>NC_069501.1:501238882-501550605 GCF_027579735.1 Bombina bombina | reverse complement strand
AATAGAGCTGGTAACTTTTTAATGTAGAATAGGGTAGGGAATTTTTTTATTTTGACGGGCTTTGTTATTTTATTAGGGGGCTTAGATTAGGTGTAAGTAGCTTAAAATTGTTGTAATATTTTTTAAATGTTTGTAACTTATTTTTTGTAACTTGGCTTTTTTAATTTTTTGTACTTTAGTTAGTTTATGTAATTGTATTTAATTGTAGTTATTTGTATTTAATTTATTTAATTAATGTAATGATAGTGTAATGTTAGGTTTAATTGTAACTTAGGTTAGGATTTATTTTACAGGTAATTTTGTATTTATTTTAGCTAGGTAGTTATTAAATACTTAATAACTATTTAATAACTATTCTAACTAGCTAAAATAAATACAAAGTTACTGTCAGCCGCTCTGGAATCAATCCGGGATGTAACCCAACTGCTAGCGTGAATTGAAAGCACACGCTAGCACACTGAGAAATATCCAGGACGTGACCCACTCAGGAAGCAGATTAGAAGATAACAAAAATGAATATTGTTCCAGAATGCAGGAAAGCCACAAAGGATAAAACGTCCCTTTAAGTAGTACAAAGAACAAAAAGGAAATGCTCTTACTTTGAAGCTTCTGAAAAAGGTCCTCTTTAGCAGGCTTGTAAAACAAAGGAAAAGTTCTCTTTTGCAGCTTGTAAAAGTATAATGTCCCTTTAAGCAGGTTTATAACAAACAGAAAGGCAAAGTTCTCTTTTGCAGCTTGTAAAAGTAAATGTCCCTTTTAAGCAGGTGTATAACAAACAGAAAGGCAAAGTTCTCTTTTGCAGCTTGTAAAAGTATAATGTCCCTTTAAGCAGGTTTATAACAAACAGAAAGGCAAAGTTCTCTTTTGCAGCTTGTAAAAGTAAATGTCCCTTTTAAGCAGGTGTATAACAAACAGAAAGGCAAAGTTCTCTTTTGCAGCTTGTAAAAGTAAATGTCCCTTTTAAGCAGGTGTATAACAAACAGAAAGGCAAAGTTCTCTTTTGCAGCTTGTAAAAGTAAAATGTCCCTTTAAGCAGGTCTTGTTTAACAAAGAATAGGTTTAAAGGTAAAGGCCAAAGCAAGGTCAGGCAGGCAGAAGTCGGCATCCAAATATCAGCAAAAGGTATAGGCAAAAGACAGGGTCAGGCAAGCAGAAGTCGGCATCCAAGTGTCAGCAAAAAGGGTAATAGCTACAGACAAGGTCAGGCAGGCAGAAGTCAATGTCCAAATATCAGCAAGTAGGGATTAGGCAAGAGGCTTGGTCAGGCAGGCAGAAGTCGGTACACAGAAGAATAAAACTGATATGGTACTCACAATCCAGGGAAACAAACAAACGGGCCCAGATTCAGATCTCCCGCCGAGATTTAAAGGGCAGGAGCGTAACCGTCATCAGAGGGGTGTGAGAGAAAGCGTCATGTTGCTAAGCAACATGACGTCAGAGACACAGAGGAGTTCCGGGAGCCGCGGCGACACGGCGATGAACGGAAGCGCTCATGACAGCACCCCCCTCCTCAAGGGCCCCTCCGGGGGACAGGACCAGGTCTATCAGGATGAGTCTTGTGGAAGGTCTTGACCAATATTGGAGCATTTACTTGATGAGCAGGTTCCCAAGAACGTTCCGTGACTGGATAACCCTTCCAATGAATGAGATAATACAATTTCTTGCCCCGCAATTTGGAATCTAGAATATGGCTGATCTCAAACTCAGGATGTCCATGCACCAATAACGGTGGAGGTTTAGAAAAAGGCTTAGAATACCTGTTAATCATCACAGGTTTTAAAAGAGAAACATGGAATACCGGATGGACTTTGAGAGACTTGGGTAAAGCTACCCGATAAGCAGTGGAACATACCTGACCCATTATTCGGAAAGGACCCACATATCGTGGTCCCAATTTGTTAGAAGGTTGTTTCAGGCGAAGAAATCGAGAGGAAATCCAAACTTTATCACCAGGGCGATATTTGGGAGCCTTTTTCCGTCGAAGATCCGAAAAGAACTTGTAACGTCTAGAAGTTACAGAAAGAATACGATGTATCTTCTGCCAATGTCGAGTTAATCTTCGGGCTGTAAGATCAGAAGCAGGATTCACTGTGGAGGAAGTATGCAAAGGGAACGTCCTAGGCTGATATCCGTAAGCTGCATGAAAAGGAGAAGTCTGAAGGGAGGAATTGTACGGGCATTATGGGCCAATTCAGCCAAAGGAAGGTAAGAAGTCCAGTTAGAATGATAATGATCCACATAATGTCTAAGATATGTTTCAAGACACTGGTTTACTCTTTCAGTCTGACCATTCGATTGTGGGTGGTGAGAAGTAGAGAGAGATATAGTAGTACCAAAATGTTTACAAAGTGACCTCCAAAATCGAGAAACGAATTGTACCCCTCTATCTGAAACAATATCAAGAGGAAATCCATGGATTCTTACAATATGTAGAATAAAAAGTTCAGAGAGTCTTTTGGCAGATGGTAATCCTGGCAAGGGTACAAAATGAGCCGTCTTAGTGAACCTGTCGACCACCACCCAGATAGTATTGTTCCCAGTGGACAAGGGAAGATCGGTAATAAAGTCCATGGATACATGAGTCCAAGGCTGGTGAGGTATAGGCAATGGTTGGAGTAATCCTGAAGGAAGTTGGCGTGGAGTTTTGTTCATGGCACATTGTGTGCATACTGAGACGTAATCCTTCACATCTTGAGAGAGTGTAGGCCACCAGACATGTTGTTTGAGGTTTCGAGTGGTAATACTGATGCCAGGATGTCCAGAAAGGGGACTATCATGAGCCCAAAATAAAATCTTGGAACGAAGGCGTTCAGGAACAAAGAGTAAACCATTGGGAGGTTTACAGGACAAAGGAAGACGCTCTTGAGCGGACTGTAATTCTTGTAACCAAGAAGTTGTTAACTGGGCAATGACTTCATGAGGTTGGAGAATGGTACCAGACTCAGGAACTGGGGTATCTTGAAATTGTCTGGAAAGTGCGTCTGCTTTAATATTTTTTGAACCAGGTATGTAAGACAAATTATAGTGAAACCGAGAGAAGAATAAGGACCAGCGTGCTTGCCTGGAATTTAGTCGTTTGGCTGTTTGGAGATACAGAAGGTTCTTATGATCAGTAAGTATAGTAAATGGCAAAGAAGTACCTTCCAGCCAATGTCTCCATTCATCCAATGCCATCTTGATGGCAAGCAACTCTTTATTCCCTACGTCATAGTTAAATTCGGAAGGAGTGAATTTTTTAGAGAAAAAAGCAACAGGATGAATCCTTCCAGTCTCTGGTATTCGTTGAGACAGAACCGCTCCAGCAGCAACAGAGGAAGCATCCACCTCCAGAATAAATTGAAACTCAGGATTTGGATGACGAAGGATAGGAGCTGAGGAAAAAGCTTCTTTGAGAGATTCAAAAGCTTCTATAGCCTCAGACGGCCATACTTTACAGTTTTGTCCTTTTCTTGTGAGAGAAGTAAGAGGAGAAGTAATAGTAGCAAAATTCTTGATGAACTTTCTGTAATAATTGGCGAAGCCTAGGAAACGTTGTAAAGCCTTCAAAGAATCAGGTCTAGGCCAATCCAAAATGGCAGAAAGTTTAGTAGGGTCCATTTCGAATCCAGATGCCGATATTACATAACCCAGAAAGGGTATGATTTTTTGATGGAAAGAACATTTCTCCAGTTTAGCAAACAGATGGAATTCTCTTAGACGTTGAAGTACTTTCTTGACGTGGTGCACATGATCTTGGTGGTTCTGAGAAAAAATTAAGATGTCGTCCAGGTATATGATAACAAAAATATTCAAAAAATCACGAAAGATCTCATTTACAAAATGCTGGAAAACCGCCGGAGCATTGCATAGCCCAAAGGGCATGACCAAATATTCATAATGCCCAAATCGAGTGTTAAAGGCAGTCTTCCACTCATCTCCTTTGCGTATACGGATCAAGTTGTATGCACCACGTAGGTCGAGTTTGGTGAAAATGGTGGCTCCCTGAAGATAAGTAAAAAGTTCAGGAATAAGGGGCAGAGGATAACTGTTCTTGATGGTAATCTGATTCAATCCACGATAATCAATACAGGGTCTTAATCCGCCATCCTTTTTTCCCACAAAAAAGAAACCAGCCCCTACAGGGGAAGAGGAGGGTCGAATAAATCCTCTAGCCAGATTGTCTTTTATATATTCTTCCAGAGCCATGTTTTCTGGTTTAGAAAGTGGATATGTTTTGCCTCGAGGATAGGCAGCCCCAGGAAGGAGGTCAATGGGACAATCAAAAGGGCGATGAGGAGGAAGACGTTCCGCTTCTTTTTTGGAGAAGACATCCACAAAGTCATGGTAATGCATAGGTAAGGATTCCGGAGTTTCAACTGTGAGAGCAATAGTGAGTGGTAACTTAGTAATCTCTTGAAGACATTTAGTCTGGCATGTAGATCCCCAGGAAGTGAGTTCACCGAAAGTCCAAGAAAAAATGGGATTGTGAATCTGGAGCCAGGGTAATCCCAAGATAATGGGAAATTGCGGAGTGGGAATGACATCGAAACAAATTGTCTCAGAATGAAGTATTCCTACGGTGAGGATTAAGGGTTGAGTAGAAAACTGAATGTATCCAGAACCCAAAGGATCTCCACTGACCGTAGAGACTGAAATGGAATACTCCTTCTTTAGTAAGGGTATAGAATGAGTAGAAACAAATGTAGAGTCAATGAACACACCTCCAGCACCAGAATCAATTAGGGCTTGGGTATAGATCTTCTTTTGTCCAATTAGAAGAGTTACTGGAACAAAGAGTTTCTTGTATAGGGAATGACCACTATTTTGGCTTAACTCAGTTCCCTGGACTAGAGTTAAGCCCTGGCTTTTACTGGCCTAGTAGGACAATCCCTTAATAAATGTCCTTTAAGGCCACAGTACAGACATAAGCCAAGAGTCCGTCTTCTTAAGCGTTCAGTCTCAGTTAATTTTATACTTCCTACTTCCATGGGTTCAGCCTGATCAGTAGTAGGAGAGGCTGGAGTGACTGGACTAGAAAAACGAGGAGCTAAACGAAAAGGAGTTCGAGTGGCAGTCCTCTGTGTTCTATCCTTTTCTTGTTGGCGTTCACGAAACCTGGCGTCGAGACAGATACAGAGATTTATTAAGGCTTCTAAGGACTCTGGAAGTTCACGATACACCAATTCATCCTTGAGACGCTCAGAAAGTCCTTTACGGAAAGCGGCTCTGAGTGCTCCCTGATTCCAAGTGGTTTCAGAGGCAAGGGTGCGGAACTCAATTGCATATTGAGAGACTGGTTGATTTCCTTGACGTAAATCCAGGAGAGTTGCTTCAGCAGCGGATGACCTTCCAGGTTTATCGAATACGTTTGAGAATGTAGATAGAAATGTATCAACATCCAACAGTATAGGATCATTCTTTTCTAGCAAAGGTGACACCCAAGCCAAGGCTTTTCCTTTCATTAAGGAAATAAGAAACGTGATTCTAGAAGAGGCAGTAGCAAAGAGAGTAGGGCTATTTCGGAAATGAAGACGGCATTGATTCAAAAAGCCTCTACATTCTTCAGGATTCCCATCATATTTATCCGGAAGAGGAATCCTGGGACTTAGTTGTACCTGAGACTGATTGTTAGGAATCGGAGGAGGTAATGCCTCAATCGGATTTGGATTGGGATTAGGATTGGGAGGTGCGGTAGCAACCAAATTTTGTAATAGAGCAGTAATTTGATCAAGTTTAGTGTCCAGAGACTGCAAGTGAGTGGCATGAGAACCCAAGAGCTGTCCCTGGTGAGCCACGGCCATAGATAATTCAGTGGGGTCCATTTTTATGGCCCGTTTGTAATGTCAGCCGCTCTGGAATCAATCCGGGATGTAACCCAACTGCTAGCGTGAATTGAAAGCACACGCTAGCACACTGAGAAATATCCAGGACGTGACCCACTCAGGAAGCAGATTAGAAGATAACAAAAATGAATATTGTTCCAGAATGCAGGAAAGCCACAAAGGATAAAACGTCCCTTTAAGTAGTACAAAGAACAAAAAGGAAATGCTCTTACTTTGAAGCTTCTGAAAAAGGTCCTCTTTAGCAGGCTTGTAAAACAAAGGAAAAGTTCTCTTTTGCAGCTTGTAAAAGTATAATGTCCCTTTAAGCAGGTTTATAACAAACAGAAAGGCAAAGTTCTCTTTTGCAGCTTGTAAAAGTAAATGTCCCTTTTAAGCAGGTGTATAACAAACAGAAAGGCAAAGTTCTCTTTTGCAGCTTGTAAAAGTATAATGTCCCTTTAAGCAGGTTTATAACAAACAGAAAGGCAAAGTTCTCTTTTGCAGCTTGTAAAAGTAAATGTCCCTTTTAAGCAGGTGTATAACAAACAGAAAGGCAAAGTTCTCTTTTGCAGCTTGTAAAAGTAAATGTCCCTTTTAAGCAGGTGTATAACAAACAGAAAGGCAAAGTTCTCTTTTGCAGCTTGTAAAAGTAAAATGTCCCTTTAAGCAGGTCTTGTTTAACAAAGAATAGGTTTAAAGGTAAAGGCCAAAGCAAGGTCAGGCAGGCAGAAGTCGGCATCCAAATATCAGCAAAAGGTATAGGCAAAAGACAGGGTCAGGCAAGCAGAAGTCGGCATCCAAGTGTCAGCAAAAAGGGTAATAGCTACAGACAAGGTCAGGCAGGCAGAAGTCAATGTCCAAATATCAGCAAGTAGGGATTAGGCAAGAGGCTTGGTCAGGCAGGCAGAAGTCGGTACACAGAAGAATAAAACTGATATGGTACTCACAATCCAGGGAAACAAACAAACGGGCCCAGATTCAGATCTCCCGCCGAGATTTAAAGGGCAGGAGCGTAACCGTCATCAGAGGGGTGTGAGAGAAAGCGTCATGTTGCTAAGCAACATGACGTCAGAGACACAGAGGAGTTCCGGGAGCCGCGGCGACACGGCGATGAACGGAAGCGCTCATGACAGTTACCTGTAAAATAAATATAATCCTAAAATAGCTACAATGTAATTATTAATTACATTGTAGCTATCTTAGGGTTTATTTTACAGGTATTTAGTTTTAAATAGGAATAATTTATTAAAGTATAGTGTAGTGTTAGGTGTAATTGTAACTTAGGTTAGTTTTTATTTTACAGGTTAATTTCTCTTTATTTTAACTAGGTAGCTATTAAATAGTTAATAACTATTTAATAGCTATTTTACCTAGTTAAAATAAATTGAAATTTGCCTGTAAAATAAAAATAAATCCTAAGATAGCTACAATATAATTATTATTTATATTGTAGCTATATTAGGGTTTATTTTAAAGGTAATTATTTAGTTTTAAATAGGATTAATTTAGTTAATAAGAGAAATATTATTTAGATTTATTTAATTAATTAATTAATTTAAGTTAGGGCGGTGTTAGGGTTAGTGTTAGACTTAGGTCTAGGGGTTAATAATTTTATTACAGTGGTGGCGGTGTAGGGGGGGCAGGATAGGGGTTAATAAATTTATTATAGGTGGCGGCGGTGTAGGGGGGGCAGGATAGGGGTTAATAACTTTATTATAGGTGGCGACGGTGTAGGGGGGGCAGGATATGGGTTAATAAATTTATTATAGTGGCGGCGGTGTAGGGGGGGCAGGATAGGGGTTAATAGGTATAATGTAGGTGGCGGTGGGGTCCGGGAGCGGCGGTTTAGTGGTTAATACAAATATTATAGTTGCGGCGGGGACCGGGAGCGGCGGTTTAGGGGTTAACATATTTATTATAGCTTGCGGTGGGCTCCGGCAGCGGCGGTTTAGGGGGTAAACACTTTATTTAGTTGCGGAGGTGTAGGGGGGACAGATTAGGGGTGTTTAGACTCGGGGTACATGTTAGGGTGCTAGGTGTAGACAGCTCCCATAGGAATCAATGGGATGTCTGGCAGCAGCGAACATGAACCTCGCTATGGTCAGACTCCCATTGATTCCTATGGGATCCGCCGCCTCCAGGGTACGCTGGGCCGGAAAAGTGCCGAGCGTACCTGCTAGTTTTTTGATAACTAGCAAAAGTAGTCAGATTGTGCCGAACTTGTGTGCGGAACATCTGTAGTGACGTAAGCATCGATCTGTGTCGGACTGAGTCCGGCGGATTGAAGCTTACGTCACAAAATTCTACTTTTGCTGGTGTCTAGGGCTTGATAACTAAGGCGAATCAGCCTCGCCACAAATACGCTGTGGAATTCCAGCGTATTTGAGGTTGACGGCTTGATAACTAGGGGCCATTGGCTCTATATTGCGCTATTGAGCCTATATGGAACCGAATCCTCTTTTTGTCATTGGTATTAAGCAATCATTATATATAGAAACCAAGACCTATAGTTTTATTCAAGGAGGGATTAGTAGCTATACCTATTAGATAATGTTAACGTGATATAATAACAGAATTCCAAAAAATGAATTCCCTTATATATAGATCACAAAGAATGTATTTAAATTCAAAAGTCATTTGCTTGTTTCAACAGTATAGCTCCCATTATCATCAGCATAAGTCTGGAGTGTTCCTAGTTCCAATGTATACCCTGGTTATACCAAACCCATGTACTAAATAGAAGATCAATATATCTGTCATGTGGCTATGTCCCTTGCACAGGTGATTTGGATGGATTTATAAGAAACTTTTTTTTTTTTTTTGAAGTGCTTTATTGATGTGAATTCAACTGTACAAGATATACAGACAAAAACTGTACACAACAGTGTATACATGGGATTTTCATTGTCTAACAGAAAAAAAAATCTTTTAACAGCCTTGTTGTCACATCACAATAAAGATATCAAAAGGTCATAATGTTATCATATGCAGTAATTTACATACCAGAATCACCTAACTTATATGACCCCTTGTAATTTTAATCGCCTAGATTTAGAGTTCTGCGTTAGGGTTAAAAAGCAGCATTAAGGAGTCCTAACGCTGCTTTCTCCTGTTAAGTGTAGTCAGTCCACGGGTCATCCATTACTTATGGGATTATAACTCCTCCCTAACAGGAAGTGCAAGAGGATCACCCAAGCAGAGCTGCTATATAGGTCCTCCCCTCTACGTCATATCCAGTCATTCTCTTGCACCTAACTAATAGATAGGATGTGTGAGAGGACAGTGGTTATTAAAACTTAGTTTTTATTTCTTCAATCAAAAGTTTGTTATTTTAAACGGCACCGGAGTGTGTTGTTTTTTCTCAGGCAGCATTAGAAGAAGAATCTACCTGAGTTTGTGTATGATCTTAGCGGACGTAACTAAGATCCATTTGCTGTTCTCGGCCATTCTGAGGAGCGAGGTAACTTCAGAACAGGGGACAGCGGGCAGGGTTCACCTGCAAAGAGGTATGTTGCAGTATATTATTTTCTAAGGAATGGAATTGACTGAGAAAATACTGCTAATACCGATAAAATGTAAGTACAGCCTTAAATGCAGTAGTAGCAACTGGTATCAGGCTGTTATGTATGTATGTTGGCACTGAAGTATTTCTGGGGAATGGCACTTCACTAAGAAAATACTGTATACATATAACTTATAGCCTTTCTGCAGTGATAGCGACTAGCAACAGGCTTTTATTATCATTTCATATATTTATATTTAAAACGTTTACTGGCAGGTTAATCGTTTTTCTCTCTGAGGTACTTGGTGAAAAATTTATGGCCATTATTTTCCACTTGGCTGTCGTTTATTTTGAATAAAATCAGTTTACTGAGCTTCCCCACTGTTGTATTATGAGTGGGAGGGGCCTATTTTTGGCGCTTTTACTACGCATTAAAAATTCAGTCACAGTCTTCCTTATTCTCCCTGCATGATCCAGGACGTCTCTGCAGAGCTCAGGGGTCTCCAAAACTAGTTTTGAGGGAGGTAATCACTCACAGCAGACCTGTGAGACTGTGTTTTGACTTTGATAAAAACGTATATATAATAGTTGTTATCCGTTTTTCTTGGTATTAAGGGGTTAATCATCCATTTGCTGGTGGGTGCATTCCTTTGCTAAATTAATGCATTTACTGTAAAAATTTGGTTTCTATAACTAATCCGGTTCATTGTTATTGCAACTGTGACAGTTTTTTTGTGTGCTTCTTAAAGGCACAGTAACGTTTTTTATATTGCTTGAAAATTGTTTTGAAAAGTATTTTCCAAGCTTGCTAGTCTAACTGCTAGTTTGTTTAAACATGTCTGACACAGAGGAATCTCTTTGTGCAATATGTTCAAAGGCCAATGTGGAGCCCAATAGAAATTTGTGTACTAATTGCATTGATGCTACTTTAAATAAAAGCCAATCTGTACATGTTAAGAAAATTTCACCAGACAACGAGGGGAAAGTTATGCCGACTAACTCTCCTCACGTGTCAGTACCTGCATCTCCCGCTCAGGAGGTGCGTGATATTGTGACGCCAAGTACATCAGGGCGGCCATTACAAATCACTTTACAAGACATGGCTAATGTTATGACTGAAGTTTTATCTAAATTGCCAGAACTTAGAGGTAAACGCGACCACTCTGGGGTGAGAACAGAGTACGCTGATAATGTTAGAGCCATGTCTGATACTGCGTCACAAATGGCAGAGCATGAAGACGGAGAGCTTCATTCTGTAGGTGACGGATCTGATCCAAATAGACTGGACTCAGACATTTCAAATTTTAAATTTAAGCTTGAGAACCTCCGTGTACTATTAGGGGAGGTATTAGCGGCTCTGAATGATTGTAACACGGTTGCAATCCCAGAGAAATTATGTAGGCTGGATAGATACTATGCGGTACCGGCGTGTACTGACGTCTTTCCTATACCTAAGAGGCTTACAGAGATTATAAACAAGGAGTGGGATAGGCCCGGTGTACCCTTTTCCCCCCCTCCTATATTTAGAAAAATGTTTCCAATAGACGCCACCACACGGGACTTATGGCAGACGGTCCCTAAGGTGGAGGAAGCAGTTTCTACTCTGGCTACGCGTACCACTATACCGGTGTAGGATAGCTGTGCCTTTTCAGATCCAATGGATAAAAAGTTAGAGGGTTACCTTAAGAAAATATTTACTCAACAAGGTTTTATATTACAACCCCTCGCATGCATTGCGCCTGTCACGGCTGCGGCGGCATTCTGGTTTGAGTCTCTGGAAGAGACCCTTGAGACAGCTCCATTGGATGAGATTATAAACAAGCTTAAAACCCTTAAGCTAGCTAATTCATTTATTTCTGATGCCGTAGTACATCTAACTAAGCTTACGGCTAAGAATTCCGGATTCGCCATTCAGGCGCGCAGAGCGCTGTGGCTAAAATCCTGGTCAGCTGATGTGACTTCTAAATCTAAATTGCTTAACATACCTTTCAAAGGGCAGACATTATTCGGGCCCGGTTTGAAAGAAATTATCGCTGACATACTGGAGGTAAGGGCCATGCCCTGCCTCAAGACAGAGCCAAACCAAGGGCTAGACAGTCTAATTTTCGTGCCTTTCGTAACTTCAAGGCAGGAGCAGCATCAACTTCCTCCGCTCCAAAACAGGAAGGAACTGTTGCTCGCTACAGACAGGGCTGGAAACCTAACCAGACCTGGAACAAGGGCAAGCAGGCCAGAAAACCTGCTGCTGCCCCTAAGACAGCATGAAGTGAGGGCCCCCAATCCGGAAGCGGATCTAGTAGGGGGCAGACTTTCTCTCTTCGCCCAGGCTTGGGCAAGAGATGTCCAGGATCCCTTGGCGTTAGAGATCATTTCTCAGGGATATCTTCTGGACTTCAAAGCTTCTCCTCCAAAAGGGAGATTTCATCTTTCAAGGTTGTCAACAAACCAGATAAAGAAAGAGGCGTTTCTACGCTGTGTACAAGATCTTTTACTAATGGGAGTGATCCACCCGGTTCCGCGGTCGGAGCACGGACAAGGGTTTTACTCAAATCTGTTTGTGGTTCCCAAGAAAGAAGGAACCTTCAGACCAATCTTGGATTTAAAGATCCTAAACAAATTCCTAAGAGTTCCATAGTTCAAAATGGAAACTATTCGGACAATCTTACCCATGATCCTAAAGGGTCAGTACATGACCACAGTGGATTTAAAGGATGCCTATCTTCACATACCGATTCACAAAGATCATTACCGGTACCTAAGGTTTGCCTTCCTAGACAGGCATTACCAGTTTGTAGCTCTTCCCTTCGGGTTAGCTACTGCTCCAAGAATCTTTACAAAGGTTCTGGGTTCTCTTCTGGCGGTACTAAGACCGCGAGGAATATCGGTAGCTCCGTACCTAGACGACATTCTGATACAAGCGTCAAGTTTCCAAACTGCCAAGTCTCATACAGAGTTTGTACTGGCATTTCTAAGGTCACATGGGTGGAAAGTGAACGAAGAAAAGAGTTTTCTATTGCCACTCACAAGAGTTCCCTTCTTAGGGACTCTTATAGATTCTGTAGAAATGAAAATTTACCTGACAGAAGACAGGTTAACAAAACTTCTAAATGCTTGCCGTGTCCTTCATTCCATTCCACACCCGTCAGTGGCTCAATGCATGGAGGTAATAGGCTTAATGGTAGCGGCAATGGACATAGTACCCTTTGCACGCCTGCATCTCAGACCACTGCAATTGTGCATGCTAAATCAGTGGAATGGGGATTACTCAGATTTGTCCCCTATGCTGAATCTGGATCAAGAGACCAGAAATTCTCTTCTATGGTGGCTCTCTCGGCCACATCTGTCCAAGGGGATGCCCTTCAACAGGCCAGATTGGACGATTGTAACAACAGACGCCAGCCTGATAGGTTGGGGAACTGTCTGGAATTCCCTGAAGACTCAGGGATCATGGACTCAGGAGGAGAGTCTCCTTCCCATAAATATTCTGGAATTAAGAGCAGTTTTCAATGCCCTTCTGGCTTGGCCTCAGTTAGCAACTCTGAGCTTCATCAGGTTTCAGTCGGACAACATCACGACTGTGGCTTACATCAACCATCAGGGAGGGACAAGGAGTTCCCTAGCGATGATGGAAGTCTCAAAGATAATTCACTGGGCAGAGTCTCACTCTTGCCACCTATCAGCGATCCACATCCCAGGCGTGGAGAACTGGGAAGCGGATTTTCTAAGTCGCCAGACTTTTCATCCGGGGGAGTGGGAACTTCATCCGGAGGTCTTTGCCCAAATACTTCGGCGTTGGGGCAAACCAGATCTGGATCTCATGGCGTCTCGCCAGAACGCCAAACTTCCTTGTTACGGATCCAGGTCCAGAGACCCGGGAGCGATTCTGATAGATGCTCTGACAGCACCTTGGGTCTTCAACATGGCTTATGTGTTTCCACCCTTCCCAATGCTTCCTCGATTGATTGCCAGGATCAAACAGGAGAGAGCATCGGTGATTCTAATAGCGCCTGCGTGGCCACGCAGGACCTGGTATGCAGACCTAGTGGACATGTCGTCCTGTCCACCATGGTCTCTACCTCTGAGACAGGACCTTCTGGTGCAGGGTCCTTTCAAACATCCAAATCTAATTTCTCTGAGGCTGACTGCATGGAGATTGAACGCTTGATTCTATCAAAGCGTGGATTCTCGGAGTCAGTGATTGATACCTTAATACAGGCTAGGAAGCCTGTTACCAGGAAAATTTACCATAAAATATGGCGCAAATACTTGCATTGGTGCGAATCCAAGAGTTACTCATGGAGTAAGGTTAGGATTCCTAGGATATTGTCTTTTCTACAAGAAGGTTTAGAAAAGGGTTTATCCGCTAGTTCGTTAAAGGGACAGATCTCAGCTTTGTCCATCCTTTTACACAAACGTCTGTCAGAAGTTCCAGACGTTCAGGCTTTTTCTCAGGCTTTGGCCAGGATTAAGCCTGTATTTAAAACTGTTGCTCCGCCATGGAGCTTAAACTAAGTTCTTAACGTTTTACAAGGTGTTCCGTTTGAACCCCTTCATTCCATTGATATCAAACTGTTATCTTGGAAAGTTCTGTTTTTAATGGCTATTTCCTCGGCTCGAAGAGTCTCTGAGTTATCTGCCTTACATTGTGATTCTCCTTATCTGATTTTCCATTCAGACAAGGTAGTTCTGCGTACTAAACCTGGGTTCTTACCTAAGGTAGTCACTAACAGGAATATCAATCAAGAGATTGTTGTTCCTTCATTGTGTCCTAATCCTTCCTCAAAGAAGGAACGACTTCTGCACAATCTGGACGTTGTCCGTGCCCTGAAATTTTATTTGCAGGCAACTAAAGATTTTCGACAAACTTCTTCCCTGTTTGTCGTTTATTCTGGACAGAGGAGAGGTCAAAAGGCTTCGGCTACCTCTCTCTCCTTCTGGCTTCGTAGTATAATACGTTTAGCCTATGAGACTGCTGGACAGCAGCCTCCTGAAAGAATTACAGCTCATTCTACCAGAGCTGTGGCTTCCACTTGGGCCTTTAAAAATGAGGCCTCTGTTGAACAGATTTGCAAGGCTGCGACTTGGTCTTCACTTCACACTTTTTCCAAATTTTACAAATTTGACACTTTTGCTTCTTCTGAGGCTGTTTTTGGGAGAAAGGTTCTTCAGGCAGTGGTTCCTTCCGTATAAAGATCCTGCCTGTCCCTCCCGTCATCCGTGTACTTTTAGCTTTGGTATTGGTATCCCATAAGTAATGGATGACCCGTGGACTGACTACACTTAACAGGAGAAAACAAAATTTATGCTTACCTGATAAATTCCTTTCTCCTGTAGTGTAGTCAGTCCACGGCCCGCCCTGTTTTTTATGGCAGGTCTAAATTTTAAATTATACTCAAGTCACCACTACACCCTATAGTTTCTCCTTTCTCGTTTGGTTTTCGGTCGAATGACTGGATATGACGTAGAGGGGAGGAGCTATATAGCAGCTCTGCTTGGGTGATCCTCTTGCACTTCCTGTTAGGGAGGAGTTATAATCCCATAAGTAATGGATGACCCGTGGACTGACTACACTACAGGAGAAAGGAATTTATCAGGTAAGCATAAATTTTGTTTATTAACGCCCGCTGGTATTTAGAGTCAGGCAGGAAAGGGTCTATCACTCACTTTCTTTCCGCGACTCGAGGCTACCGCAAATCCCCTTACGTCAATTGCGTATCCTATCTTTTCTATGGGATTTGCCTAACGCTGGTATTACGAGTCTTGGAAGAAGTGAGCGGTAGACCCTCTACCGACAAGACTCCAACCGCAAAAAAAGTCAGTAGTTAAGAGTTTTATGGGCTAACGCCGGAACATAAAGCTCTTAACTACTGTGCTATAAAGTACACTAACACCCATAAACTACCTATGAACCCCTAAACCGAGGCCCCCCCCCCCCACATCGCAAACACTATAATTAAATTTTTTAACCCCTAATCTTCCGACCGGGCATCGCCGCCACCTACATTATCCCTATGAACACCTAATCTGCTGCCCCTAACATCGCCGACACCTATATTATATTTATTACCCCCTAATCTGCCCCCCCCAACGTCGCCGCCGCCACCTACCTACACTTATTAACCCCTAATCTGCCGACCGGACATCGCCGCCACTATAATAAATGTAGTAACCACTAAACAGCCGCACTCCCGCCTCGCAAACACTATAATACATTTTATTAACCCCTAATCTGCCCTCCCTAACATTGCCGCCACCTACCTACAATTATTAACCCCTAATCTCCCGCCCCCAACGTCGCCGCTACTATAATAAAGTTATTAACCCCTAAACCTAAGTCTAACCCTAACACCCCCCTAAGTTACATTTAATTTAAATAAAACGAAATAAATTTACTATCATTAAATAAATTATTCCTATTTAAAACTAAATACTTACCTATAAAATAAACCCTAATATAGCTACAATATAACTAATAGTTACATTGTAGCTATTTTAGGATTTATATTTATTTTACAGGCAACTTTGTATTTATTTTAACTAGGTACAATAGCTATTAAATAGTTAATAACTATTTTATAGCTACCTAGTTAAAATAATTACAAAATTACCTGTAAAATAAATCCTAACCTAAGTTACAAATACACCTAACACTACACTATCATTAAACTAATTAAATAAATTACCTACAATTATGTAAACTAAAATACAATTAACTAAACTATAATACAAAAACACTAAATTACAGAAAATAAAAAAAAATTACAATAAGTTTAAACTAATTACACCTAATCTAAGCCCCCTAATAAAATAAAAAAGCCCACCAAAATAATAAAATGCCCTACCCTATCCTAAATTACAAAGTAATCAGCTCTTTTACCAGCCCTTAAAAGGGCTTTTTGCGGGGCATTGCCCCAAAGTAATCAGCTCTTTTACCTGTAAATAAAAATACAATACCCCCCCAACATTACAACCCACCACCCACATACCCCTACTCTAAAACCCACCCAAACCCCCCTTAAAAAAACCTAACACTAACCCCCTGAAGATCTCCTTACCTTGAGTCGTCTTCACTCAGCCAAGCCGAATTCTTCATCCAAGCGGGGCAGAAGAGGTCCTCCATCTGGTTGAAGTCTTCATCCAAGCGGGGCAGAAGAGGTCTTCCATCCGATTGAAGTCTTCATTCAAGCGGCATCTTCTATCTTGATCCATCCGGCACGGAGCGGGTCCATCTTCAAGACATCCGACGCGGAGCATCCTCTTCTTCCCGACGACTAACAACTAACAACTAATGAAGATTCCTTTAAATGACGTCATCCAAGATGGCGTCCCTCGAATTCCGATTGGCTGATAGGATTCTATCAGCCAATCGGAATTAAGGTAGGAAAAATCTGATTGGCTGATGCAATCAGCCAATCAGATTGAAGTTCAATCCGATTGGCTAATCCAATCAGCCAATCGGATTGACCTCACATTCTATTGGCTGTTCCGATCAGCCAATAGAATGCAAGCTCAATACGATTGGCTGATTGGATCAGCCAATCGGATTGAACTTCAATCTGATTGGCTGATTGCATCAGCCAATCAGATTTTTCCTACCTTAATTCCGATTGGCTGATAGAATCCTATCAGCCAATCGGATTTGAAGGGACGCCATCTTGGATGACGTCCCTTAAAGGAACCTTCATTTGTCGGGAAGTCATCGGTTGAAGAGGATGGCTCCGCGTCGGCTCCTTGAAGATGGCTCCGCTCCGGATGGATGAAGATTGAAGACGCCGCCTGGATGAAGACTTCTACCGGATGAAGGACCTTCTCTGCGCACCTTGGATGAAGAATTCGGCTCGGCCGGGTGAAGACGATTCAAGGTAGGATGATCTTCAGGGAGTTAGCGATAGTTTTTTTTTTAGGGGGGTTTGGGTGGGTTAGAGTAGGGGTATGTGGGTGGTGGGTTGTAATTGTTGGGGGGGTATTGTATTTTTATTTTCAGGTAAAAGAGCTGATTACTTTGGGGCAATGCCCCGCAAAAAGCCCTTTTAAGGGCTGGTAAAAGAGCTGATACTTTTGTAATTTAGAATAGGGTAGGGAATTTTTTATTTTGGGGGTATTATTTTATTTTATTAGGGGGCTTAGATTAGGTGTAATTAGTTTAAACTTCTTGTAATATTTTTTTATTTTTTGTAACTTAGTGTTTGTTTGTTTTTTGTATTATAGATTAGTTTATTTAATTGTATTTTAGTTTAGCTAATTGTAGTTTATTTATTTAATTAATTTAATGATAGTGTAGTGTTAGGTGTATTTGGAACTTAGGTTAGGATTTATTTTACAGGTAATTTTAGTACTTATTTTAACTAGGTAGCTATTAAATAGTTATTAACTATTTAATAGCTATTGTACCTAGTTAAAATTAATACAAAGTTGCCTGTAAAATAAATATAAATCCTAAAATAGCTACAATGTAACTATTCGTTATATTGTAGCTATATTAGGGTTTATTTGATAGGTATTTATTTAGTTTTAAATAGGAATAATTTATTTAATGATAGGAATATTATTTCGTTTAATTAAAATTATATTTAACTTAGGGGGTGTTAGGGTTAGGGTCAGAGTTAGGTTTAGGGGTTAATAATTTTATTATAGTAGCGCGACATTGTGGGCGGGAGATTAGGGGTTAATAATTGTAGGTAGGTGGCGGCGATGTTAGGGAGGGCAAATTAGGGGTTAATAAACTTTATTATAGTGTTTGCGAGGCGGGGGTGCGGCGGTTTAAGGGTTAATACATTTATTATAGTGGCGGCGAGGTCTGGTCGGCAGATTAGGGGTTAATAATTGTAGGTAAGGTAGCGGCGACATTGGGGGGGCAGATTAGGGGGTAATAAATATAATATAGGTGTCAGCGATGTTAGGAGCAGCAGATTAGGGGTTCATAGCTATAATGTAGGTGGCGGCGGTGTCCGGTCGGCAGATTGGTAGACCCTTTCCTGTCTGACTCTAAATACCAGCGGGCGGCCAAAAGCAGCGTTAGGACCCCTTAACGCTGCTTTTGACGGCTAACGCCAAACTCTAAATCTAGCCGTATGTATCTTTTGAAAAGAACAAGATTCGCACCTAGCTACTCAAATTCTAGGAATCTCTCTTCCCAATTTCCCATAAAGAGATTGGCGTAGCTAGGTGCGAATCTTTTACACATCGCTGTCCCTTCTATTTACAAAAAATACTTCCCATCAAAATTGAAGTAATTGTGTTCAAGTATAAAACGAATTGTTTCCAGAATAAATTCTTTTTGTAACTCTTTGTAGTTCTTTGTCTTTACATAAGTAACTATTTACTGCTTCAATGCCTAGATCGTGATTTATTGAAGTATATAGAGATGTTACGTCACATGTTGCTAAAATAAATTCATTTTCCCATTGCAAATCCTTTAATATCCTTAATAGATCAGTAGAATCTTTTAGGTATGTATCTAATTTAGTTACATATTTTTGTAAAAACCTATCAACATACTGTGACATGTTGGCAGTTATGGATCCTATCCCGGATATAAATGGCCTCCCCGCGGGGGTTCATTATGTTTTTATGGACTTTGGGCAGAAAGTAAAAGATTGGTATTCTCGGTTCTTTAGGTTTGATGTATTCATATTCTTTCCCTTTTAGAGTACCTATATCTTTACCTTTATCTAAAAGACGTATAAGTTTCTCTGTATATCTTTTTGTAGGATCTAGATCCAACTTTCTATAGGTCTTTTTATCATTTAATAATCTTTCTGCCTCTTTTTTATATTTCTCAGTGTCCATGATCACCAGGCCTCCGCCTTTGTCCGCAGCTTTTATAGTAATTTCTTTATTAGTTTGTAATTTCTCCAGGGTTTCCTTTTCTGCCTTATTAAGATTGTTGTATTTTCTATTCCCGTTTTTATTATTCATGTTAATTTTTCTTATATCATCCAAAACCAGCTTCTCAAAGGTTTCAATATTACTTCCTTTGTCTGTAATGAGATAAAACTTAGATTTTGTTTTTAGACATAAATCTGTATGTCTAAAAACAAATGTATTCTAATAAGAGATAAGCATACAATTAAGCGGAATTATAGTTGTAACTCAAATGAAGAACTGACTCAGATAGACACCAGTAAACTTATAAGTGATCTAGAAAAAGCTATGAGTAAGGAACTTAAACAAAAAATATAAAAATGTGTGCATGTGTGTATATGTATGCTTGTGTGTATGTGCATGTGTGTATATGTATGCTTGTGTGTATGTATATATGTATGCTTGTGTGTGAGAAAGAATGTATATATCCTACAATCACTCCATAAACCCATACCAAATACACTGCATATATAATATGAGGAAAATATGCTAATAAAATAGTTTTTTTACCATTTGTCAATAAAAAAAGAAAAATGTCCCTGGATTTTATTTTAAAAATCTGGTCACCTTACTCTAGGAGTGTGACAGCTATTTTAAGCCATGGACATTATTACATGATAAAATGTTTTGTTTTACAGTTCTGGGGCCATCCCCCCTGAAAAGCCTCTTGAATGTTGTTGAATCTTACTTTTTTATTGTGGCCAATTAGAGACATATATAATAGATCACTGTGCAGTACATAAGAGTATCACTGTTTTGCATTCTACCAAATGCACTTTAGTCTCAAATGGGGAGTGGAAACACTATGGGCCAGATTATGAGTGGAGTGCAAAATATCGCTTACGCAAGCACAATATATTTGGGCCCCACTCAGTAATACCAACGAACGCAAATGTGCGCTGGTATTACAGGTTAGGTGCATTGCAGGCAAGCTTTGTGCTCACAAGAGCGTGCTTCCATAGGCTCTAATAGGAGCCTCATTCTCATGCCGTGAGAGACAGCATGAGAACCTAGGGCAGCAAAGGGGGTAAGTAACGCAGCGATGGGCAGCAACATTTTAATATATATGTATATGAATATATACATATACAGTATATTTATGTGTTTATATACACATATTAACATATACAGTAAATAGATATGTATATAAGTATAAACATATATATTTACTGGGAATATACAGTTCCCCATAGACCCCAATGTAAAAGGGACAGTCTAGGCCAAAATAAACTTTCATGATTCAGATACAGCATGTAATTTTAAACAATTTTTCCATTTACTTTTATCACCAATTTCTCCAACATTGGTGTGTCCGGTCCACGGCGTCATCCATTACTTGTGGGAATATTCTCTTCCCCAACAGGAAATGGCAAAGAGCACAGCAAAAGCTGTCCATATAGCCCCTCCTCAGGCTCCGCCCCCCCAGTCATTCTCTTTGCCGCTCTGAACAAGTAGCATCTCCACGGAGATGGTGAAGAGTATGTGGTGTTTAGTTGTAGTTTTTTATTCTTCTATCAAAAGTTTGTTATTTTGAAATAGTACTGGTTGTGCTATTTACTCTGAAACAGAAAGAGATGAAGAGTTCTGTTTAAAAGAGGAGTATGGGGGGCGTGGCTAAGAAGAGGCCATGAACGGTCGCTTTTCATGAAGCTCCTGGGTTACTTTACACAATTTTCAAGTTTTATAAGACTTATAGCTCCTGATTTATTTGGAAACTACAACAACCTACTACTACTTCTCTTGAGATACTGAGCTGAGCCGAGATGGGCTTATAGCAATTCCCAGGAACTGAACTAGCCAGCATTAATTTTCGGCCGTCACCCGCACTTGACTCTGCACGATCTCTGTCAGATTTTTCAAGTTTAGCAGATCCCTTATTAGTATTCCATGTATATGAGAGGCTGATGCCCTCTATCTGAGACATATATTTGATCAGCTCCCACAACTTGGACTCCTACTCTCCGCACCGAGTCGAGTGGGGAGACGGCCTGCAATTTTCCTATCTAACCCCCCCCCGGTTTCCCGGGTATCACGGGCTAATCTAAATACTGTTGTACAGGATGGAGGATTTCCGACTAGACATAGAAGCATTGTTCCTTGATCTGGGTCGGCAGATGGATGCACAATTCGCTGAGCTCAAAGATTGCATCCTAGAGGCCCGTATAAAAGATGGCGCCCGTCACCCACGCAGGGTGTCTGCTAATACTGACTCAGATGAACTTCACCTCTTAGCAGCGCAGACCTTAATTGACCGATCAGAAGTGAATTTATTGACACCGGATGACAACACGGCAGTAAACAGGGTGCACAGCTCAGAGACACCTACTCCAGCTTACCTATGGCGCTCCTCTATCACCTCACAGGAATCCCGAAGATCGAGTGTCACTTTACCTCCAGATACAGCGCAACCGACTCACTCCCAACAGTCCCTCTTCACTTCAGCCCTAATCGGGAAAATAACACCCTCCCTCTCATCTCCGTTGTTCTGGTCGGGGGATGCGGCCGGCTCCCGGACGGGGCATCCGGAACTGTTTCAGTTATACATTGCCCTAGAGTTGCCATACGAGAGGGAAGGAACCCTAACAGCTGTCTCTCTGGTCCGGTTCATGGCTGAGTTGCCCCGGGCACTTCTAGTGTATATTAGCACTGTTACTTGCAAAGAGCAGGACTGGTATCGCAGTGACTCAATTCAGACTCGTGCTGGAGTAGGTTAAACTCGGAGAAATTTTAACAAAGTACAATAAGACTAGATGTGACTATCTAGACGCTGATATCTCCGCTTGTTTATATAATAATATGTGTTATCTGTTGACTGATTGTAGAATTAGCATTTATCAGTTGTGTGGGGGGCTAATAGTTTGATACCTTAAATGTATATGTAATTTGTCACTAGAGATCTGTATGTGGGAAAGTCTTTTGCACAGATTATTTGCAGAGTTAATCGTTCTACTTGTAGGCATATTTATACTTTGATTAAGCCCATAAACAGTCTGCTTAGATCCCATCACACTTATACTATATTTTTATATTATGCCACTTCATCAGGTATAATATATAGAGGTACCCTTGGATACTTGGATTCTACGGGAGCTGCTGTGGTATGTTATCACATGGTTTACACTACAAGTTAAGGTATTTCATACATTGGCCTTAGGACATTAGAGATACTAGAAACAGGCTCCATATACATACATATACATATTTATGCCCTACGCTCCTTATCTTTCTTATGTCCCTTATAGCTAATATTAGCTAGGATTAAGGTTTGCACTTGCTTTAGAGTTATGATATGTAAGTTTAATATGTTACCCATATAGAGTTCTGTAAGTTTGAATTATGGTTTGGGCAAGGTTGCTCCCTAAGAGTTGCTATACTTATGCTCCTATATGAAATCCCTCTTGCTTAGAACTATGTCTGACCTCATATATTCTCCCATAATTGTCAGACCCCACTACCTGATTGAGAAATACTATAGCCCAATACTTAATCTGATGTATCTTGAGTGGATACCTACCTGTTCTGATTTAACTCCCAGTAGTAACTTCCAGTAGCCTATGCACCATGTCATTTTTCACATTTCATAAACCTAGAGTACCCCTCCTTGCTGGTCAATTTATGTCAACTTTGTTAATACACACTGCCAGAATTATTCTCCCATTGCACCTCATTTCTTACTAAAATTGCCATACCTTTAGTATTATCCTTTCGTAGAGTAAATAGTATATGAGCAACCTAGAGGTTCAAGACGCCTATTTATTGCAACACGTTGTGATATTGTTATTTTTAAGGATTCTAAGATTTGTTACTTATGCCTTAATCCTGTTCTATATAATGCAGAATTCCACAGACAGGTCCCACCTCTCTGAGAGATATGCTAGTCTATCTACTTTCCTCTTCCATTGCCTTCCCTTTTAAGCTTGCCTACTGACAACCTAACTAGCCATGGACATCAATGCACATGTATCCTCTATTATGGATCCCCACTGGAAAATACTCCATCCTATTTCTGAAGTATAAATTTATAAAGGCCCAATTCCCCTCCTCATTGTCTTACTGAGCAGCTCTTGCCTGCTGATTCCCCCCCCCCTCCCACCCACAAATATTTAGGTCCATGAGTGGCCATTCCAAAAGCCAACTTCCTCATTATAGTTTGAATCAGTTTTCACAGGTCCAAAAGTGACCTCTAATGTTAAAGAGGAATCATCAGTAGATATAATATAAAATAGAGGTTTCAATTGCTAACTCATAATAATCTGAGATGCTTTGTGTTTGCTAGTAACTAATTGTAAGTTTTATTATCTCTTGTATTTCTATGATTTATGATGTTCCATCTGACTATGTATAATGCACATAACCTCAATAAAAAATTATTAAATAAAAAAAAAAAAAAAAAGAGGAGTATGATTTTAGCAGCAGTAACTAAAATCAATTGCTGTTCCCACGCAGGACTGTTGAGCCCAGAGAACTTCAGTTGGGGGGAACAGTTTGCAGACTTTTCTGCTCAAGGTATGACTAGCCATTTATCTAACAAGACTGTGTAATGCTGGAAGGCTGTCATTTTCCCTCATGGGGATCGGTAAGCCATTTTCTTAGACTCAAAAAGAATAAAGGGCTTATTATGGGCTATTAACTGGTGGACACTCTTAAGGGCTAAATCGATTGCTTATTTAAGTATTATTTACAGTTTGAAGTGGATTTCACACTTTTTATTATTTGGGGAACGTTTTTAACGCCAGGCACTAGTTAAGACACCTTCCCAGTCAGGAAGGGCCTTTCACTGTAGTAGGCAGAGCCTCATTTTCGCGCCATTATTGCGCAGTTTCTTTTGAGTGCAGTGCATGCAGCTGCATGTGAGAGGGTCTGGTATCCACTGAAAACGTTCCTGGAAGGCTTGAATTGGTATCGTATACCCCCTGGGATAGGTGAAGTCGCAACAAACGCTGTGGCTGGGACTGTAGTGGGGTTAAAATTGCAAACGGCTCCGTTTTCCGCATTTTAAGGGTTAAAAGCTTGAAAATTGGGGTGCAATACTTTGAATGCATTAAGACACTGTGGTGAAAATTTGGTAAAGATTGGATAATTTCTTCATAGTTTTTCACATATTCAGTAATAAAGTGTGCTCTGTTTAACATTTAAAGAGACAGTAACGGTTTTGTTTAAAAACGTTTTTTGTGCTTTATTAACCAGTTTAAGCCTGTCTAACATGTCTGTACCTTCAGATAGATCATGTTCTGTATGTATGGAGGCCAAGGTGGTTCCCCCTTCAAATGTATGTGATAATTGTGCCATGGCGTCCAGACAAAGTAAGGACAGTACTGTCACATTTAGTAAGGTTGCCCAGGATGATTCCTCAAATGAAGGAAGTAGGGATAGTTCTGCATCCTCTCCTTCTGTGTCTATACCAGTTATGCCCGCGCAGGCGACCCCTAGTACTTCTAGCGCGCCAATGCTTGTTACTATGCAACAATTGACGGCAGTAATCGATAACTCCATAGCTAATATTTTATCCAAAGTGCCAGCATTTCAGAGAAAGCGTGATTGCTCAGTTTTAAACACTGTAGAGCAGGAGGGCGCTGATGATAATTTATCTGTCATACCCTCACACCAGTCTGAAGTGGCAGTGAGGGAGGGTTTGTCAGATGGAGAAATTTCTGATACAGGAAGAATTTCTCAGCAGGCAGAACCTGATGTTGTGACATTTAAATTTAAATTAGAGCATCTCCGCGCATTACTTAAGGAGGTGCTATCTACTCTGGATGATTGTGACAATTTGGTCATCCCAGAAAAATTGTGCAAGATGGACAAATTCCTAGAGGTCCCGGTGCACCCTGATGCCTTTCCGATACCTAAGAGGGTGGCGGACATAGTGAATAAGGAGTGGGAGAAGCCAGGCATACCTTTTGTCCCTCCTCCTATATTTAAGAAATTGTTCCCCATGGTCGACCCCAGGAAGGACACATGGCAAACAGTCCCTAAGGTCGAGGGGGCGGTTTCTACACTAGCCAAACGCACGACTATTCCCATTGAGGACAATTGTGCTTTCAAAGATCCTATGGATAAAAAATTGGAGGGTTTGCTTAAAAAGATTTTTGTACAGCAAGGTTACCTCCTTCAACCAATTTCGTGCATTATTCCTGTCACTACAGCGGCGTGTTTCTGGTTCGACGAACTGGAAAAGTCGCTCAGTAAGGAGACTCCATATGAGGAGGTCATGGACAGAATTCACGCACTTAAGTTAGCTAATTCCTTTATTTTAGATGCCGCTTTGCAGTTAGCGAGATTAGCGGCGAAAAATTCAGGGTTTGCAATTGTGGCGCGCAGAGCGCTCTGGCTAAAGTCTTGGTCGGCGGATGTATCTTCCAAGACAAAATTGCTTAATATCCCTTTCAAAGGTAAGACCCTTTTTGGGCCAGAATTGAAAGAAATTATTTCAGACATCACTGGAGGAAAGGGCCATGCCCTCCCACAAGATAGGCCTTTCAAGGCTAAGAATAAGTCCAATTTTCGTTCCTTTTGCAATTTCAGGAACGGACCGGCTTCCAACTCTGCAGCCTCTAGACAAGAGGGTAACGCTTCCCAGACTAAACCAGCTTGGAAACCAATGCAAGGCTGGAACAAGGGTAAACAGGCCAAGAAGCCTGCTGCTGCTACCAAGACAGCATGAAGGGGTAGCCCCCGATCCGGGACCGGATTTAGTAGGGGGCAGACTCTCTCTCTTTGCTCAGGCTTGGGCAAGAGATGTTCAGGATCCCTGGGCACTAGAAATAGTCTCTCAGGGTTATCTTCTAGAATTCAAGGAACTACCCCCAAGGGGAAGGTTCCACATGTCTCACTTATCTTCAAACCAAATAAAGAGACAGGCATTCTTACATTGTGTAGAAGACCTGTTAAAGATGGGAGTGATACACCCAGTTCCAGCTGTGGAACAAGGTCAGGGGTTTTACTCAAACCTGTTTGTAGTTCCCAAAAAAAGAGGGAACTTTCAGACCAATTCTGGATTTAAAAATTCTAAACAAATTTCTCAGAGTTCCATCGTTCAAAATGGAAACCATTCGAACAATTTTACCCACAATCCAGGAGGGTCAATATATGACTACCGTGGATTTAAAGGATGCGTATCTACATATTCCTATCCACAAAGATCATCATCAGTTCCTAAGGTTCGCCTTTCTGGACAAACATTATCAGTTCGTGGCTCTCCCATTCGGACTAGCCACTGCTCCCAGAATTTTCACAAAGGTGCTTGGGTCCCTTCTGGCGGTTCTAAGACCAAGGGGCATTGCAGTGGCACCTTATCTGGACGACATTCTAATTCAAGCGTCATCTCTTTCCAAGGCAAAGGCTCATACAGACATTGTTCTAGCCTTTCTCAGATCTCACGGGTGGAAGGTGAACGTAGAAAAGAGTTCCCTGTCTCCGTCGACAAGAGTTCCCTTTTTGGGAACAATAATAGATTCTTTAGAAATGAAGATCTTCCTGACAGAAGTCAGAAAGTCAAAGCTTCTAAACGCTTGTCAAGTTCTTCACTCTATTCTGCAGCCTTCCATAGCTCAGTGCATGGAAGTAGTAGGGTTGATGGTTGCAGCAATGGACATAGTTCCTTTTGCTCGAATTCATCTAAGACCATTACAACTGTGCATGCTCAATCAGTGGAATGGGGACTATGCAGACTTGTCTCCAAAGATTCAAGTAGACCAGATGACCAGAGACTCACTCCGTTGGTGGTTGTCCCAGGATCACCTGTCTCAGGGAATGAGTTTCCGCAGACCAGAGTGGGTCATTGTCACGACCGACGCCAGTCTATTAGGCTGGGGCGCGGTCTGGGATTCCCTGAAAGCTCAGGGTCTATGGTCTCGGGAAGAGTCTCTTCTCCCGATAAACATCCTGGAACTGAGAGCGATATTCAATGCTCTCCGGGCTTGGCCTCAACTAGCAAAGGCCGGATTCATAAGATTCCAGTTAGACAACATGACGACTGTAGCTTACATCAACCATCAGGGGGAACAAGGAGTTCCTTGGCGATGAGAGAGGTATCCAAAATCATCAAATGGGCGGAGGATCACTCCTGCCACCTATCTGCAATTCACATTCCAGGAGTAGACAACTGGGAGGTGGATTATCTAAGTCGTCAGACTTTCCATCCGGGGGAGTGGGAACTCCACCCGGAGGTTTTTACCCAGTTGACTCAATTATGGGGCATTCCAGACATGGATCTGATGGCGTCTCGTCAGAACTTCAAGGTTCCTTGCTACGGGTCCAGATCCAGGGATCCCAAGGCGACTCTAGTGGATGCATTAGTGGCGCCTTGGTTGTTCAACCTAGCTTATGCGTTTCCACCGTTCCCTCTCCTTCCCAGGCTTGTAGCCAGGATCAATCAGGAGAAGGCCTCAGTGATTCTGATAGCTCCTGCGTGGCCGCGTAGGACTTGGTATGCAGACCTGGTGAATATGTCATCGGCTCCACCATGGAAGCTACCTTTGAGACAGGATCTTCTAGTACAAGGTCCATTCGAACATCCAAATCTAGTTTCTCTGCAGCTAACTGCTTGGAAATTGAACGTTTGATTTTATCCAAGCGTGGGTTTTCAGATTCAGTGATAGATACTCTGGTCCAAGCCAGAAAACCTGTGACTAGAAAGATTTACCATAAAATATGGAAAAAATATATCTGTTGGTGTGAATCCAAGGGATTCTCCTGGAGTAAGATTAAAATTCCTAAGATCCTCTCCTTTCTCCAAGAAGGTTTGGATAAGGGATTGTCAGCGAGTTCTCTAAAAGGATAGATTTCTGCTTTATCTGTCTTGTTACACAAACGACTGGCAGCTGTGCCAGATGTACAAGCTTTTGTACAGGCTTTGGTCAGAATCAAGCCTGTTTACAGACCCTTGACTCCTCCTTGGAGTCTAAATTTAGTTCTTTCAGTTCTTCAAGGGGTTCCGTTTGAACCCTTACATTCCATAGATATCAAGTTACTATCTTGGAAAGTTCTGTTTTTGGTTGCTATTTCTTTTGCAAGAAGAGTTTCTGAATTATCTGCTTTGCAGTGTAATCCACCCTATCTGACGTTCCATTCAGATAAGGTTGTTTTGCGTACTAAGCCTGGTTTTCTTCCGAAGGTTGTTTCCAACAGGAATATTAACCAGGAAATAGTTGTTCCTTCTCTGTGTCCGAATCCAGTTTCAAAGAAGGAACGTTTGTTACACAATTTAGATGTAGTTGGTGCTTTAAAGTTCTATTTAGAAGCAACTAAGGATTTTAGACAAACCTCATCTTTGTTTGTCGTTTACTCTGGTAAGAGGAGAGGACAAAAAGCTACGGCTACCTCTCTTTCTTTCTGGCTGAAAAGCATTATCCGATTGGCTTATGAGACTGCCGGACGGCAGCCTCCTGAACGAGTCACAGCTCACTCCACTAGAGCTGTGGCTTCCACATGGGCCTTCAAGAACGAGGCTTCTGTTGATCAGATATGTAAGGCAGCGACTTGGTCTTCTCTGCACTCTTTTGCCAAATTTTACAAATTTGATACTTTTGCTTCTTCGGAGGCTGTTTTTGGGAGAAAGGTTTTGCAAGCCGTGGTGCCTTCCGTTTAGGTAACCTGATTTGCTCCCTCCCTTCATCCGTGTCCTAAAGCTTTGGTATTGGTTCCCACAAGTAATGGATGACGCCGTGGACCGGACACACCAATGTTGGAGAAAACAGAATTTATGCTTAGCTGATAAATTACTTTCTCCAACGGTGTGTCCGGTCCACGGCCCGCCCTGGTTTTTTAATCAGGTTTGAACAATTTCTTTCTCTATACACTACAGTCACCACGGCACCCTATAGTTTCTCCTTTTTTCTCCTAACCGTCGGTCGAATGACTGGGGGGGCGGAGCCTGAGGAGGGGCTATATGGACAGCTTTTGCTGTGCTCTTTGCCATTTCCTGTTGGGGAAGAGAATATTCCCACAAGTAATGGATGACGCCGTGGACCGGACACACCGTTGGATAAAGTAATTTATCAGGTAAGCATAAATTCTGTTTTTGCTTTGTTCTCTTGGTATTCTTAGTTGAAAGCTTAACCTAGGAGGTTCATATGCTAATTTCATAAACCTTGAAGGCCACCTCTTTTCAGAATGCATTTTATGGTTTTTCACCACTAGAGGGTGTTAGTTCATGTGTTTCATATAGATAACACTGTGCTTGTGCACGTGAAGTTATCTGGGAGCAGGCACTGATTGGCTAAACTGCAAGTCTGTCAAAAGAACTGAAATAAAGGAGCAGTTTGCAGAGGCTTAGATACAAGATAATCACAGAGGTTAAAAGTATATTAATATAACTGTGTTGGTTATGCAAAACTGGGGAATGGGTAATAAAGGGATTATCTATCTTTTAAAACAATAAAAATTCTGGTGTAGACTGTCCCTTTAAGGCACTTTTCCGTTTTTCTCTAACACCCCACACCTGCACACTTTAAGCACTACAAACTGCTTCATGCAGATTTAAAAAAAAAAAAAAAGTTGCTACTATTTTTTTATTTTCAAAAAGGCACTACACATTTTATTTTGGGGAACATTTTAAAAATTAATCAGAGGTCTGACCTCTGGTTAATTTTTTAAGCGCTAATTGCTACTGCGAGCTTGCGGTAGCAATAACCAGCCACATGTAATAGCTGGTTATTTATCGTGCAGCCATAAATGGGCACTTGATAAATTAGCACTCCAATTGTAATCTAGCCTTCTATTAATCAAAATAAATTACATGAAAACACAGGCAAAATAATTAATTAATGAAAGTGCATTGCACTTAAAATGTTTAATTATGCATAATTTTAATGAGGAATTAAATTTTGAGTAGTGGTTTTTACCACTAAAATAGAACATGCCTTCAAAGATAATCAATATAACATTAAAACAGTGAATTGCTATCTATAAAATAAAAAAAAAATATTTAATATTTAACTCTTTAAAGTGCAATATAACATTTGTTACTGTACAAACAGAAAAAAACAAAGAAAGGGCGCAAATCCTTCTAAGTGTAGTATGTAAAAGCCAACAGAAATTTATTAGTACAAATGCACACTTAAAACCCTCAAACGATATGAGGTATGTAGACCTGCAGCACTAAAACAGAGTGACCTATGCAGAGAAACAAAAAGATATCGATCCCATCGGAGCTTCCGTAGCTCTTGGTGCGCATGCGCAGTTTCACAACTGGGACACTGACAGATGGCCGGTGAGGCACAATGATGGGGATATAAGTGGGGGTCTCCAGTGTCCTTATACAGCCTGGATTGCGGGAGACTTCCAAGACGCTCTGTGGGGTATATTTATTAATGTGCGAGCGGACATGATATGATGTAGCATACGCTGTCAGCATCTATCATTGCACCAGCAGTTCTTGTGAACCGTTGGTGCAATTTCGCCCCCTGCAGATTCGCGGCCGCTAGCAGGGGGTGTCAATAACAATAATTTTCGATCGGGTTGATTTCTGTCCGCCTCCTCAGAGCAGGCGGACAAGTTATGGAGCAGCGGTCCGCCTGCAGCGCTTGATAAATCGCCCCCTGTGACTCTAACTGGTTCCGTTGTGAGGAATCCTATGTTTTATGTGCTTCTACATACCTCATATCGTTTGAGGGTTTTAAGTGTGAGTGCACATTTAAACTAATACATTCCTGTTGGCTTTTACATACTACACTTATGATATGCGCCTTTCCTTTGTTTTTTTCTCTTTGTACATAACTATATCCAGCGTCCAGTCCTGTGTGGCTGCAACCCTGACCCTCCAGCTGACAAGCTCACAGACTGATTTAAAGAGCAACATATCCTTTATTCAGCACTAACAAATGGAGCGCTCCTAATCATTGTCTTTTTTCTTTTAACATTTGTTACTGCTGTGGAAATATTCCACATAATGTGAAAACCTGTAGATTTAACCCCTTAATGACCGGACCATTTTTCAATTTTCTTACCCTTAATGACAATGGCTATTTTTACATTTCTGCAGTGTTTGCGTTTAGCTGTAATTTTCCTCTTACTCGTTTACTGTACCCACACATATTATATACTGTTTTTCTCGTCATTAAATGGACTTTCTAAAGATACCATTATTTTCATCATATCTTATAATTTACTAAAAAAAAAAAAGATAAAATATGAGGAAAAAATGGAAAAAAAACACACTTTTTCTAACTTTGACCCCCAAAATCTGTTACACATCTACAATCACCAAAAAACACCCATGCTAAATAGCTTATAAATTTTGTCCTGAGTTTAGAAATACCCAATGTTTACATGTTCTTTGCTTTTTTTGCAATTTATGGGGCAATAAATACAAGTAGCACTTTGCTATTTCCAAACCACTTTTTTTCAAAATTAGCGCTAGTTACTTTGGAACCCTGATATCTGTCAGGAATATCTGAATATCCCTTGACATGTATATATTTTGTTTTAGAAGACATCCCAAAGTATTGATCTAGGCCCATTTTGGTATATTTCATGCCACCATTTCACCGCCAAATGCGATAAAAAAAAAAAAAAAGTTCACTTTTTCACAAATTTTGTCACAAACTTTAGGTTTCCCACTGAAATTATTTACAAACAGCTTCTGCAATTATGGCACAAATGGTTGTAAATGCGTCTCTGGGATCCCCTTTTTCAGAAATAACAGACTTATATGGCTTTGTGGTTGCTTTTTGGTAATTAGAAGGCCGCTAAATGCCGCTGCGCACCACACATGTTTTATGCCCAGGAGTGAAGGGGTTAATTAGGGAGCTTGTAGGGAGCTTGTAGGGTTAATTTTAGCTTTAGTGTAGTGTAGTAGACAACCCCAAGTATTGATCTAGGCCCATTTTGGTATATTTTATGCCACCATTTCACCGCCAAATGCGAGCAAATAAAAAAAAAAACTTTACATTTTTCACAATTTTAGGTTTTTCACTGAAATTATTTACAAACAGCTTGTGCAATTATGGCAGAAATTGTTGTAAAAGCTTCTCTGGGATCCCCTTTGTTCAGAAATAGCAGATTTATATGGCTTTGGCGTTGCTTTTTGGTAATTAGAAGGCCGCTAAATGCTGCTGCGCACCACACGTGAATTATGCCCAGCAGTGAAGGGGTTAAATTAGGTAGCTTGTAGGGAGCTTGCAGGGTTAATTTTAGAGATCAGCCTCCCACCTGACACATCCCACCCCCTGATCCCTCCCAAACAGCTCTCTTCCCTCCCCCACCCCACAATTGTTACCGCCATCTTAAGTACTGGCAGAAAGTCTGCCAGTACAAAATAAAAGAGTTTTTTTTTTTTTTTTAAATAAAAATTATAAAATATTTTAGTTGTGATGGACCCCTGCCTTAGCACCAACCTCCCTGATCCCCCCCTCCAGCTCTCTAACCCTCTCCCCTACCTAATTACCGCCATCTTGGGTACTGGCAGACAGCCCCACAAACCAAACTTATTTTAATTGTATTTATAACTTTTATTTGTGTTTAATTATTTCTGTAGTGTAGCAGCCCCCCCACAATACCCCCACCCCCTCCCCCTCACAGATCCTTTTAAATATAAAAAAAATAAAATAACTTTTTTTCCCCTTACTTTTTCATTGGTGTCAGTGTGGCTAATGTGCGCATGTGCACGTGCACGCGCGCCCACGTGCACACGCACACCCGTGCACATGCACGCGCGCATCGTGCACGCGCACGCGCATCGTGCACGCGCGCGCACACGCTCCCTCCTCCCACCGGTCAAAGGCACCATCGGCACCATCACTACCTGTGCAGAGAGGGCCACAGAGTGGCTCTCTCTGCATCGGAGTCTTGTAAAGGGGTATTGCAGGATGCCTCCATATCGAGGCATCACTGCAATACCCTCAGAGCTGCTGGAAGTGATTGTGATCACTTCCAGCACTCTGTTAGACAACTGACGTACCAGGTACGTCCATTGTCATTAACTGCTTGTTAATGCATGACGTACCTGGTACGTCAGTTGTCATTAAGGGGTTAAAGAAGAAAAAAAAAAAAAAAAGCAAACAGCACATATCTAATGTTGCTCTTTATGGGGTGCCTATATTGAAGATTCCTTACCAAGACTGTACATCTGCTGGTGGAAGGGGATCCCTGTGTATGCACCTGGTCTATACTCTTGAGAAAGTTCTGTCAGAACAGAAGGAAATGCATAAAGGATCTGTGCCCATACAAGGCTTCCGTAGCCCTTTGGTCTCAGGAGTAAAGAAGCCAGATTTGTTAATTTGTTTGCGTGAGGAAAGGGCATATTATGATATTACAGAACGTATTTATTACACCTATACAGGAGGACAGACTGCTGTGTGGCAAGACCTTCATTCCGGATTCTATCTGGTGACATATGGAGGGGGTATTGTCATAAGCTATCTACAGTGGTGGCTTGTGAGTTTTGAAGATGGTGGGGTGCTGAGACCAATCAGGGCCCCCACCCACCCCCTTTGCTCCACTCACCTCCTATGCCCCACCCCCACCATTTTTTTATTGCCATATAAAAAGACAAAAAAAATATTCTCAATCACACACAAAGACAGATATACACATACACACACAGATAACATGAAAAAAAGACTGCAAATAAATAATTTATTGGGACTTTAAAATGTATACTGTCTGAATTTATATTTCATATGTGATAGAGTAGAAACATAAAAGAAAAAGGAATTTCCAGACCAGCTCCTCCTCTCACTCTTTATTCCAAGTAAAACGTTTAAACAGCACCAAAGTATTGACTATGTCAAAAGCACCTACAGGCATGTATTAAAACACAGGTTATGACAGATACCCCCTCACAACTGACGCGTTTCGTGTAGGAGAGTAGAAGCATGTCACTTTAATTTTGAATATTACATGTGCTGCATAAATATCATCATTGGTGAAAATCTGTTTTCATGCAAATTAAAAAAAACAGTCATGCAAAAGTTTGCAAAATCTTTTCTTATAACTCCTTTTACACATTCACTGATGTTCGTGGGAAACACATTGAACTAATGACACTAAAATTCCTGTAAGCAACTTCTTTCAAAGAAACACATATGGAAAATGGTACAAACTAGCTATTGTTTTTGTTTCTTTTTTTTAATATATTGAACATTATAGAAGACAATATTTTATCAACTGACAATCAGTACTTTATGTACAAAAACTGCAGAAAAGATAGCAGGCAATAGGCCACTATAATTAAAATGATCAGAACACATACTAGTTTTATTATATAGAGAGACAACAACATATCTGCTATCCAGTTCTCTGCCATTTTTATTTTACAGGATTTATATATATATATATATATATATATATATATATATATATATATATATATATATATATATATATATTATTATCGGTTATTTATAGAGCACCAACAGATTCCGCAGCGCTATAAACAAAGGCAGAGTAGAACAAAACAATTATAGGGATCAAATGGGTAGAGGGCCCTGCCAAGAGTTGCACTGTTGTAGTCAGCTCTTAAGAAGGTGATCAACAAACAACTGGACTCTTAAGCATACAGGCTAAGGGGGTTCAGGGGATAGCAATGGAGGAGAGAAACTGGTATTAGGAAAGGTTAGTGTAGGTTGTATGCATCCCTGAACAGTAGAGTCTTTAGGGAGCGCTTGAAGCTTTCAAAACTAGGGGAGAGTCTTGTGGAGCGAGGCAGAGAGTATATTTATCTATCACTCAATCATGCAGTATAAAACTAAGATAACATAGATAACATACGGCTAGATTACGAGTTTTACGGTCAAGAGAGGCTCGGTACTAACTTGCAAGTTATTGTCACCGCTCACCTGCCTACAGCGCTGGTATTACGGGTTTACAAAAACCCGGCGTTAGCAGGCAATATTGCAGCGTAAAGCAAAATTGAGCTCCATACCGCACTCCAATACCAGAGCTGTGGTGAGCTGGTTTTACGTGCTCGTGCACGATTTCCCCATAGACATCAATGGGGAGAGACGGCTGAAAAAAAGCCTAACAGCTGCAATAAATTAGCGTAAAGCTCCGTAACGCAGCTCCATTGATTCCTATGGGGAAAGAAAATGTATGTTTACACCTAACACCCTAACATAAACCCCGAGTCTAAACACCCCTAATCTGCCGCCCCCGACATTGCCGCCACCTACATTATACTTATTAACCCTTAATCTGCCAACCTCGACACCGCCGCCACCTACATACACTTATTAACCCCTAATCTGCCGTCCCCAACATCGCCGACACCTACATTACACTTATTAACCCCTAATCTGCCGTCCCCAATATCACAGCCACCTACCTACACTTATTAACCTCTAATCTGCCACCCCAATGTCGCCGCCACCTACATTATAGTTATTAACCCCTAATCTGCCGTCCCCGACAACCCCGCCACCTACTTACACTTATTAACCGCCACCTACATTACAGTTATTAACCCCTAATCTGCCTCCCCTAACATCGCCGCAACCTACCTACATTTATTAACCCCTCTAGCCTAAACTAAACTACCAATTGCCCTTAAAAGGGCCTTTTGCGGGGCATTGCCCCAAAGAAATCAGCTCTTTTACCCATAAAAAAAAAATACAAACACCCCTCCAACAGTAAAACCCACCACCCACACAACCAACCCCCAAATAAAATCGTAACTAAGAAACCTAAGCTCCCCATTGCCCTGAAAAGGGCATTTGGATGGACATTGCCCTTAAAAGGGCATTTAGCTCTTTTTCCGCCCAAACCCTAACCTAAAAATAAAACCCACCCAGTAAACCCTTAAAAAAACCTAACACTAACCCCCGAAGATCCACTTACAGTTTTTGAAGACCCGACATCCATCCTCAAGGAAGCCAGCAGAAGTCCTCAACGAAGCGACAGAAGTCTTCATCCAGATGGCATCTTCTATCTTCATCCATCCGGCGCAGAGCGGGTCCATCTTCAAGACATCCGGCGCGGAGCATCCTCTTCTTATGATGGCTCTTCTCGAATGAAGATTCCTTTAAGTGACGTCATCCAAGATGGCGCCCCTTGAATTCCGATTGGCTGATAGAATTCTATCAGCCAATTGGAATTAAAGGTGAAAAAATGCAAGCTCAATCCTATTGGCTGATTGTATCAGCCAATAGGATTTTTTCACCTTTAATTCCGATTGGCTGATAGAATTCTATCAGCCAATTGGAATTCACTTAAAGGAACCTTCATTCGAGAAGAGCCGTCGTAAGAAGAGGATGCTCAGCGCCGGATGTCTTGAAGATGGACCCACTCCGCGCCAGATGGATGAAGATAGAAGATGCCGTCTGGATGAAGACTTCTGCCGGCTTGGATGAGGACTTCGGCCCGCTTGGATGAAGACTTTTGCCGCTTCGTTGATGACTTCTGCCGGCTTCGTTGAGGATGGATGTCGGGTCTTCAAAAACTTTTAGGGGATCTTCGGGGGTTAGTGTTAGTTTTTTTTAAGGGTTTATTGGGTGGGTTTTATTTTTAGATTAGGGTTTGGGCGGAAAAAGAGCTTTATGCCCTTTTAAGGGCAATGCCCATCCAAATGCCCTTTTCAGGGCAATGGGGAGCTTAGGTTTTTAGTTAGGATTTTATTTGGGGGGTTGGTTGTGTGGGTGGTGGGTTTTACTGTTGGTGGGTTGTTTGTATTTTTTTTTACAGGTAAAAGAGCAATGCCCCGCAAAAGGCCATTTTAAGGTATACTGGTAGTTTAGTTTAGGCTAGGGTTTTTTTATTTTGGGGGGCTTTTTTTATTTGGATAGGGCTATTAGATTAGGTGTAATTAGTTTAAATATCTGATAATTATTTTTTTATTTTTTTTTGTGTAATTTAGTGTTTTGTTTTTTAATTTAGTGTTTTGTATTTAATTAATGTAATTTATTTAATTGTATTGTAAGGTTAGGTGTTAGTGTAAGGCAGGTTAGGTTTTATTTCACAGGTAAATTTGCATTTATCTTAGCTAGGTAGCTAGTAAATAGTTAATAACTATTTACTAACTATTCTACCTAGTTAAAATAAATACAAACTTGCCTGTGAAATAAAAATATAACCTATTAGTTATATTGTAGCTAGCTTAGGGTTTATTTTACAGGTAAGTATTTAGTTTTAAATAGGAATTATTTAGTTAATAATAGGAATTTTTAATTAGATTTAATTATATTAAAGTAGGGGGTGTTAGGGTTAGACTTAGGGTTAGGTTTAGGGGTTTATAACTTTAGTAAAGTGGCGGCGACGTTGGGGCGGCAGATTAAGGGTTAATAACAGTAATGTAGGTTGCGGCGATGTTAGGGACAGCAGATTAGGGGTTAATAATATTTAACTAGTGTTTGCGATGCGGGAGTACGGTGGTTTAGGGGTTAATATGTTTATTATAGTGGCGGCGATGTCGGGAGCGGCAGATTAGGGGTTAATAATTTTATTTTAGTGTTTGCAATGCGGGAGGACCTAAGTTTAGGGGTTAATAGGTAGTTATGGGTGTTAGTGTACTTTTTAGCACTTTAGTTATGAGGTTTATGTTACGACTTTGTAGCATAAAACCCATAACTACTGACTTTCAGTTTACGGTATGGATCTTGACGGTATAGGGTGTACCTCTCACTTTTTGGCCTCCCAGGCAAACTCGTAATACCGGCGCAAAGGAAGTCCCATTGAAAAAGGACTTTTTGAAAGCTGCGGTAGTTACGCTGCGTTACGGCCAAAAAAGTGTGCGGTACAGAAATACCTGCAAGACTCGTAATACCAGCCCAGCGGTAGTGAAAAAGAGCCTTAACGCTGCTTTTTCACCCATACCGCAAAACTCGTAATCTAGCCGATAAGTAATAAATGATACAATAGGTGGTTTGTACGATAGCTTTTACTGCTTTATGTAGCACTGCTTTGTGTATACTCTAATTTTCCTATAACTGCATGTAATATAAATTAGAATATGCACAGATACTGATCGTAAAATCTAGTATAAAACCTTTTAAAAACTTAGAAGCTCCCAGTTTAGTAATGTTGATTAGGTTAGGCTGGGACACCCAGTGAAAGGGGTTGAGAAAGCAGGAAGAGCAGGCACTCCCCCTCCCCTGTATATGAGAAGACCCTTTACACAAACAGGAGCAAGCTGGAGTCTATAGACATCAGTATATATCTAAAACTGTGTGGCTTGGTTAGGAGTCTGAAAATCAGCACGTTATTTAAAAATTAACATATCAATAGAAATGATTGCATAGGTAATTAGCACATCTAGGCAAGTATCTCCGCTTTCTTTCACCCAAGAAACTCCATATACATTATTACCAATGCACCAGAGGATTCTGGGTAAAGTATGCAAATTAGATATGCAATATCTCCGTTTTTTTTGCTTCAAATACTGTGTTAACACACAGCGGACCCCTAATGGGGTAAGTGCAGCAAATACAAAAATCCCTAGTGGACAGCTGTTTCGGTCTTATTAGAACTCATCAGCAGTAGATAGATTTTTGATGGCTGCTAGGTAAAGTTCTTTCCAGCAAAATCAAAATTCATTATATTTATGGTGGAGATAAAAGCATGAGATTAAAATCCTCCTTATCATAAAAGTAAATCAAAATAAATTATTGCATAGGTAATAAGCACATCTAGGCAAGTATTCCCGCTTGCCTTCACCCAAAAAAAACTGCATATACATTGTTACCAATGCAGCAGAGGATTCTGGGTAAAGTATGCAAACTATACATTGTTACAAAATCACACCCAGATGGGCTATATAAATAGATCATCTACAAAACATTTATGCAAAGAAAAATCTAGTGTACAATGTCCCCTTAAGCCTGGTTTGTTATGATTTGATTGCCTTTATTGTGCTAGCCGCATGCAGTAGATGTAAAAAGCCATTACTGATTTATGGGTTTGTCGACCGAACATTTATACTTCAGATAAGTCAGAACTCAGAAGCTTACAATGGTCATGTGTACTCTGATGGTGTCAGACGCTTAGGAGATCACAAGACCCTCTCCCGGATAAGGCAGAGATGGATTTAGTTTGTTTTTGTACAGAACCGACAGTTTCCTGCACTGACACGCAGAGCACATTTCCAAAAACTCTTAACTCTTGAAATGCTCAGTTTCTTCCTTAGACTGCCTTTAGCTAGGGTGTGTAATCAAGCCTTTCAGTATTACTAAAATAATTTTATTGGCTTATTATTATTATTATTATTATTATTATTATTACAATGGCATTTTATTTTTATTTATTTTTACACTGGCATTTTATTTTTATTTTTTTATTTTGGGCAGTTCTTCTTCATTGGCTATCTACATGCTTGTCTGCTTGTTATCTTTTAAAGGGACATTAAACACTAAATACATGCTAGATAGAATGATGCATTCAAAGAAAAGATTAGTCCATGACTAACATGTAGATGTATTTTTTAAAGTTTCATTAGTTGTTTAAAAAGTGACAAAATAAGTGTAAAGTTTTAGTGTCTATAAAACACTGGGAGCTGCCATGTTGTAACTTGTGTTACCTTCTCTGCTGTGGCCAATTAGAGACAGTTATACATAGGTCACTAGAGTGTGCAGCCAATGGTTGTGCTGGATTTAACAGTGTTCTGCACTTCCATTTCTAACAGAAACTGAAAAGCTCACAATTTCAGAATGGAATTACAGGCAAAGAGGACAAAATAAATAATGAAAGTATATTGCAGAGTTGTTTTATATATACAATTTATCATTTCTTCTGTTAAGTGTGATCAGTCCACGGGTCATCATTACTTCTGGGATATTACTCCTCCCCAACAGGAAGTGCAAGAGGATTCACCCAGCAGAGCTGCACATAGCTCCTCCCCTCTACGTCACTCCCAGTCATTCTCTTGCACCCAACGACTAGATAGGATGTGTGAGAGGACTATGGTGATTATACTTAGTTTTTATCTTCAATCAAGAGTTTGTTATTTTAAAATAGCACCGGAGTGTGTTATTATCTCTCTGGCAGAGTTTGAAGAAGAATCTACCAGAGTTTTTGTTATGATTTTAGCCGGAGTAGTTAAGATCATATTGCTGTTTCTCGGCCATCTGAGGAGAGGTAAACTTCAGATCAGGGGACAGCGGGCAGATGAATCTGCATAGAGGTATGTAGCAGTTTTTATTTTCTGATAATGGAATTGATGAGAAAATCCTGCCATACCGATATAATGTCATGTATGTATACTTTACACTTCAGTATTCTGGGGAATGGTACTTCACTAGAATTACACTGTAAGAAATACATAAAGCTGTTTAATAACTAGAGATTATGTTTAACGTTTTTGCTGGAATGTAAAATCGTTTTCATTTACTGAGGTACTGAGTGAATAAATGTTTGGGCACTATTTTTCCACTTGGCAGTTGCTTAATCTGTTTTCTGACAGTTTCTGTTCTCCCTCACTGCTGTGTGTGAGGGGGAGGGGCCGTTTTTTGGCGCTTTTACTACGCATCAAATATTTCAGTCAGCAACTCATTGTATTCCCTGCATGATCCGGTTCATCTCTACAGAGCTCAGGGGTCTTCAAAACTTATTTTGAGGGAGGTAATTTCTCTCAGCAGAGCTGTGAGAATTGTAGCTTGACTGAGATAAAAAACGTTTATTCTGTAATTTGTTTCCTGCTTTCAGAATTTGTTATCTTTGCTAATGGGATTAAACCTTTGCTAAAGTTGTGTTGTTTACAAGGATTGAGGCTATAACTGTTTCAATTTATTAATTTTCAACTGTCATAGATCTTCTGTGCTTCTTAAAGGCACAGTACGTTTTAATATTATTCTAATTGAATTGTATTTCCAAGTTGCAAGTTTATTGCTAGTGTGTTAAACATGTCTGATTCAGAGGATGATACCTGTGTCATTTGTTGCAATGCCAAAGTGGAGCCCAATAGAAATGTATGTACTAACTGTATTGATGCTACTTTAAATAAAAGTCAATCTGTACAAATTGAACAAATTTCACCAAACAACGAGGGGAGAGTTATGCCGACTAACTCGCCTCACGTGTCAGTACCTACATCTCCCGCTCAGAGGGAGGTGCGTGATATTGTAGCGCCGAGTACATCTGGGCGGCCATTACAAATCACATTACAGGATATGGCTACTGTTATGACTGAGGTTTTGGCTAAATTACCAGAACTAAGAGGTAAGTGTGATCACTCTGGGGTGAGAACAGAGTGCGCTGATAATATTAGGGCCATGTCAGACACTGCGTCACAGGTAGCAGAACATGAGGACGGAGAACTTCATTCTGTGGGTGACGGTTCTGATCCAAACAGACTGGATTCAGATATTTCAAATTTTAAATTTAAACTGGAAAACCTCCGTGTATTACTAGGGGAGGTGTTAGCGGCTCTGAATGATTGTAACACAGTTGCAATACCAGAGAAAATGTGTAGGTTGGATAAATATTTTGCGGTACCGACGAGTACTGAGGTTTTTCCTATACCTAAGAGACTTACTGAAATTGTTACTAAGGAGTGGGATAGACCCGGTGTGCCGTTCTCACCCCCTCCAATATTTAGAAAAATGTTTCCAATAGATGCCACCACAAGGGACTTATGGCAAACGGTCCCTAAGGTGGAGGGAGCAGTTTCTACCTTAGCTAAGCGTACCACTATCCCGGTGGAGGATAGCTGTGCTTTTTCAGATCCAATGGATAAAAAGTTAGAGGGTTACCTTAAGAAAATGTTTGTTCAACAAGGTTTTATATTGCAACCCCTTGCATGCATTGCGCCGATCACGGCTGCAGCGGCATTCTGGATTGAGTCTCTGGAAGAGAACATTGGTTCAGCTACTCTGGACGACATTACGGACAGGCTTAGAGTCCTTAACTAGCTAATTCATTCATTTCGGAGGCCGTAGTACATCTTACTAAACTTACGGCGAAGAATTCAGGATTCGCCATTCAGACACGCAGGGCGCTGTGGCTAAAATCCTGGTCAGCTGATGTTACTTCTAAGTCTAAATTGCTTAATATACCTTTCAAAGGGCAGACCTTATTCGGGCCCGGGTTGAAAGAGATTATCGCTGACATTACAGGAGGTAAAGGCCATGCCCTGCCTCAGGACAAAGCCAAAGTTAAGGCTAGACAGTCTAATTTTCGTTCCTTTCGTAATTTCAAAGCAGGAGCAGCATCAACTTCCTCTGCACCAAAACAGGAAGGAGCTGTTGCTCGCTACAGACAAGGCTGGAAACCTAACCAGTCCTGGAACAAGGGCAAGCAGGCCAGGAAACCTGCTGCTGCCCCTAAAACAGCATGAATTGAGGGCCCCCGATCCGGGATCGGATCTAGTGGGGGGCAGACTTTCTCTCTTCGCCCAGGCTTGGGCAAGAGATGTCCAGGATCCCTGGGCGCTAGAGATAATATCTCAGGGATACCTTCTGGACTTCAAATACTCTCCTCCAAGAGAGAGATTTCATCTGTCAAGATTGTCAACAATCCAGACAAAGAAAGAGGCGTTTCTACGCTGCGTACAAGAGCTCTTGTTAATGGGAGTAATCCATCCAGTTCCACGATCGGAACAGGGACAGGGGTTTTACTCAAATCTGTTTGTGGTTCCCAAAAAAGAGGGAACTTTCAGACCAATCCTGGACTTAAAGATCCTAAACAAATTCCTAAGAGTTCCATCGTTCAAGATGGAGACTATTCGGACAATTTTACCTATGATCCAAGAGGGTCAGTACATGACCACTGTAGATTTAAAAGATGCTTACCTTCACATACCGATTCACAAAGATCATTATCGGTACCTAAGGTTTGCCTTCCTAGACAGGCATTACCAGTTTGTGGCTCTTCCGTTCGGATTGGCTACAGCTCCAAGAATCTTCACAAAGGTTCTGGGTGCTCTTCTGGCGGTACTAAGACCGCGGGGAATCTCGGTAGCTCCATACCTAGACGACATTCTGATACAAGCTTCAAGCTTTCAAACTGCCAAGTCTCATACAGAGTTAGTGCTGGCATTTCTAAGGTCACATGGATGGAAGGTGAACGAAAAGAAAAGTTCACTCGTTCCACTCACAAGAGTTCCCTTCCTGGGGACTCTTATAGATTCTGTAGAAATGAAGATTTACCTGACAGAGGACAGGCTAACAAGACTTCAAAGTGCTTGCCGCACCCTACATTCCATTCAACACCCGTCAGTGGCTCAATGCATGGAGGTAATCGGCTTAATGGTAGCGGCAATGGACATAGTACCCTTTGCACGCTTACACCTCAGACCACTGCAACTGTGCATGCTAAGTCAGTGGAATGGGGATTACTCAGACTTATCCCCTTCTCTGAATCTGGATCAAGAGACCAGAAATTCTCTTCTATGGTGGCTTTGTCGGCCACATCTGTCCAGGGGGATGCCATTCAGCAGACCAGACTGGACAATTGTAACAACAGACGCCAGCCTTCTAGGTTGGGGTGCCGTCTGGAATTCTCTGAAGGCTCAGGGACAATGGAGTCAGGAGGAGAGTCTCCTGCCAATAAAAATTCTGGAATTGAGAGCAGTTCTCAATGCCCTCCTGGCTTGGCCCCAGTTGACAACTCGGGGGTTCATCAGGTTTCAGTCGGACAACATCACGACTGTAGCTTACATCAACCATCAGGGAGGGACAAGAAGCTCCCTAGCTATGATGGAAGTATCAAAGATAATTCTCTGGGCAGAGTCTCACTCTTGCCACCTGTCAGCAATCCACATCCCGGGAGTGGAGAACTGGGAGGCGGATTTCTTAAGTCGTCAGACTTTTCATCCGGGGGAGTGGGAACTCCATCCGGAGGTCTTTGCCCAAATACTTCGACGTTGGGGCAAACCAGAGATAGATCTCATGGCGTCTCGACAGAACGCCAAGCTTCCTCGTTACGGGTCCAGATCCAGGGATCCAGGAGCAGTCCTGATAGATGCCCTGACAGCACCTTGGGACTTCAGGATGGCTTACGTGTTTCCACCCTTCCCGATGCTTCCTCGATTGATTGCCAGAATCAAACAAGAGAGAGCATCAGTGATTCTAATAGCACCTGCGTGGCCACGCAGGACTTGGTATGCAGACCTGGTGGACATGTCATCCTGTCCACCTTGGTCTCTACCTCTGAAACAGGACCTTCTGATACAGGGTCCCTTCAAACATCAAAATCTAACTTCTCTGAAGCTGACTGCTTGGAAATTGAACGCTTGATTTTATCAAGACGTGGGTTTTCTGAGTCAGTTATTGATACCTTAATACAGGCTAGGAAACCTGTTACCAGAAAGATTTACCATAAGATATGGCGTAAATACCTATATTGGTGTGAATCCAAAGGTTACTCTTGGAGTAAGGTTAGGATTCCTAGGATATTGTCTTTTCTACAAGAAGGTTTAGAAAAGGGTTTATCTGCTAGTTCATTAAAGGGACAGATCTCAGCTCTGTCCATTCTGTTACACAAACGTCTGTCAGAAGTTCCTGACGTCCAGGCTTTTTGTCAGGCTTTGGCCAGGATTAAGCCTGTGTTTAAAACTGTTGCTCCACCATGGAGTTTAAACCTGGTTCTTAATGTTTTACAGGGCGTTCCGTTTGAACCCCTTCATTCCATTGATATAAAGTTGTTATCTTGGAAAGTTCTATTTTTAATGGCTATTTCCTCGGCTCGAAGAGTCTCTGAATTATCAGCCTTACATTGTGATTCTCCTTATTTGATTTTTCATTCGGATAAGGTAGTCCTGCGTACTAAACCTGGGTTCTTACCTAAGGTAGTTACTAACAGGAATATCAATCAAGAGATTGTTGTTCCTTCTTTATGCCCAAATCCTTCTTCAAAGAAGGAACGTCTACTGCACAACCTGGATGTAGTCCGTGCTCTAAAATTTTACTTACAGGCAACTAAGGAATTTAGACAAACGTCTTCTCTGTTTGTCATTTACTCTGGGCAGAGGAGAGGTCAAAAAGCTTCCGCTACCTCTCTTTCTTTTTGGCTTCGTAGCATAATTCGTTTAGCTTATGAGACTGCTGGACAGCAGCCTCCTGAAAGAATTACAGCTCATTCTACTAGAGCTGTGGCTTCCACTTGGGCCTTCAAGAATGAGGCCTCTGTTGAACAGATTTGCAAGGCTGCAACTTGGTCTTCGCTTCATACTTTTTCCAAATTTTACAAATTTGACACTTTTGCTTCATCGGAGGCTATTTTTGGGAGAAAGGTTCTTCAGGCAGTGGTTCCTTCTGTATAAAGAGCCTGCCTATCCCTCCCGTCATCCGTGTACTTTTGCTTTGGTATTGGTATCCCAGAAGTAATGATGACCCGTGGACTGATCACACTTAACAGAAGAAAACATAATTTATGCTTACCTGATAAATTCCTTTCTTCTGTAGTGTGATCAGTCCACGGCCCGCCCTGTTTTTAAGGCAGGTAAATATTTTTTAATTTATACTCCAGTCACCACTTCACCCTTGGCTTTTCCTTTCTCGTTGGTCCTTGGTCGAATGACTGGGAGTGACGTAGAGGGGAGGAGCTATGTGCAGCTCTGCTGGGTGAATCCTCTTGCACTTCCTGTTGGGGAGGAGTAATATCCCAGAAGTAATGATGACCCGTGGACTGATCACACTACAGAAGAAAGGAATTTATCAGGTAAGCATAAATTATGTTTTTATATTACTCAAAGTGTTTAATGTCCCTTTAAGTGTCCGTCATGGACACATACTTTTAACGTGAATTACGCTTTTTGCAATTTTTTTGTTTTCCTTTTATCTGATGCAAATTCAATATTATGCAGAATCCTCGGATGATTGAATAGATCTACAAAACTTAAGTGTCCAAGTTTCAGATAGAAATATCTGAGCCAAGTGTTTTCTACAAATAAACCACACAATCTAGCACGTAAAGGACCACTCAATGCAGTACAATTGGCTAATTATCAAGTGCATTATAAAAAGACAATGATTTAAAGGGATATAAAACCCAAAACTTTTCTTTCATGATTCAGATAGAGAAAACAATTTTAAACTACATTTCAATTTACTTTTACTATCTTATTTGCTTCATTCTTTAGAAATCCTTTGTTAAAGAAATAGCAATGCACACGGGTGAGCCAACCAAACGAGGCATCTATGTGCATCCACCAATCAGCAGCTACTGAGCCTATTTGGATATGCTTTTCAACAAAGGATATCCAGATAATGAAGCAAATTAGATACTAGAAGTTTATTGGAAAGTTTTTTAAAATTGAATGTTCTTTCTAAACCATGATAGAAAACATTTGGGGTTTATGTCCCTTTAACACCTACTCTGAATTTCAAATAAGCAGTAGATTTATTTCTTGACAAATTAATTTTTTCTCCTATTTTTCAGCCCCCTGTATCATGTGACATACATCAGTCAATCACAGACTAGTATACTTATACCTTGTGAGCGCTTGTGCACATGCTCAGTAGGATCTTGTTCCCCAGAGAGTGTGCACATAAAAAGCAAAATTTGAAAATGGAAGTAAATTGGAAAGTGTCTTAAAACTGCATTCTCTTTCTAAATCATAAAAGTTTATTTTGACTTGAGTGTCCCTTTAAAGGGAGAGTCAACCCCAAAAATGTTCTTACTCCTACAGATAAAGTTTACTGGGATAAATAGTTCAAACTGTATCCCAATTATGCTAAATATATAGTTTTCAAGTAAAATTACTTACTACATGTCCCTCGGCCGTTTTGAAATGGCCGCCAGCCCCCTCCTCTATTTCGTCATACCCATCTTCCTTCCTTCCTCTTCTGCTAACCTTGTGATCCTCCGCATTCCCGTTTTGGCGCAGGCGCAATGCGCCGATTTTAGTGAAGGGGCCTTTTGAAGCAGAAACTAAAAATAACCGCTCAGTATCCTAGCGGTTCCTATATGCGGCGGACCAGTTGGCTTCTCTTCATCTATCGCTCCATATAGGAACTTCTAGGATACTGAGTGGTACTGATGTTCCTGGATTCTGCAATATTTTCGAACTTTATGCAGTTTGTCACTAGTTTCCCCCTTTGTCATAACGACTGCTTACTGACACCTGTGCCCTCCTCCCCCAAATTTACAAAAACTGTTTTACTTTATCCTGAACACTTATCTGTCCAGTTTAATCATTGTATTGGGTCCACTTTTTGCTACTGTTGTGCAGAGGGAGCGGCACATACAGTAGATTCCTCATCAATACACGTGCCCAAACTATTTGGCATTAATTACAATTATATAATAGTTAGATACAATCTACTACAATACATGTGTGCAACCAAACATCAATAAATCAAGTAACATTTTGCTAGTATGGCTGTTTTTTCAGAGAAAACACTCACTAGACCACTCAATACACATATTTATAGGATGCAAAATAAGCACATAACTACTTTTTGAATTGTTACTTTGATAGGATTAACCCACTGACTGCCAGAACGGTCTGGGTTATGCTTTATTATCTTCACGGTATTAAAGGACATTGTAATTCTCTTAAAAATGCACAAACTTCCATTGCCCCACGAACAAACTGCTAATAAATAGTGCCTTATCCAAAAATATTAATATGACAATTTCTTTAGGCGCCTGTGATATACGTGTGATTATTCTCTTAATTGTAATCCTCTATAACAACATATTTTAGGATCTTTGTCCTTAAAATAAGTAAAATAAATTTTAGATATTTAGCCTTTCTAGCAAGACTATCAAATTAAGCAAAGAAATGTTATATAAAGATGTTCCTAATTAACCGTGAGATTTCAGTATTGGTAAAATACAAATACCCTTACAATACTCCCTTCATTGACTTCAGATTATCAGAGACAGACATGTGTCTGGTATCAGTCCCATTATTATTTCATGTTGCTGCCATGTGAATTACATGTTATGCTGCTAAACATTGAGTTCAGAGATTTGTGAATACAACTATGAGTTACACATTTACAGTACTTTTATGCTGACATGTTTAAACATAAGTATGGTGCCTTCAGGCACACTTTCTTCTACCTATTTTCATCTATTCTTATAGAAAGAGCAATTGGTTACACATGTTTAATTACTGTTGTAGACAGTGACTTCCTCTGACTTGTGATACCCTCTTGTTCTGAATAGCAAGCATGTTTAATGAACAGAATTCTAATTCACACCTGATCAAATAAATAGCTTTGTTGGAATGACAAATCAACATACAATAGGATTGCAAGTACTTTTTTAAAGTATTCCATCTCTGCACATGCTCCAGTTGTAAATATATGCGTAAAACCTTGTCATTTCAAGATAGATTTGGCAAAAAAACATGAAATCAAATCATACATAAACTGCAAATCAACAGGAGTAATATATGCTCTCCATTGTAATTGCCCTAAGATATATATTGGAATGACGACGCGTAAATTACGAACTCGCCTACAGGAACATCTGCGCAATATTAAAAATGCTGCTAATGATCTACAAAAAGGGAAATCCATCACATCAGTAGCATATCACTTTCATAAATACCATCAAGCTAAAGTTGGTAATTTAGAATGTACAGGCATTCAGAAAGTCAACTTGGGCATAAGAGGAGGAGATATAACAAACATTTTGCTACAATGTGAAAGCAGATGGATTTTTTTTGTTTAACTCAGTACAGCCAAATGGTTTGAATGAACATTACAATTACTTCTCTTACTTATAAGACCATAAATAATTTGTCAAATCTCAATATTCTCTATGAGAAATAAGGAGAAATATTAATGTACATACGACTGAAATCATCATATGAATATATTAATCAATTTTATTAATGCAAATTACTATATATGATCAAATACTAAATCAGATTACAACATGGATCAAGAGATACTGAGACATATACTATCTCTCAATTTATGAGCAAATTAATAATATAAATATAATAGTAGCATGACAATATTAGAATTTTTTATATGTAAAGGAGTTTAAAAAAAATTGACTCTAGATTGGAATAATATGTATAGGATCCTCTAGAGAAATAATTAAAGAGTTATTTTATGACCAATCCTAACACAATTTCCAATTTCATATGTATAGGAATAAGGATATAATTCTCCCTCGAGAATAGAGAATTAGCACTTATTAGCAGTATTCACTTTAATTGCCTACATCAATGTTAAGCCCGGTTTCATCACAGTCCCAAGCAACAGTAAAGAAATTACTTTAATGGAATTTATTTTCCTAAATCTTGATTCAACATCACATATCACCATGTGATTTAATACCTTAAAAGATTAAAGTTTCTTTCACAAACTTATTTTCATTTTTACAATGCAAAGTATACACAGTCTTTGTTTTTCTCATTCGTTCACCATTTTGTTAAGCGTGTTTTTGTAGTCACTCATTTATGTTTTCTCTAATACATTATCGATTGCTAGTTATTAATTGGTCACATTACACACATCCATCTTATTTATCAATATGTCTTACGTTGACATATTATTTGGCATCTAATAGCTTATTCCTATATTGGTCATATTACAATTTTTAGTAGGGAATTATGTCCTGTATTAATTTGTTCCATATAATATTCATTATTAACGTCCTTCCCAAATATTTTTTCATATTTGATAGATAGCATATACATACACTTTTTACATTTGAAACTTTAATTATACTATATACATACGTTTCTCTCCTTATATTGAGATTCAAATATCAGACACCCCCTGCACTTAAAATGGGATCCATTCTTACACACACACAATTTAGTTAAGCCCTTTGGATTCATTGGTAATTTAACAGTACCTGACATAGAACTGGTATTACTATGTATCGATTTAGGGACTTCTTTTGTTTCAATTGTAATCCGTATTAGAATTTGTTGTGTTTACATGCAATCTTATTGGATGATACAGAAATGATCCAGAGAGAATCATGGTAGACAGGTGTCATGATTCTGAGCGGAGCCAAGCAGAGATAAAAACCCGCCAAGTCGGCATTGCCGTAACCCTTTCAAAAAGCCAAGTTCAATCGGCGAAACATGTCAGGGGAGTTTGGGGAGTAAATGGGCTCTCACCTTCTTGTTTTTTAATTTGTGAGGAAATCTAGCCTTTACATTTATTATTAATTTAAAAACCCATAGCGCATCTAGTTATGCTCTCATTAAGCTGATATATTACTATATATAGGATCGCCATGGCCTAGATTTGGAGTTTGGCGTTAGCCGTGAAAACCAGCGTTAGAGGCTCCTAACGCTGGTTTTAGGCTACCTCCGGTATTTGGAGTCACTCAAAATAGGGTCTAACACTCACTTTTCAGCCGCGACTTTTCCATACCGCAGATCCCCTTACGTAAATTGCGTATCCTATCTTTTCAATGGGATTTTTCTAACTCCGGTATTTAGAGTCGTGTCTGAAGTGAGCGTTAGACATCTAACGACAAAACTCCAGCCAGAGGAAAAAAGTCAGTAGTTAAGAGCTTTCTGGGCTAACACCGGTTTATAAAGCTCTTAACTACTGTGCTCTAAAGTACACTAACACCCATAAACTACCTATGTACCCCTAAACCGAGGTCCCCCCACACCGACCCCTATATTATATTTATTAACCCCTAATCTGCCCCCCTCAACGTCGCCTCCACCTGCCTACACTTATTAACCCCTAATCTGCCGAGCGGACCGCACCGCTATTATTATAAAGTTATTAACCCCTAATCCGCCTCACTAACCCTATAATAAATAGTATTAACCCCTAATCTGCCCTCCCTAACATCGCCGACACCTAACTTCAAACATTAACCCCTAATCTGCCGACTGGAGCTCACCGCTATTCTAATAAATGTATTAACCCCTAAAGCTAAGTCTAACCCTAACACTAACACCCCCCTAAATTAAATATAATTTTAATCTAACGAAATTAATTAACTCTTATTAAATAAATTATTCCTATTTAAAGCTAAATACTTACCTGTAAAATAAATCCTAATATAGCTACAATATAAATTATAATTATATTATAGCTATTTTAGGATTAATATTTATTTTACAGGTAACTTTGTATTTATTTTAACCAGGTACAATAGATATTAAATAGTTAAGAACTATTTAATAGCTAAAATAGTTAAAATAATTACAAAATTACCTGTAAAATAAATCCTAACCTAAGTTACAATTAAACATAACACTACACTATCAATAAATTAATTAAATAAACTACCTACAATTACCTACAATTAACCTAACACTACACTATCAATAAATTAATTAAATACAATTCCTACAAATAAATACAATTAAATAAACTAGCTAAAGTACAAAAAATAAAAAAGAACTAAGTTACAAAAATTAAAAAAATATTTACAAACATAAGAAAAATATTACAACAATTTTAAACTAATTACACCTACTCTAAGCCCCCTAATAAAATAACAAAGCCCCCCAAAATAAAAAAATGCCCTACCCTATTCTAAATTACTAAAGTTCAAAGCTCTTTTACCTTACCAGCCTTGAACAGGGCCCTTTGCGGGGCATGCCCCAAGAAGTTCAGCTCTTTTGCCTGTAAAAAAAAACATACAATACCCAAGCCCCCCAACATTACAACCCACCACCCACATACCCCTAATCTAACCCAAACCCCCCTTAAATAAACCTAACACTAAGCCCCTGAAGATCATCCTACCTTGTCTTCACCTCACCGGGTATCACACCGATCCGTCCAGAAGAGCTCCTCCGATGTCCTGATCCAAGCCCAAGCGGGGGGCTGAAGAGGTCCATGATCCGGCTGAAGTCTTCATCCAAGCGGGAGCTGAAGAGGTCCATGATCCGGATGAAGTCTTCATCCAAGCGGGAGCTGAAGAGGTCCATGATCCGGATGAAGTCTTCTATCAACGGTATCTTCAATCTTCTTTCTTCCGGATCCATCTTGCAGACCTCCGACGCCGAACATCCTCTTCTCCCGACGCCTACTAGCCGAATGACGGTTCCTTTAAGGGACGTCATCAGCCAATCAGATTGAGCTTGCATTCTATTGGCTGTTCCGATCAGCCAATAGAATGCGAGCTCAATCTGATTGGCTGATTGGATCAACCAATCGGATTGAACTTGATTCTGATTGGCTGATTCCATCAGCCAATCAGAATATTCCTACCTTAATTCCGATTGGCTGATAGAATCCTATCAGCCAATCGGAATTCGAGGGACGCCATCTTGGATGACGTCCCTTAAAGGAACCGTCATTCGGCTAGTAGGCGTCGGGAGAAGAGGATGTTCCCCGTCGGAGGTCTGCAAGATGGATCCGGAAGAAAGAAGATTGAAGATGCCGTTGATAGAAGACTTCATCCGGATCATGGACCTCTTCAGCTCCCGCTTGGATGAAGACTTCATCCGGATCATGGACCACTTCAGCTCCCGCTTGGATGAAGACTTCAGCCGGATCATGGACCTCTTCAGCCCCCCGCTTGGGCTTGGATCAGGACATCGGAGGAGCTCTTCAGGACGGATCGTGAACCTGGTATGGTGAAGATAAGGTAGGAAGATCTTCAGGGGCTTAGTGTTAGGTTTATTTAAGGGGGGTTTGGGTTAGATTAGGGGTATGTGGGTGGTGGGTTGTAATGTTGGGGGGGGGGGGTATTGTATGTTTATTTTTTTACAGGCAAAAGAGCTGAATTCTTTGGGGCATGCCCCGCAAAGGGCCCTGTTCAGGGCTGGTAAGGTAAAAGAGCTTTGAACTTTTGTAATTTAGAATAGGGTAGGGCATTTTTTATTTTGGGGGTCTTTGTTATTTTATTAGGGGGCTTAGAGTAGGTGTAATTAGTTTAAAATTGTTGTAATATTTTTCTTATGTTTGTAAATATTTTTTTATTTTTTGTAACTTAGTTCTTTTTTATTTTTTGTTCTTTAGTTAGTTTATTTCATTGTAGTTATTTGTAGGAATTGTATTTAATTTATTTATTGATAGTGTAGTGTTAGGTTTAATTGTAGGTAATTGTAGGTATTGTATTTAATTAATTTAATGATAGTATAGTGTTAGGTTTAATTGTAACTTAGGTTAGGATTTATTTTACAGGTAATTTTGTAATTATTTTAACTAGCTATTAAATAGTTCTTAACTATTTAATAGCTATTGTACCTGGTTAAAATAATTACAAAGTTGCCTGTAAAATAAATATTAATCCTAAAATAGCTATAATATAATTATAATTTATATTGTAGCTATATTAGGATTTATTTTACAGTTAAGTATTTAGCTTTAAATAGGAATAATTTATTTAATAAGAGATAATTAATTTCGTTAGATGTAAATTATATTTAATTTAGGGGGGTGTTAGTGTTAGGGTTAGACTTAGCTTTAGGGGTTAATCCATTTATTACAGTAGCGGTGAGCTCCAGTCGGCAGATTAGGGGTTAATAATTGAAGTTAGGTGTCGGCGATGTTAGGGAGGGCAGATTAGGGGTTAATACTATTTATTATAGGGTTAGTGAGGCGGATTAGGGGTTAATAACTTTATTATAGTAGCGCTCAGGTCCGGTCGGCAGATTAGGGGTTAATAAGTGTAGGCAGGTGGAGGCGACGTTGTGGGGGGCAGATTAGGGGTTAATATAATATAGGGGTCGGCGATGTTAGGGCAGCAGATTAGGGGTACATAGGGATAATGTAAGTAGCGGCGGTTTACAGAGCGGCAGATTAGGGGTTAATAATAATATGCAGGGGTCAGCGATAGCGGGGGCGGCAGATTAGGGGTTAATAAGTGTAAGGTTAGGGGTGTTTAGACTCGGGGTACATGTTAGGGTGTTAGGTGCAGACGTAGGAGGTGTTTCTGCATAGCAAACAATGGGGCTGCGTTAGGAGCTGAACGCGGCTTTTTTGCAGGTGTTAGGTTTTTTTTCAGCTCAAACAGCCCCATTGTTTCCTATGGGAGAATCGTGCACGAGCACGTTTTTGAGGCTGGCCGCTTGTGTAAGCAACTCTGGTATCGAGAGTTGAAGCTGCGTTAAAAATGCTCTACGCTCCTTTTTTGGAGCCTAACGCAGCCTTTATGTGGACTCTCAATACCAGAGTTGTTTTTATGGTGCGGCCAGAAAAAAGCCGGCGTTAGTTTTTCGGGTCGTTACCGACAAAACTCCAAATATAGCCGTATGTGTATTACTTTAGTTTAACTTCCAGTGTTGTAACGGAGGAACGGGCAATCGCGCCCTCTTTATTTGAGTGAATTGAGCAAATTCAGACAGGTATTGTTGTTGGCAAAAATTTAACAGACTCAGGAGTTTAAGTAAATCCTCACAACCACTATTTGCTGCAGAGATTTAGGATGGTAATTACATACTGGTTATTTGAACCTTAAACAGACTCGCTTATATGAATGTACTAAAGCTAGCGTTTTATAAATAATGCATTACAGCTGTGAATTTATTTTCCCAGGTTATTCCAGAAACACAGACATCCTTGGTGGTGGACTGTAATATACTTATATATATATATATATATATATATATATATATTGTGGATGATTAACTGTTGCAAATTCAGCTATTGACAGGCATTAGTCATAAGGCTCCTCACAATAGATACCAATATATGTTGTGAATTCGTCACAAAACCAACGAACTGCAAGAGGGAATTTAATTACTGTGAAAAACACATATACCCAAGCAATATTGATGCTATGAGGGAGACCTACTTAGATATTTAACCCTGTGACTGAATTTCCTGAATTATCATAGCCAATATTTAGGATTAAACAGTAGTTGATATAATTTCGCAGGAACATACACACCAGACAGATATTTCTTTTTAAAAATACGATGAGTCCACGGATTTCATCCTTACTTGTGGGATATTGTCTCCTGGTCAGCAGGAGGAGGCAAAGAGCACCACAGCAGAGCTGTATATATAGCTCCTCCCTTCCCTCCCACTCCAGTCATTCTCTTTGCCTGTGTTAGTGATAGGAAGAGGTAAAGTGAGGTGTTAGTTTAGATTCTTCAATCAAGAATTTTTTTTTTTAAATGGTACCAGTGATTGCTATTTTATTTAGGGTGTAGCCGTATTCCTTGTCAGCCTCTAGAGTAGAGCTACAGGTGGCTTTAACACAATGGAAACTGGTGGGATTCACTTCTTACTGCGCCTCCCATACTGAGTGCTGCCCTTCAGATGATGGTCTTAGCAAATATTAACTAAGACCCTGTATGTCTCCACAGAACTACAGGAGGGAAGAAGGACCTCTTGAATGTGGGACTGATCATGCTGTCGCTCAGCTTAAAGGTATGTGCAACTTTTATATTCTGGGACATTAATTAACTCAGAAAAGGCTGTAGCTGTTGCCTTTTGAATAGTGGGGGATATAGACCTTCTGGAGCAAGGGCTACCCTTAGTACTATGTACCACTCGGCTCAAGGGGACACTTGGACATGTAGTGGGTGTATGTCACGACTAGGGACTTTGTTAAATTAGGCTCCTACTGTGACAACTGACTCTATTTCTTATGGTGCTGTGAGACGCTGGGGACACTTGTTACGGAGCTAGGAAAGGCTCCGATATAGGGCTGTGAAGGTTTTCTGTGACGGGCTTGTTTATTAAGCAGGGTTCACAATCCAGCAACGTGGTAAATTTATTTGTTTTTTCCCAGCGATCGCATATTAATTTCTTTTTTTTTTTTTTATATTCTTTTTTTATTCGCATATTAATTTCTTAGCCGGAGGATCACTGTCTTACCGCCCACGAAGGGTGGGGTTAGCTTTGCGCGCTTTAGACCGGATGTGTCTAGAAGCTGCGCATTTGTTTTCTGACGTCGGACACCCGGCAGAGGATTTTGGCACTGTATGACGTTCGCTAAGAGCGCATGGTTGAAGTTTAAAGCAGGCGGTCTTAGGCGTTCAGGAGACTAGCAGGCAGTGGTCGGTGTGCCGTGGGGGCAGGTAGGCGCCGCAGCAGAGCTGTGGCGAGGAGGTGCACTGTTTGTTTAAGTCTTTTAAAGTGAATTGTTATTATTATTGCAATCACAGTTTCTCTTTATTTGGGGCAGTAACATTTGGGTATTTTATACTTAAACACTCAGCTCCACTCTGTTTTCATAGATTTTGTCAACAGTCATATTAGGCTGTTTTCATATTTTTGAGGGTTTAAATACATTAGATATTTATCAGTGCCACAATCAAAATTGTTTTTGCTTCTTTATTTTCATGGAGGATCTTCAGAGCATTACATGTTCCTTATGTTTGAATGCCAATGTGGAACCCCCTGTTCTTTAATAAAAGTTTGTCAAAAGTGGATGCTTCTCAGGGTTCTGCTGAGGAGATTCAGAGTATGCCGCAAATTTCTCCCCAAGCGTCACAGCCCTTAACGCCCGCTCAAGCGGCGCCAAGTTCCTCGACAGCTTCTGCTGCGATCACACTGCAGGGCATTGCTGCAGTTATGTCATCTACACTTTCAGAAGCGTTAGCTGCCTTTCCAGTACTTCAAGGCAAACGCAGTAGGAAGGATAACCACATGGTCCATACAGCTTCTGATGCTTTGATGGCGATCTCCGATTTACCCTCCCAGGGCTCTGAATTGGAGGGTGTGGAGGTCCTATCCGAGGGTGAACTTTCTGACTCAGGAAGTGTCTTACCTCTGACGGATTCAGATGTGGTGTCTTTCAGGTTTTAGCTTGAACACCTCCGCCTGAAGGGAGGTTTTGGTGATTCTGGACGACTGTGAATCAATTGTGGTTCCTTCAGAGAAATTGAGTAAGTTGGACAGATATTTAGAGGTCCCTTCTTATTCTGATGTTTTTCCAGTTCCTAAGAGGACTTCAGAAATTATTGCTAAGGAATGGGAAAGACCGGGTATTCCATTTTCCCCTTCTCCTGTTATCAAGAAAATGTACCCTATAGCTGACGCCATTAGGGACTCTTGGCAGACGGTCCCTAAGATGGAGGGAACTATTTCCACCTTGGCTAAACGAATTACTATCCCTATCGAGGATAGTTGTGCTTTCAAAGACCCTATGGATAAGAAATTGGAGGGTCTCCTTAAAAAAATCTATGTTCATCAGGGGTTGCTATTGCAACCGGCGGCCTGCATTGTTACGGTTACGACTGTGGCTGCTTATTGGTTTGATGCTTTGGAAGAATCTCTTAAAACTGGGACTTCTTTGGAAGAAATACAGGATTGGATTAAAGCTCTTAAATTAGCTAATTCATTTATTACAGATGCTTCTTTGCAGATTACCAAATTGGCGGCTAAGAGTTCAGGATTTTCAATCTTAGCACGCAGAGCCTAATGGTTGAAATCTTGGTCTGCAGATGTGTCATCTAAGTCTAAGCTTTTGGCTATTCCTTACAAGGGGAAGACCCTGTTCGGACCTGACTTGAAGGAAATTATTTCTGACATCATGGGTGGAAGGGTCATCTCCTCCCTCAGGATAAGAAATCCAAACAGAGAGGTCGACAGAGTGATTTTCGTTCCTTTCGAAACTTCAAGGGAATCCCCCCTTCCTCTTCCTCTAAACCGGAAGGTAACTATTCACAAACCAAGTCTACTTGGAGACCCAATCAGTCTTGGAACAAGGGTAAACAATCCAAGAAGCCTGCTGCTGCTCCCAAATCAGCATGAAGGGTTTGCCCCCGATCCGGGACCGGATCTAGTAGGGGGCAGACTGTCTTTCTTCATCCAGGCGTGGATGAGAAATGTTCAGGATCCCTGGGCATTAGAGATAGTGTCTCAGGGATACAAGCTGGAATTCAGAAATTCTTCCCCCAGAGGAAGGTTTCTTCTTTCTCAATTGTCTGTAGACCAGATAAAAAGAGAGGCGTTCTTACGCTGTGTAAGAGACCTCTCCTCCATGGGAGTCATCTGTCCCGTTCCAGTTCAGGAACAGGGACAGGGTTTTTTTTTTTTTAAATATTTTATTTATACCAGTGTAGCTTACAGCGACAAATCAACTCATAACACCCCTCCACAACCTCCATATCTTCACTCGTACCTTTCTTGTTCCACTCTCCCTCATCTCCTACAATGTATGCTGTGTTTACACTGAGTAGCATCTGGATACTATTCTGCTCCTATTGTCATCAACCTCAGCCTCTCTGATTTATCTCCCTCCCGGCCTCCAACCCATCAGCTCTCCCCCGGGTGCCGCCCCGAGGAAGTCCTCTCTCAGAACTGAACCCTATGTCGTCTGTGCACCCCCTCTCTGAGCGAAAATATTCCATTGTCCCCTCATTTGTGCATTTAGTATATACAGGGAGTGCAGAATTATTAGGCAAGTTGTATTTTTGAGGATTAATTTTATTATTGAACAACAACCATGTTCTCAATGAACCCAAAAAACTCATTAATATCAAAGCTGAATAGTTTTGGAAGTAGTTTTTAGTTTGTTTTTAGTTATAGCTATTTTAGGGGGATTTCTGTGTGTGCAGGTGACTATTACTGTGCATAATTATTAGGCAACTTAACAAAAAACAAATATATACCCATTTCAATTATTTATTTTTACCAGTGAAACCAATATAACATCTCAACATTCACAAATATACATTTCTGACATTAAAAAACAAAACAAAAACAAATCAGTGACCACCAAATCAATATAGCCACCTTTCTTTGCAAGGACACTCAAAAGCCTGCCATCCATGGATTCTGTCAGTGTTTTGATCTGTTCACCATCAACATTGCGTGCAGCAGCAACCACAGCCTCCCAGACACTGTTCAGAGAGGTGTACTGTTTTCCCTCCTTGTAAATCTCACATTTGATGACGGACCACAGGTTCTCAATGGGGTTCAGATCAGGTGAACAAGGAGGCCATGTCATTAGATTTTCTTCTTTTATACCCTTTCTTGCCAGCCACGCTGTGGAGTACTTGGACGCGTGTGATGGAGCATTGTCCTGCATGAAAATCATGTTTTTCTTGAAGGATGCAGACTTCTTCCTGTACCACTGCTTGAAGAAGGTGTCTTCCAGAAACTGGCAGTAGGACTGGGAGTTGAGCTTGACTCCATCCTCAACCCGAAAAGGCCCCACAAGCTCATCTTTGATGATACCAGCCCAAACCAGTACTCCACCTCCACCTTGCTGGCGTCTGAGTTGGACTGGAGCTCTCTGCCCTTTACCAATCCAGCCACGGGCCCATCCATCTGGCCCATCAAGACTCACTCTCATTTCATCAGTCCATAAAACCTTAGAAAAATCAGTCTTGAGATATTTCTTGGCCCAGTCTTGACATTTCAGCTTGTGTGTCTTGTTCAGTGGTGGTCGTCTTTCAGCCTTTCTTACCTTGGCCATGTCTCTGAGTATTGCACACCTTGTGCTTTTGGGCACTCCAGTGATGTTGCAGCTCTGAAATATGGCCAAACTGGTGGCAAGTGGCATCTTGGCAGCTGCACGCTTGACTTTTCTCAGTTCATGGGCAGTTAGTTTGCGCCTTGGTTTTTCCACATGCTTCTTGCGACCCTGTTGACTATTTTGAATGAAACGCTTGATTGTTCAATGATCACGCTTCAGAAGCTTTGCAATTTTAAGAGTGCTGCATCCCTCTGCAAGATATCTCACTATTTTTGACTTTTCTGAGCCTGTCAAGTCCTTCTTTTGACCCATTTTGCCAAAGGAAAGGAAGTTGCCTAATAATTATGCACACCTGATATAGGGTGTTGATGTCATTAGACCACACCCCTTCTCATTACGGAGATGCACATCACCTAATATGCTTAATTGGTAGTAGACTTTCGAGCCTATACAGCTTGGAGTAAGACAACAGGCATAAAGAGGATGATGTGGTCAAAATACTCATTTGCCTAATAATTCTGCACTCCCTGTAGTCTTTGAACGGGTAAATGATTTGTCTTCGGTGGTGAATATCTAGTGAAAATTCTTTGTTCTCGGTGTTATGTCTCCCTGGGTGTCTATTTGTTCATAAGTCATCTGTCGTCTTAAGGCTTCCTTGAGTTGTGCTTAGTGTGGGAGTGTCTGGGCCAACCACTGTTGTAGGATAAGTCTCCTAGCATGAATATTACATTGTATATGTATGCCCCGTGTTTTTTTGTGCCTTGTCTGCGTGTATAGGAATATCACCATTTCAGGTGTAAATCTGATTCTTTCCCCAGTACTTCTCTCCAACCACCTCTGCGTCATGCCCCAGAATTTTGTTAGTTGTGGACATTGCCATATCATATGTATGATGTTCGGGTTATCGTTGGAGCATTTTGGGCACAGACCTGTTGTGTCTTGTTTCCACTTGAGAAATAGTTTTGGCGTAATGTATGCATTGTGGACCAGTTTAGTGTGTGATTCTCTTATCTCATTTGACAGGGTGGCTTCTCTTACCTTTGCGAAGCTTTGTTCAATACCTATGTCTGGGACATCCTGCCCCAGTAGTTCAGTCCACGTATTCTTAATGTGTGTTAAGTTAGCTTTGTTCGGTCGTTTTTGCAAAGTTTTATAGGTGTATGATATAGAGGTCAATCCCCCCCTTGTCAGAGTCAGTAATTGATATATGTCGCAATTAGTGTCCGGCATTTTCCCTGATCTCAATAGGTTTTGTACATAATGCCTCACCTGTAGATACGCAAAATGGTGCTTATTAGGAATACCATAGTCTCTTTGCAGTTCTGCAAATGTGCGGACTGCTGTGCCCTCTATTGTGAGAATTTGTTTAATGCTTGTCACTCCCCATGTATCCCATTGTTTAAAGGGTTTTGTAGTAAATCCTGCTGGAAAATCAGGATTGCCCCCCACAGGGACAGGGGTTTTATTCAAATCTGTTTGTAGTTCACAAAAAGGAGGGAACTTTCAGACCTATCTTAGATCTCAAGAGTCTAAACAAGTTTCTCAGGGTTCCATCTTTCAAGATGGAAATCATTCGTACCATTCTTCCATTGATCCAGGAAGGTCAATTTATGTCAACGGTGGATCTGAAGGATGCGTACCTTCATGTTCCTATCCACAGAGATCATTACAAGTTACTGAGGTTTGTCTTCCTAGACAAACATTATCAGTTTGTGGCTCTCCCTTTCGGTCTGGCCACAGCGCCCAGAATTTTCACAAAAGTTCTGGGGTCTTTATTGGCGGTTCTAAGACCGCGGGGCATCACAGTGGCGCCTTATCTGGGCGATATACTGATCCAGGCGTCCTCATTTCAACTGGCAAGGTCCCATACCGACATTGTGCTTTCATTCCTAAGAACCCACGGGTGGAAGGTAAATCTGGAAAAGAGTTCATTGGTTCCTCAGACAAGAGTACCCTTTCTGGGAACTATAATCGACTCTATCTCAATGAAGATTTTTCTGACGGAGGTCAGAAAGTCAAAAATTCTGAGTGCCTGTCGACTCATTCAGTCCAATCTTCGTCCGTCAGTGGCTCAGTGCATGGAGGTAATCGGATTGATGGTGGCGGCAATAGACATCGTTCCATTTGCTCATTTTCATCTCAGGCCTCTGCAATTAAGCATGCTCAGGCAGGGGAATGGAGATTATACAGATTTGTCTCCTCAAATAAATCTGGATCAGGAGACAAGAGACTCTCTTCTATGGTGGTTGTCGCTGGATCATCTATCCCAGGGGACTTGCTTCCGCAGACCCTCATGGGTGATAGTGACGACGGATGCCAGCCTGTTAGGATGGGGAGCAGTCTGGGACTCCCTAAGGGCTCAGGGTGTATGGACTCAGGCAGAGTCTCTCCTTCCCATCAATATCCTAGAGTTGAGAGCAATATTCAATGTGCTTCAGGCTTGGCCTTAGTTGGCTTCAGTCCAATTCATCAGGTTCCATTCGGACAACATAACGACTGTAGCTTACATCAATCATCAGGGAGGAACAAGGAGTTCCTTGGCGATGACAGAAGTAGCCAAGATAATACAGTGGGCGGAGTCTCACTCTTGCCATCTGTCAGCAATCCACATCCCAGGGGTGGAAAACTGGGAAGCAGATCTTCTGAGTAGACAGACGTTTCATCCGGGAGAAAGGGAACTCCACCCGGAGGTGTTTTCCATCCTGATTCTGAGATGGGGCAGGCCGGAGTTGGACCTCATGGCATCTCGTCAGAATGCCAAGCTTCCAAGAAACAGGTCCAGGACCAGGGATCCCCAGGCCGAACTGATAGATGCCTTGGCAGTGCCTTGGTCTTTCAGCCTAGCTTATGTATTCCCTCCATTTGCTCTCCTTCCCCGGGTGATTGCTCGAGTCAAATAGGAGAGGGCATCGGTGATCCTCATCGCACCTTCATGGCCTCGCAGGATTTGGTATGCCGATCTGGTGGACATGTCATCTCTGCCACCATGGAAGCTCCCATTGAGGAAAGACCTTCTCATTCAGGGCCCCTTCCATCATCCGAATCTAGTTTCTCTGCAGCTGACTGCTTGGAGATTGAACGCTTAATTTGATCTAAGCGAGGGTTTTCTGATTGGGTCATAGATACCTTGATTCAGGCACGTAAGCCTGTTACTAGGAAAATTTACCATAAGATATGGCGTAAATATCTTTATTGGTGTGAATCCAAGGGCTACTCATGGAGTAGGGTTAGGATTCCCAGGATTTTGTCTTTTCTCCAAGAAGGATTGGAGAAAGGGTTATCAGCAAGTTCCTTAAAATGGCAGATTTCTGGGGCGCGATTCGATAAAGATCGTAGTATGCGGCGCAAGCGAGGGAACGCCCGCAGTTTCAGCTCGCTACTCGAGCTATCCTATATACGGCCCCGTCAGAGGCTAAAGTGCTGTAAGTCTGACAAACCAGCGATGTCCAGAAATCTGCGTAAGTACAAATTTCTGGAGTCGCCAGTGACTTACGGCACTTTAGAAACTGTCGGCGCCTACAAAACCTGACTAAAGTTATAAAATCACCCGTACTGTCTAACACGCCTCCTAAATATAGCCCGACATGTCTAACCCTCTATCCGCTATCCCCCCTTACTATCCTAACAATAAAAAATGTATTAACCCTTAAACCGCCGCTCCCGGACCCCGCCGCCAGCTATATTAAATCTATAACCCCCTAATGTGAGCCCCTACCCCGCCGCCATCTACCTTACCTACCCACTAAAGTGAGCCCCTACTCCGCCGCCATCTACCTTACCTACCCCCTAAAGTGAGCTCCTACCCCGCCGCCATCTACCTTACCTACCCCCTAAAGTGAGCCCTACCCCGCCGCCATCTACCTTACCTACCCCCTAAAGTGAGCTCCTACCCCGCCGCCATCTACCTTACCTACCTACTAAAGTGAGCCCCTACCCCGCCGCTATCTATCTTACCTACCCCCCAAAGTGAGCCCCTTACACCGCCGCCATCTATTTTAAAAATATTAACCCCTAATTTAATCCCCCTATCCCGCCGCCAGCTATATTAACTATATTAACCCTAATTATATTAGGGTTAATATAGTTAATATAGTTATTATATTATATATATTAACTATATTAACCCTAATTATATTAGGGTTAATATAGTTAATATCGTTATTATATTATATATATATTAAGTATAATAACCCTATCTAACTCTAACATCCCTAACTAAATTCTTATTAAAATAGATCTAATTAATATTAATATTATTAATTAAAATATTCCTATTTAAATCTAAATACTTACCTATAAAATAAACCCTAAGATAGCTACAATGTAATTAATAATTACATTGTAGCTATTTTAGGGTTTATATTTATTTTACAGGTAACTTGGCATTTATTTTAACTAGGTACAATAGCTATTAAATAGTTAATAACTATTTAATATCTACCTACTTAAAATAATTACCAATTTACCTGTAAAATAAATCCTAATCTAAGTTACAAATACACCTACACTATCAATAAATTAAATAAACTACAAATATCTAAACTAAAATACAATAAAATAATCTAAACTAAATTACAAAAAAAAACAAACACTAAATTACAAAATATAAAAAAAGATTACAAGATTTTTAAGCTAATTACACCTATTCTAAGCCCCCTAATAAAATAATAAAGCCCCCCAAAATAAAAAAATGTCCCTACCCTATTCTAAATTAAAAAAGTTCACAGCTATTTTACCTTACCAGCCCTTAAAAGGGCCTTTTGCGGGGCATGCCCCAAAGAAAACAGCTCTTTTGCCTGTAAAAAAAAAAACCACAATACCACCCCCCAACATTACAACACACCACCCACATACCCCTATTCTAAACCCACCCAAACCCCCCATCCGGAAGAAGACTTCACTGCCGCTTGATTGAAGACATCGCCCGGATGGAAGAAGACTTCACTGCCGCTTGATTGAAGACATCGCCGGATGGAAGAAGTCTTCACTGCCGCTTGATTGGACATCGCCCGGATCGGATGAAGAGTTCTGCCCGGCTGGGTGAAGACAAGGTAGGGAGATCTTCAGGGGGGTAGTGTTAGGTTTTTTTAAGGGGGGTTTGGGTGAGTTTAGAATAGGGGTATGTGGGTGGTGGGTTGTAATGTTGGGGGGTGGTATTGTGTTGTTTTTTTTACAGGGAAAAGAGCTGTTTTCTTTGGGGCATGCCCCGCAAAAGGCCCTTTTAAGGGCTGGTAAGGTAAAAAAGCTGTGAACTTTTTAAATTTAGAATAGGGTAGGGAAATTTTTTTATTTTGGGGGGCTTTATTATTTTATTAGGGGGCTTAGAATAGGTGTAATTAGCTTAAAAATCTTGTAATCTTTTTTTATTTTTTTGTAATTTAGTGGGGGGGTTTTCTGTAATTTAGTTTAGATTATTTTATTGTATTTTAGTTTAGATATTTGTAGTTTATTTAATTTATTTATAGTGTAGGTGTATTTGTAACTTAGGTTAGGATTTATTTTACAGGTAAATTGGTAATTATTTTAACTAGGTAGCTATTAAATAGTTATTAACTATTTAATAGCTACTGTACCTAGTTAAAATAAATGCCAAGTTACCTGTAAAATAAATATAAACCCTAAAATTGCTACAATGTAATTATTAATTACATTGTAGCTATCTTAGGGTTTATTTTATAGGTAAGTATTTAGATTTAAATAGGAATATTTTAATTAATAATATTAATATTAATTAGATCTATTTTAATAAGAATTTAGTTAGGGATGTTAGAGTTAGATAGGGTTATTATACTTAATATATATATAATATAATAACGATATTAACTATATTAACCCTAATATAATTAGGGTTAATATAGTTAATATATATAATATAATAACTATATTAACTATATTAACCCTAATATAATTAGGGTTAATATAGTTAATATAGCTGCCGGCGCTGTAGGGGGATTAAATTAGGGGTTAATATTTTTAAAATAGATGGCGGCGGTGTAAGGGGCTCACTTTAGGGGGTAGGTAAGGTAGATGGCGGCGGTGTAAGGGGCTCACTTTAGGGGGTAGGTAAGGTAGATGGCGGCGGGGTAGGGGCTCACTTTAGTGTGTAGGTAAGGTAGATGGCGGCAGGGTAGGAGCTCACTTTAGGGGGTAGGTAAGGTAGATGGCGGCAGGGTAGGGGCTCACTTTAGTGGGTAGGTAAGGTAGATGGCGGCGGGGTAGGAGCTCACTTTAGGGGGTAGGTAAGGTAGATGGCGGCGGGGTAGGGGCTCACTTTAGTGGGTAGGTAAGGTAGATGGCGGCGGGGTAGGGGCTCACTTTAGGGGGTAGGTGAGGTATCTGGCGACGGTGTAGGGGGATCACATTAGGGGGTTATACATTTATTGTAGGTGGTGGCGGGGTCCGGGAGCGGCGGTTTAGGGGTTAAATACTTTATTAGGGATTGCGGCTGGGGATCGCGGTTGACAGGTAGATAGACATTGCGCATGCGTTAGGTGTTAGGTTTATTTTGCAGGTAGTTTAGGGAGTTACGGGGCTCCAATAGACAGCGTAAGGCTTACTACGGCTGCATTTTGTGGCGAGGTGAAAATAGAGTAAGATTTCTCCATTTTCGCCATGTAAGTCCTTACGCTGTATTTTGGATACCAAACTGCGCTGGTTTGGTATACCTGCCTATGGCCCAAAAAACTACGGGCGAAGGCAGAAATATACGAGCGTAACTTCTAGGTTACGCCATATATAGGATACCAAAACAGCGCAAATTTCGGCGTTGCCGGCTTTTGCGGGCGACGCTGCATATCGGATCGGGCCCCTGCTTTATCTATTTTTTTACACAAGCATCTGGCAGATGTTCCAGATGTTCAATCTTTTTGTCAGGCTCTGACTAGAATCAGGCCTGTATTTAGACCAATTGCTCCTCCTTGGAGTTTGAATTTAGTTCTTAAAGTTCTTCAAGGGGTTCCGTTTAAACCTATGCATTCCATAGATATTAAGTTATTATCTTGGAAAGTTTTATTTTTGGTTGCTATTTCTTCTGCTCGAAGAGTATCTGAGCTTTCGGCATTACAATGTCATTCTCCTTATCTTATTTTCCATTCGGATAAGGTGTTGTTACGAGCCAAACCTGGTTTTCTTCCTAAGGTTGTTTCAAATAAAAATATTAATCAGGAAATTGTTGTTCCTTCCTTGTGTCCTAATCCTTCTTCTACGAAGGAGCGTCTGTTACATAATTTGGACGTGGTCCGTGCTTTGAAGTTCTACTTACAGGCGACCAGGGATTTTCGTCAATCGTCTTCCTTGTTTGTTGTTTTTTCAGGGAAACGTAGGGGTCAGAAAGCTATGGCTACCTCTCTTTCTTTTTGGCTGAGGAGTATCATCCGTTTGGCATATGAGACTGCTGGACAGCAGACTCCTGAACAAATTACGGCTCATTCCACTAGGGCTGTGGCTTCCTCATGGGCATTCAAAAATGATGCTTCTGTTGAACAGATTTGCAAAGCTGCGACTTGGTCGTCTCTTCACACTTTTTACAAATTTTACAAATTTGATACCTTTGCCTCGGCTGAGGCTGTTTTTGGGAGGAAAGTTCTTCAAGCAGTGGTGCCTTCCGTTTAGGTCCCTGTCTTGTCCCTCCCTTTTCATCCGTGTAATATAGCTTTGGTATTGTATCTCACAAGTAAGGATGAAATCCGTGGACTCATCGTATCTTTAAAAAGAAAAGGAAATTTATGCTTACCTGATAAATTTGTTTATTTTTAGATCCGATGAGTCCACGGCCCACCCTGTTTTATTAGACAGGTCTTATTTTTGTTAAACTTCAGTCACCTCTGCACCTTGGCTTTTCCTTTCTCTTCCTAACTTCGGTCAAATGACTGGAGTGGGAGGGAAAGGAAGGAAGCTATATATACAGATCTGCTGTGGTGCTCATTGCCTCCTCCTGCTGACCAGGAGGCGATATCCCACAAGTAAGCATGAAATCTGTGGACTCATTGTATCTAAAAATAAACAAATTTATCAGATAAGCATAAATTTCCTTTTTATGTGAATCCACAGATTTATTATAGATCCCTAACTAGTTAGGTACACATTTGAGCATAAATAGTATCATTCTCCAACAATACAGATTTTATTTTCCTGTGGGAATTACTTAGTATATACTGGTGCAATATGTTCCTACCTGCTGTAACAGTCCTGCCTTTTTTTTTTAAATATCCAGCTGGAGGTCTGATTTGGACCTATATCAGCAGTAAACAAATGCCTGCATTGAACTTATAATATAAGCATCCACGTTCATATATATACTAGTATCTTAATCTGGTCACATTTACACATTATCCTAATATTTTTGTGGTACTTAAGCATTATGACTATGGATATACACCTACATCCTAGGTTAACAAATATTGGGGATCACTGATATCTCCCTGATTCTGCCAAGCCCCCTTTTCTTCTGTTAAGTGTGATCAGTCCACGGGTCATCATTACTTCTGGGATATTACTCCTCCCCAACAGGAAGTGCAAGAGGATTCACCCAGCAGAGCTGCATATAGGTCCTCCCCTCTACGTCACTCCCAGTCATTCTCTTGCACCCAACGACTAGATAGGATGTGTGAGAGGACTATGGTGATTATACTTAGTTTTTATCTTCAATCAAGAGTTTGTTATTTTTAAATAGCACCGGAGTGTGTTATTATCTCTCTGGCAGAGTTTGAAGAAGAATCTACCAGAGTTTTTGTTATGATTTTAGCCTGAGTAGTTAAGATCATATTGCTGTTTCTCGGCCATCTGAGGAGAGGTAAACTTCAGATCAGGGGACAGCGGGCAGATGAATCTGCATAGAGGTATGTAGCAGCTTTTATTTTCTGACAATGGAATTGATGAGAAAATCCTGCCATACCGATATAATGTCATGTATGTATACTTTACACTTCAGTATTCTGGGGAATGGTACTTCACTAGAATTACACTGTAAGAAATACATAAAGCTGTTTAATAACTAGAGATTATGTTTAACGTTTTTGCTGGAATGTAAAATCGTTTTCATTTACTGAGGTACTGAGTGAATAAATGTTTGGGCACTATTTTTCCACTTGGCAGTTGCTTAATCTGTTTTCTGACAGTTTCTGTTCTCCCTCACTGCTGTGTGTGAGGGGGAGGGGCCGTTTTTTGGCGCTTTTACTACGCATCAAATATTTCAGTCAGCAACTCATTGTATTCCCTGCATGATCCGGTTCATCTCTACAGAGCTCAGGGGTCTTCAAAACTTATTTTGAGGGAGGTAATTTCTCTCAGCAGAGCTGTGAGAATTGTAGTTTGACTGAGATAAAAAACGTTTATTCTGTAATTTGTTTCCTGCTTTCAGAATTTGTTATCTTTGCTAATGGGATTAAACCTTTGCTAAAGTTGTGTTGTTTACAAGGATTGAGGCTATAACTGTTTCAATTTATTAATTTTCAACTGTCATAGATCTTCTGTGCTTCTTAAAGGCACAGTACGTTTTAATATTATTCTAATTGAATTGTATTTCCAAGTTGCAAGTTTATTTGCTAGTGTGTTAAACATGTCTGATTCAGAGGATGATACCTGTGTCATTTGTTGCAATGCCAAAGTGGAGCCCAATAGAAATTTATGTACTAACTGTATTGATGCTACTTTAAATAAAAGTCAATCTGTACAAATTGAACAAATTTCACCAAACAACGAGGGGAGAGTTATGCCGACTAACTCGCCTCACGTGTCAGTACCTACATCTCCCGCTCAGAGGGAGGTGTGTGATATTGTAGCGCCGAGTACATCTGGGCGGCCATTACAAATCACATTACAGGATATGGCTACTGTTATGACTGAGGTTTTGGCTAAATTACCAGAACTAAGAGGTAAGCGTGATCACTCTGGGGTGAGAACAGAGTGCGCTGATAATATTAGGGCCATGTCAGACACTGCGTCACAGGTGGCAGAACATGAGGACGGAGAACTTCATTCTGTGGGTGACGGTTCTGATCCAAACAGACTGGATTCAGATATTTCAAATTTTAAATTTAAACTGGAAAACCTCCGTGTATTGCTAGGGGAGGTGTTAGCGGCTCTGAATGATTGTAACACAGTTGCAATACCAGAGAAAATGTGTAGGTTGGATAAATATTTTGCGGTACCGACGAGTACTGAGGTTTTTCCTATACCTAAGAGACTTACTGAAATTGTTACTAAGGAGTGGGATAGACCCGGTGTGCCGTTCTCACCCCCTCCGATATTTAGAAAAATGTTTCCAATAGACGCCACCACAAGGGACTTATGGCAAACGGTCCCTAAGGTGGAGGGAGCAGTTTCTACCTTAGCTAAGCGTACCACTATCCCGGTGGAGGATAGCTGTGCTTTTTCAGATCCAATGGATAAAAAGTTAGAGGGTTACCTTAAGAAAATGTTTGTTCAACAAGGTTTTATATTGCAACCCCTTGCATGCATTGCGCCGATCACGGCTGCAGCGGCATTCTGGATTGAGTCTCTGGAAGAGAACATTGGTTCAGCTACTCTGGACGACATTACGGACAGGCTTAGAGTCCTTAAACTAGCTAATTCATTCATTTCGGAGGCCGTAGTACATCTTACTAAACTTACGGCGAAGAATTCAGGATTCGCCATTCAGGCACGCAGGGCGCTGTGGCTAAAATCCTGGTCAGCTGATGTTACTTCTAAGTCTAAATTGCTTAATATACCTTTCAAAGGGCAGACCTTATTCGGGCCCGGGTTGAAAGAGATTATCGCTGACATTACAGGAGGTAAAGGCCATGCCCTGCCTCAGGACAAGGCCAAAGTTAAGGCTAGACAGTCTAATTTTCGTTCCTTTCGTAATTTCAAAGCAGGAGCAGCATCAACTTACTCTGCACCAAAACAGGAAGGAGCTGTTGCTCGCTACAGACAAGGCTGGAAACCTAACCAGTCCTGGAACAAGGGCAAGCAGGCCAGGAAACCTGCTGCTGCCCCTAAAACAGCATGAATTGAGGGCCCCCGATCCGGGATCGGATCTAGTGGGGGGCAGACTTTCTCTCTTCGCCCAGGCTTGGGCAAGAGATGTCCAGGATCCCTGGGCGCTAGAGATAATATCTCAGGGATACCTTCTGGACTTCAAATACTCTCCTCCAAGAGAGAGATTTCATCTGTCAAGATTGTCAACAATCCAGACAAAGAAAGAGGCGTTTCTACGCTGCGTACAAGAGCTCTTGTTAATGGGAGTAATCCATCCAGTTCCACGATCGGAACAGGGACAGGGGTTTTACTCAAATCTGTTTGTGGTTCCCAAAAAAGAGGGAACTTTCAGACCAATCCTGGACTTAAAGATCCTAAACAAATTCCTAAGAGTTCCATCGTTCAAGATGGAGACTATTCGGACAATTTTACCTATGATCCAAGAAGGTCAGTACATGACCACTGTAGATTTAAAAGATGCTTTCCTTCACATACCGATTCACAAAGATCATTATCGGTACCTAAGGTTTGCCTTCCTAGACAGGCATTACCAGTTTGTGGCTCTTCCATTCGGATTGGCTACAGCTCCAAGAATCTTCACAAAGGTTCTGGGTGCTCTTCTGGCGGTACTAAGACCGCGGGGAATCTCGGTAGCTCCATACCTAGACGACATTCTGATACAAGCTTCAAGCTTTCAAACTGCCAAGTCTCATACAGAGTTAGTGCTGGCATTTCTAAGGTCACATGGATGGAAGGTGAACGAAAAGAAAAGTTCACTCGTTCCACTCACAAGAGTTCCCTTCCTGGGGACTCTTATAGATTCTGTAGAAATGAAGATTTACCTGACAGAGGACAGGCTAACAAGACTTCAAAGTGCTTGCCGCACCCTACATTCCATTCAACACCCGTCAGTGGCTCAATGCATGGAGGTAATCGGCTTAATGGTAGCGGCAATGGACATAGTACCCTTTGCACGCTTACACCTCAGACCACTGCAACTATGCATGCTGAGTCAGTGGAATGGGGATTACTCAGACTTATCCCCTTCTCTGAATCTGGATCAAGAGACCAGAAATTCTCTTCTATGGTGGCTTTCTCGGCCACATCTGTCCAGGGGGATGCCTTTCAGCAGACCAGACTGGACAATTGTAACAACAGACGCCAGCCTTCTAGGTTGGGGTGCCGTCTGGAATTCTCTGAAGGCTCAGGGACAATGGAGTCAGGAGGAGAGTCTCCTGCCAATAAACATTCTGGAATTGAGAGCAGTTCTCAATGCCCTCCTGGCTTGGCCCCAGTTGACAACTCGGGGGTTCATCAGGTTTCAGTTGGACAACATCACGACTGTAGCTTACATCAACCATCAGGGAGGGACAAGAAGCTCCCTAGCTATGATGGAAGTATCAAAGATAATTCTCTGGGCAGAGTCTCACTCTTGCCACCTGTCAGCAATCCACATCCCGGGAGTGGAGAACTGGGAGGCGGATTTCTTAAGTCGTCAGACTTTTCATCCGGGGGAGTGGGAACTTCATCCGGAGGTCTTTGCCCAAATACTGCGACGTTGGGGCAAACCAGAGATAGATCTCATGGCGTCACGACAGAACGCCAAGCTTCCTCGTTACGGGTCCAGATCCAGGGATCCAGGAGCAGTCCTGATAGTTGCTCTGACAGCACCTTGGGACTTCAGGATGGCTTACGTGTTTCCACCCTTCCCGTTGCTTCCTCGATTGATTGCCAGAATCAAACAAGAGAGAGCATCAGTGATTCTAATAGCACCTGCGTGGCCACGCAGGACTTGGTATGCAGACCTGGTGGACATGTCATCCTGTCCACCTTGGTCTCTACCTCTGAAGCAGGACCTTCTGATACAGGGTCCCTTCAAACATCAAAATCTAACTTCTCTGAAGCTGACTGCTTGGAAATTGAACGCTTGATTTTATCAAGACGTGGGTTTTCTGAGTCAGTTATTGATACCTTAATACAGGCTAGGAAACCTGTTACCAGAAAGATTTACCATAAGATATGGCGTAAATACCTATATTGGTGTGAATCCAAAGGTTACTCTTGGAGTAAGGTTAGGATTCCTAGGATATTGTCTTTTCTACAAGAAGGTTTAGAAAAGGGTTTATCTGCTAGTTCATTAAAGGGACAGATCTCAGCTCTGTCCATTCTGTTACACAAACGTCTGTCAGAAGTTCCTGACGTCCAGGCTTTTTGTCAGGCTTTGACCAGGATTAAGCCTGTGTTTAAAACTGTTGCTCCACCATGGAGTTTAAACCTTGTTCTTAATGTTTTACAGGGCGTTCCGTTTGAACCCCTTCATTCCATTGATATAAAGTTGTTATCTTGGAAAGTTCTATTTTTAATGGCTATTTCCTCGGCTCGAAGAGTCTCTGAATTATCAGCCTTACATTGTGATTCTCCTTATTTGATTTTTCATTCGGATAAGGTAGTCCTTCGTACTAAACCTGGGTTCTTACCTAAGGTAGTTACTAACAGGAATATCAATCAAGAGATTGTTGTTCCTTCTTTATGCCCAAATCCTTCTTCAAAGAAGGAACGTCTACTGCACAACCTGGATGTAGTCCGTGCTCTAAAATTTTACTTACAGGCAACTAAGGAATTTCGACAAACGTCTTCTCTGTTTGTCATTTACTCTGGGCAGAGGAGAGGTCAAAGAGCTTCCGCTACCTCTCTTTCTTTTTGGCTTCGTAGCATAATTCGTTTAGCTTATGAGACTGCTGGACAGCAGCCTCCTGAAAGAATTACAGCTCATTCTACTAGAGCTGTGGCTTCCACTTGGGCCTTCAAGAATTAGGCCTCTGTTGAACAGATTTGCAAGGCTGCAACTTGGTCTTCGCTTCATACTTTTTCCAAATTTTACAAATTTGACACTTTTGCTTCATCGGAGGCTATTTTTGGGAGAAAGGTTCTTCAGGCAGTGGTTCCTTCTGTATAAAGAGCCTGCCTATCCCTCCCGTCATCCGTGTACTTTTGCTTTGGTATTGGTATCCCAGAAGTAATGATGACCCGTGGACTGATCACACTTAACAGAAGAAAACATAATTTATGCTTACCTGATAAATTCCTTTCTTCTGTAGTGTGATCAGTCCACGGCCCGCCCTGTTTTTAAGGCAGGTAAATATTTTTTAATTTATACTCCAGTCACCACTTCACCCTTGGCTTTTCCTTTCTCGTTGGTCCTTGGTCGAATGACTGGGAGTGACGTAGAGGGGAGGAGCTATATGCAGCTCTGCTGGGTGAATCCTCTTGCACTTCCTGTTGGGGAGGAGTAATATCCCAGAAGTAATGATGACCCGTGGACTGATCACACTACAGAAGAAAGGAATTTATCAGGTAAGCATAAATTATGTTTTTTTTGAGATAGAAGCAATTTTTTGCCTGTACGTTTTCCAACAAAATCCTTTACAACACTGGTGTAAGATCTAGTGTATTGTCCCTTGTGTTTTTAAACTTCACTCCATTTATTTTTAACTGCCTATTAAAAGTTATATTATAACCTTTTTTGTCCTGTTCAAATTCGCTTCCAGTTGCTCTCACTTGTTTCATCAATAGAATATAGGGAATTTAAAGTGAAAGTAAATTTTCAATGTTGTGATTACCAGTTTAGTCTAATACAGTGCCCCACATTGTAGTTGCTAACTTCATTTTTTAGGAAATATAACAGAACTTAGATAAAATATATATTTACAACTGCTGTTTTTTATTTGCTTCCTTCTCCCCCCTCGCTTTCTTCCGGCTTTCTGTATACAAAATATTTCTGCGTTCCCACCCAACGTTTGCGTATGTAAGCGTGCGCATTCTCATATTTGCCAAGCTATGCGCATGCGCTAAATTACAATTTCCGATCAGAAACCTACTAGCAATGAATCAGTTGATTCATTGTTTAGTTGCTTTGTGGAGATAATCCAGCTATGCGCATGCAGCTGTCGGGAACGCTCGTGTTGAGTGACTTTAAGTTTTGGGTTTCACGCATGCGTACTTTAACAAGTGGGAGGTTATCCTGGTGATTTAAACGCCACTGGGGGAACTAATCCATTAGATACGAATTTAATCGTCACGCGTGCAATAAAAAAAAATTATGCAGGTGGAGGAACAGCGGTAGTCTTCAGCAAAAGAAAAAAAGACAATAAAATAGTTAGAAGGCGATTGAAAAGAATTGATGAATGAAAGTACACTTCATTTTGCATATATATTAGATTGCAAATGAACAATGACTGTAACTTTACTTTCACTTTAAGTGCTGAAAGTTGCACACTTGCTGCAGTCCTGTACTTCTTTTGGGAGATTTGTGTATGTGTGTGAACACACTGAAAATGGTCCTTTATTTTGTGTTTGCAGCAGAATTTTAGAATAATTGTGTTTTTTTAATGTTGTTTGTGGAGGCTTCAGATTTTGTATGGGATTTGATAGGATACCTTTATTATATAATCCACATGGCAGCAACATGAAATAATAATGGGATTGATACCAGACACATGTCTGTCTCTGATAACCTGAAGTCAGTGAAGGGAGTATTGTCAGAGTATTTATATTTTACCAATACTGAAATCTCACAGGTAATTAGGAACATCTTTATATAACATTTCTTTGCTTAATTTGATAGTCTTGCTAGAAAGACTGAATAGCTAAAGTTTATTTTACTTATTTTAAGGACAAAGATCCTAAAAATCAGCCAATCAGATTGAGCTCGCATTCTATTGGCTGTTCCGATCAGCCAATAGAATGCAAGCTCAATGTGATTGGCTGATTGGATCAGCCAATCGGATTGAACTTGAATCTGATTGGCTGATTCAATCAGCAAATCAGATTTTTCCTACCTTAATTCCGATTGGCTGATAGAATCCTATCAGCCAATCGGAATTCGAGGGACGCCAACTTGGATGACGTCACTTAAAGGAACCTTCATTCGTCGGGTAGTCGTCGTTGAAGAAGGATGTTCCACGCCGGAGGTCTTGAAGATGGAGCCGCTCCTCGTCGGATGGATGAAGATAGAAGATGCCGCTTGGATGAAGATGTCTGCCGGTCAGGATGTCCTCTTCTGCCCGGATAGGATGAAGACTTCTGCCGCTCCGGATGTCTTCTTTTGGTCCATCGGTGCCCGGCTGGGTGAACACGGCTCAAGGTAGGGAGATCTTCAGGGGGGTAGTGTTAGGTTTATTTAAGGGGGATTTGGGTTAGAGTAGGGGTATTTGGGTGGTGGTTTGTAATGTTGGGGGGTGGTATTGTGGGGGGGTTTTACAGGCAAAAGAGCTGATTTCTTTGGGGCATGCCCCGCAAAAAGCCCTTTTAAGGGCTGGTAAGGTAATAGAGCTGTTAACTTTTTTAATTTAGATTAGGGTAGGGAATTTTTTTTATTTTGGGGGGCTTTGTTATTTTATTAGGGGGCTTAGAGTAGGTGTAATTAGCTTAAAATTCTTGTAATCTTTTTTTATTTTTTGTAATTTAGTGTTTTTTTTCTTCGTAATTTAGTTTAGTTTATTTAATTCTAGATAATTGTAGTTAATTTATTTAATTAATTTATTGATAGTGTAGTGTTAGGTTTAATTGTAACTTAGGTTAGGATTTATTTTACAGGTAATTTTGTAATTATTTTAACTAGGTAGCTATTAAATAGTAAATAACTATTTAATAGCTATTGTACCTAGTTAAAATAAATACAAAGTTGCCTGTAAAATAAATATAAATCCTAAAATAGCTACAATATAATTATTTATTATATTGTAGCTATATTAGGGTTTATTTCACAGGTAAGTATTTAGCTTTAAATAGGAATACTTTATTTAATAAGAGTTCATTTATTTCGTTACAATAAAATTATATTTAATTTAGGGGGGTGTTAGGGTTAGACTTAGCTTTAGGGGTTAATACATTTATTAGAGTAGCGGCGAGGTCCGGCCGGCAGATTAGGGGTTAATACTTGAAGTTAGGTGGTGGCGATGTTAGGGAGGGCAGATTAGGGGTTAATACTATTTATTATAGGGTTTGCGAGGCGGGAATGCAGCGGTTTAGGGGTTAATACATTTATTAGAGTGGCGGCGAGGTCCGGTCGGCAGATTTGGGGTTAATAAGTGTAGGTAAGGTAGCGGCGACGTTGGGGGGTGCAGATTAGGGGTTAATAAATATTATGTAGGTGTCGGCGATGTTAGGGGCAGCAGATTAGGGGTACATAGGTAAAATGTAGGTTGCGGCAGATTAGGGGTTAATAGTGTAATGCAGGGGTCAGCGATAGCGGGGGCGGCAGATTAGGGGTTAATAAGTGTAAGGTTAGGGGTGTTTAGACTCAGGGTACATGTTAGGGTGTTAGGTGCAGACTTAGAAACTGTTTCCCCATAGGAAACAATGGGGCTGCGTTAGGAGCTTAACGCTTCTTTTTTGCAGGTGTTAGGGTTTTTTTCAGCCCAAACTGCCCATTGTTTCCTATGGGGGAATCGTGCACGAGCACGTTTTTCCAGGTAGCCGCTACCGTAAGCAACGCTGGTATTGAGAGTTGAAGTGGCGGTAAATATGCCTTTACGCTCCCATTTTGGAGCCTAACGCAGCCCTTCAGATAACTCTAAATACCAGCATTGTCTTAAAGGACCAGTCAACACAGTAGATTTGCATAATCAACAAATGCAAGATAACAAGACAATGCAATAGCACTTAGTCTGAACTTCAAATGAGTAGTAGATTTTTTTTTCTGACAATTTTAAAAGTTATGTGTCTTTCCACTCCCCCTGTACCATGTGACAGCCATCAGCCAATTACAAATGCATACACGTACCATGTGACAGCCATCAGCCATTCACAAATGCATACACACTTATTCTTGCACATGCTCAGTAGGAGCTGGTGACTCAAAAAGTTTAATTATAAAAAGACTGTGCACATTTAGTTAATAGAAGTAAATTGGAAAGTTGTTTAAAATGGCATGCTCTATCTGAATAATGAAAGTTTAATTTTGATTGAGTGTCCCTTTAAGGGTGCGCTGGAAAAAAAAGCAGCGTTAGCTACGCGGGCCTTTACCGACAAAACTCTAAATCTAGCCGAATGTAACTATTAGTTATATTGTAGCTAGCTTAGGGTTTATTTTTTTTATTTTTTTACAATCTTTATTTAATACCAGTTTCAACATACAAAGCTTCCTTAATAAACAAATAATAACAAATTGATTAAAGAGTCAATATACAATTTGTTTGAACATTACATCATGCCAACCAATAGTCTACACAAACCCCGTAATCATTTATCAAAACAAAACATGGTGCTATAACTCTTCAAAACATTCAGTTTGTCCATAAAAAGAAAAAACGATAAATCCATAAAGACTCCTATAATCTCATGCTGGAACTGGTGATTTTCTCATTCCTAAATTACCCCCCCCCAAAAAAAAAAAATTAATCATGATGTCTCTAACCACTTTGAATTATATTAAATTCCTAAAAGGGTACAATATTTGCTCCTGTTGTGCCTCCCCCCATGATCTTATTAAAGGGCCCCATTTTTTAAGAAACAGTTTTACCTCATTTTCTTTAAATGCTTGTGTTGCATGTTGTTCTAAGATCATCTGTTTCATTAAAAAATTCTTCCATTCTACAAAACTAGGTTTTTTCTTATTTTTCCAATTTTTGAAAATTATATTCCTAGCAGATAGCACCATTATGTTTCCCAATTTATTATCCTGACTCCGGTCTTCTGCACTAACCAGAAAAATTATTTGCTCTAAATTAAAATATATCTGTCTATTAATAATCTTAGATAGCCAAAATTCAATCCTTCGCCAAAATTGCACAATTATTGGGCACTCCCAGACCATATGCACAAGATCAACTGCTACCATTTTACATTTGGGGCATTTATCAAACTCTTTGTGTCCCCACTTTGACCCTTTTTTAGGAGTATAATAGGTTTTATATATTCATTTTATGTGCGCCTCCCTCCATGTCTCTGACATCGTTATTTTAGCCACATTTTGTATAGATTTTTGAGATAATCTGGGTCTATCTGGAAGAGGGAACTCCACTTACCAACTATATGCTCTAAGTTAGTTAACCCTTCTTGTAATAATAGCATTTTATACCACGGAGATATAGCATAGATTCCATGTTTAACTATACCTAACCAAGAATTAATTCTCTCCCAATTCCACTCGTATCCATTATTTCTAACTAAATTATCTGTATAATGTTTAATTTGCAAGTAGGCAAAAAACTCTTTATTAAGCAGGCCAAATTCTTCTTTTAACATATCAAATGACAACATATTTTCTATCTAGATTTATGAGTTGATGTATATGTTTAAGTCCTTTCCTTTCCCAATTCTTAAAAATTACAGAATTTATGCCTTCAGGAAAGGCCGGATTATTCTGAATTTCCAAGTATTTAGATATTTTAAATGAGGCCTTCAATTTTTCACAGACTTTTTGCCACGCCCATATGGGATAATATATTGTTTTTAGTCCCTTTACTTCTCTCTGGAGTTCTAATTTTGGTATATGCAGGAGATTTATCATTTTAAACCTGGGAAATAAGCTTAATTCTATTTCAGGTATTGTATAATATGCCTTTTCAGTAATCCATTCTGTAGCTATCCTACTCAGAATGATCCAATTATAATATTCTAGATTCGGGAGTGCAAATCCCCCGTTTTCCCTTGGTAACATTATTTTTTTCATTGAAATTCTCGGTTTCTTTCCACTCCAAATAAACTTTTGGATATCTGATTGCAGCTTCTTTAAATCTTTTCTAAATATTGGTATTGGAATATTCTGCATAATATAAAGTATTTTGGGAAAAGTTATCATTTTATATAAATTTATTCTACCCAAAATAGATAGGGGCAGCTTTGACCAAAATTTAAGTTCCTCACTTATTTTTGTGAATAATGGAGTAAAATTCATACTATACCACTTATCTTCAAATGGAGAGATATATATTCCTAAGTATCTTATACCTTCTGGAGAATTTTTGAAACAATCCTTAATTTTTGCGTTAATTCGCCCCTTAATCATCATTAACTCTGATTTATTAGAATTTATTTTATACCCTGAGAACGTGCTAAAATTATTTATTACTTCCAATAATTTTGGAATATTTTTCCCCAGGTTACTTACGAAAAGAAGCAAATCGTCTGCATATAGAGCAATCTTGCACTCATGCTGCGCTATTTTAATTCCTTCTATCTTCTCTCTTAAAACACATGCTAAAGGTTCTATAACAATATCAAATAATAAGGGGGACAAAGGGCATCTAGTACCCCTCTTTAAAATTATGTCACCCGAGATTTGACCATTGATTAATAATGCTGTACGGGGAAAGTTATACAAATTCTTAATCAACTTAATTATTCTCTCATGAAATCCAAATCGTATTAGGGAGGTATATAAATGATTCCATTCTATTGAATCAAACGCTTTATGCGCATCTAGTGAAATAATAGCTGCATCATTTTTTTTTTTTTTTAAATCTTTATTTTCAAGCCAGCAAATAGTCGTACAGGCAATGTCAGTGTAAAAAAAAACAGAATCCAGACATTGATACTAAAACAAATACATTGACCCTCTCTTTAGGTTGACAACTGACCCAAAACTGATATAAAATTATATTGACAATCCTATTACTGGAATTTCCTATATCCATTAACTTAAAATAAACAATAAAATAATACAACACAAAAACAACAATTATATCTAGCTGTCACACCATAGTTCATGTTAGGTTGAGCTGACCTATTCAGGGTAATACAGCTTTCTTTCCTCATCTTGCTGTATCTAATTGCCTCTTCTCCCCTCAAACGGGGCAGTATAAATATGTCTTCCCTCATTATAGGGTTTTTGTAGGGGGTATATATCCATCTGTGCCTCAATCTGAATCCTGGGGTCAGCCTACAGCAGTTTTAAACAAATGCTTTTTTTTATTCACAGATCAGAAAATAACACACAAGCATGAAGATAGAAAAAAATGCAGACAAATGATATCAAAACAAAAAAAATGACAAGTTACAAGTGTATTGCATTATTTGAAAACATTACAAAGATCCAGCAAAGTTGGTTAATTTGAGTAATAAATTAACTTCTATTTTATTTGTTTAAATGATAAAAAATTGACACAATGAAGAGAGATAAACCAACTTATATCTATATTTTCATCCCACATAATATGGTAGTTCATTTAACACTGGAACAATTTTAGCACAACTGAAACATTGGGACTTACTTTGTAATCACTGCATGGTTACAGAGAAAACAGAACACACAAACAAAATGGAGAATGAGGTGTGATTCAGCAGTCACAGACAAAATGAATCAGGACCATGCAGCAACATTAAATAAATCCATAAGTGCTATGGAGTTAAATATATCACGAGCCGTTGGGAGTTTGGTGTCATATTAAGGTGTGAATTCAAACCAGAGTAACACTTGCTGCTTGCAGGTATCCTTGGAGGAACTGGAGAGCTTCTGCATTCAGACTTGTGCTTAGCATTGAAGGTACCCTGCCAGGAAAAGCAGTTGACAGTTTGTAAAGAGACTGTGCCAGCAGGATTTTGGGATTATTAACCATTTCTCCAATAGGGTCATGGTCCTTCTTGCCAGCAAATGCCAGCTGTGAGAATGCAGTCTGATATCCTGGAGTATCTTCAATATCAATAAAGTGTTCATCATCAGGAATTGTATCATCTTCTGGTAGCTCAAACAAACCAATGAGGGCCTGTAGCAATGGAGTCCAAAGCTTTGTATATTCTGTGTCCATCATAGAGGGGCACTCTGTTAACAGCTTTGTAATTCCAACAGCACATATTTTTTTCTCGATAGGACCTGACACTTTCTGTATCTCAGGAATAATAATTTTTTCCACCACCATCCCAAACATCTTTGGTTGGATGCTTTCAAACATTTCTTGCAGTGCAATTGCTCCATATTTTATGCAGTACAGATTTATAAAGACCAAGAAACTTTTTACAAACTTTGTAGTTTTAGAATTTTGCAACCTCTGGAAAAGCAGAATGAATATTTGCTTTCTATACAGGTCGACACATTCCACGGGCATGTGCTCAATTATACTGTTAAGTAGATAAAACCCTTGATGGTCATTAGCTTTTGAAGCAATCAACTTCTGGAAGACTCCAAGTAATCCCGGAATTTTATCTGAAGCATTTGTAGCTATTGCCCTTGCACCTCTTTCCAAGTACGCTTGTAGAAGTCTCACCAAAGGTGGAATGTTACCAGTTCTTTCCCACAAAACTGGTTGAAGGAGATGGGGAAAGAGTGCCATGTAGGATGCTGGGATATCGTTTCTATGAATTTCCAAGAGCAAGGACATTACTTGAAACACATAGGGTATGAACTCTTGAACATCATTTTGAAGTATCTCTGTAAACACAATGAACAGTGCCTCTTCAAAGCTTCCTACAGCTGCAGGATTCGCCTTACAGGTAATGCGTATTGACAAACAGATAGACTCAAACAAGTAGTGATTGAAATGAGGTTTGCTTGGGTTCTTGCTCACTGAAAGCAGTTTTTGAGTCAGCTGGCTGATGACAGAAGGAATATATGGAATTATGGCTTCTTGGAGTAAAGAAAAACTTCTCATAATAGCCTTCATGATGTATTCATTTTCAGATGAGCCAGGTAATGAAAGTGCTTTGAACAAATTAGCTAGGAGGAGTTCCACATATGGTAGAAGATCTGCTGCTGTAATTAGGGTGATATTTGTAGACCCTCTCATGGTAAACAGTCTCTCAAGAGCATGGGCAGCATAAGTATGAACTACTATGCTTTCTGCTTGCAGATAATTTATTAGAAGAGGGATAGCAACCAAGGTCTGCTCTTTAGGGATTTGGTTCCGGAAAAACATGACATATTTTATTCCATCTGCTTTAAGAACCGGATATTCGTTAACATTTGCAGACTTTAGATCTGGAAGAATGTGATTTACAAAAAATTCTGTTAAATTAACCAGTTCATTAGCTTGAGTAATCCCGTGCTTTTGAGTTTGAGCCTTTGATGCTAAAGATGTTACAAGGTAAATGGCTGCATCTTTGTGCTTCCAATTTACAGAGGGGTTCTTCGAATATTCCTGAAGCATAGAACTGACATAACCAGAGAAGATGTTCGTTACAGGTCCCTCAAAAAATTTGCACAAACCACGTACAAGGTCACAAGCTGCTCGGCGTCTGGTGTCAATATCAGATCCTTCCAAGTCTCTTCTTATATATTCCTCAGAATTGTCTTCAAAGGCTTCTTCATCAGCAGCTCTAAATTCCATGTTGGGAACTATGACCTTTTCGCAAATACTAGTCAAGGTGTTTGGATCCTCAAACAGATGCTTGTAATGGGGTCTTTCGCATACCGATGCAAGAAACTGAATAGCATTGCTTACCAACAAATCATATTTAACTTCTTGGCCTGTTGTAACTAACAAATTCCAGATTGCTGTGACAAAACGAGGTAAATATGGCTGGAATTCTTCATCATATTTTTGAGCATAAAGCGCAGCATTATCACAGATCTGTGATTTTAACAATTCTAGCAAACCAGCTTCTTCTTCATCGTCAGTTTGCAATAGTTTGTTATCCAAAGTTAAAAGACTGTGAAAATTAGTCATCCATGTCTCCATGTTATCTTCAAAGAATTCAGGGAGATCCTGGAAGTTTAAACTGTAGAAGAGTTTTGCAATAAGAGTTAACGAGGAGAAGAGGACTTTCAAAGCACTGACATCATTTGCATGTGTACTACAAAGCTCAATGGTTGCCTTAAAAAGGTTGGTCAACGGAGCAGCAAATGTGTCTAGCACAAGCTTAATCTCTGTCCAGAGCTCATTAGATTTAAACTCATGACGATACCTTTTAAACAGAGAGTGAGCAGTGCGAAGGACACCATTGATCACATGAAAATCACCGCTCTGAAAACGGTTCACCATTTCAGTCAGTAAATCAGGCCATTTCTGGGGGAAATCCTCCCTTCCAATGATACTTATGGCATCACTCAACTGCTTTTGGATTTGTTCTGGGCTGCTAAGCATCAAGTTTACAATATTAGCTTTAATAGCTATCCGGTCAGTTTCACAAATTTTATTTGGTTCATCTTCAACGATTCTCCAATTTCTTTTTATATAGTTTTTGAATGTAACAGAAGAACACACTTTGAGGACATTTTCTGGAGATTTCTCAAGCAGTGTTAGAAGTAAAAGTGGATAGTTCTGATTTCCTTCAACAGATTCTAGAAACTTTTCAGCTGGACGCCTTATGGCAGGATCTGGGTCAAGTGTTTTCTTAAGATATTCAGTTAATGTCTGCAAATTGGCGTCACTCAGTTCCATAATCTGTCTTGCAAGAGATAACAGCGGAGAATAGCCTTGTCACTGAGTCTCCCAGGTCACTTACACTACCTGCCCCCAACCACACATTCAAACTCTACAAAAAAAAAAAAAAAAAAAAAAAAAAAAAAAAACCTACAGCAGTTTAACTCTTAAAGTCTAAAATCCATTCAGAGCCTATAAAGAATAAGGGAAAAAAAAAAAAAAAAAAAAAAAAAGGAAAGGGACACCCCTATTCCCCCCTGTTCGTCCTAACCGACTTTATCTTTGTTCTGCCCAGTGTGAAGGAAGAAGACCTTCAACTATGGTGATATCAAAAAACACCGATTTACGTAAGGGGCAAATAATCTGTAATTGCGTTGTAAGTGGACAGGCTTTTATAAGGTTTAGCCATTTATGAAAAAAGCTTCTAAATTGTTTTTCACTACTTGGTTCTAATTGATGTTGCTCCATTGTTATTTGTTCATGCATTTTTTGTGCAAACTCTGCAATGTTCGGTGTTTTAGCTGCCTTCCAGTGTAGGAGTATTATATTCCTAGCCACCAATATAGCTGTATTAATAAAATCTCTATCTTTCTTTTCTTCTTGAGATATTGGATTGGACAAGAAAAAGATTGTTTTTGCGAGCAAAACCACTTTTGGATGCGTGAATCTGTTTAACCAGAAGTTAACTCTGTTCCAAAATCTAGCAATCTTTGGGCAGGACCAGAAACAGTGTAGAATATCTGCTTTTGGGTATTTACAATGAAAGCAGTTACCTGTACACTTTTTATCCCATTTGGCTAAAATTACCGGCGAGATGTAGGAAAAATTTTATATTTTGCTATGGGACTCTTTCCACGTTGTATTCTTACTGCCTATTAGTTGAATACTTGTTTTAATATCATCCATTTCTGTTTCTTGCAGCACTCTCTGCCATTTGGATAGAATTAACTCCAAGTGTTGTTGGCCGTATTTTAACATGCAAAAGAAGGTAGTCTCCAGCAGTGAACAAAGTGACTTTTTATTTTTTAAACACAGGTCAAATACAGCAACGTTTCGGGCTAACAATAAGCCCTTTCTCAAGCCTGACATAAATTAAATAAACCATCATTTAAATAGCCATAATGGCGCCAAACAATTGTGAAGAAATTGCACATATATCGCCCTCCAGTGGTGGACTTGAATATTGCATGTCAAAATACATTTTCTTGCAGTTACAAAAATACAAATGTGTTGCAAAACATTATACATTGTATATATTGCAAAAATCAACTTCATAAACAAAGTGCCAAGTGATCCTATAAAAAATAAAAATAGATAGTAAAAAGTTAGAATTGAATAATATTAGTGACAACTAAATTCAATGTGAATATACTAGTGAAAATAGGTATATTAGAAATATTCAAATATATTAAAATTTTAAATTGATCACAATACTCATATCAGAATCTCTTAATTACCATATATATATAGAATCACAATCAACCGAATGGACTATATATAGAATTAAAAATTGATATATATGGGAATCCTTCAACAAAGGACACCCATATAACAATAAGTCAGAGATTAAAAACTAATGGATACTCAGTATATAGATAGATAATGCCAAAAATATATGTCCAATAATATCACTCAAATGACCCTTTTTGACTTCCTAATTAGGGCATAATCCATTATGATGCTAGATTTAAATATATAACCAAAGAAATGCAAACCCCTAAGCTTACTAACAGTATTAACCTATTTGTCTTGCTTGATTTTTTAAATTTTAAATGTTGTCCAATTACACTCCCTATTAAGGCCTTTAGGCCATAAGGTGTTAAGTTCATTAATCCAAAAGGCCTCCCTTTTATTCAATAAGGCCTCTCTATCACCCCCTCTCCTAGGCATGTGTATATGTTCCAAGATCTGAAAACGTAATTGGCTAATACTGTGCCCTGCTTGTAAAAAATGCGCAGACACTGGAGCATCCTTGCCACATCTAATATTTGACTTGTGCTCAGATATTCTCTCACGTGCCTCTCTTGTCGATTGTCCAATGTATACCAATGAACATGGACACTTAACGGCATAAATGATAAACTCTGTCCTACAAGTCAAATATTCTTTAATTCGGTATTTTCTACCTGTGTAGGGATGAAAAAATTCTCCTCCCTTAATCATAGAATTACAATTTATACAGGAAAGGCAAGGATAACAACCAGTGCGTCGCTTACCAGTAATAGTTTTCTGGTGATGGTTATGACTACCAACATCAGCTCTAACCAATTGATCTTTAATATTTGGACTCCTCTTGTAAGCCGGCATTGGTGGTTCATGGAATGCATTAATGTCAGGATGACACTTCTGTAGAATGTGCCAATACTTCCGTATAATTTTATTCACCTGACTACTCCTGGTACTATATTGTGATACAAATAATAGCCTATTGGTCTTATCTTTATTCCTATTCCTAAGACCAATAGGCTATTATTTGTTGTTACTACCGAGGTGGTGAAGTACAGTGAATCCATTCTGTTATTAATTTAGGCCTAGATTTGGAGTTTTGTCGGTAACGACCCGAAAAACTAACGCCGGCTTTTTTCTGGCCGCACCATAAAAATAACTCTGGTATTGAGAGTCCACATAAAGGCTGCGTTAGGCTCCAAAAAAGGAGCGTAGAGCATTTTTAACGCAGCTTCAACTCTCGATACCAGAGTTGCTTACGGACGCGGCCAGCCTCAAAAACGTGCTCGTGCACGATTCCCCCATAGGAAACAATGGGGCTGTTTGAGCTGAAAAAAAAACAAACACCTGCAAAAAAGCCGCGTTCAGCTCCTAACGCAGCCCCATTGTTTCCTATGCAGTAACCCTTCCTACGTCTGCACCTAACACTCTAACATGTACCCCGAGTCTAAACACCCCTAACCTTACACTTATTAACCCCTAATCTGCCGCCCCCGCTATCGCTGACCCCTGCATATTATTATTAACCCCTAATCTGCCGCTCCGTAAACCGCCGCTACTTACATTATCCCTATGTACCCCTAATCTGCTGCCCTAACATCGCCGACCCCTATATTATATTTATTAACCCCTAATCTGCCCCCCACAATGTCTCCTCCACCTGCCTACACTTATTAACCCCTAATCTGCCGACCGGACCTGAGCGCTACTATAATAAAGTTATTAACCCCTAATCCGCCTCACTAACCCTATCATAAATAGTATTAACCCCTAATCTGCCCTCCCTAACATCGCCGACACCTAACTTCAAAAATTAACCCCTAATCTGCCGACTGGAGCTCACCGCTATTCTAATAAATGTATTAACCCCTAAAGCTAAGTCTAACCCTAACACTAACACCCCCCGAAGTTAAATATAATTTAAATCTAACGAAATTAATTAACTCTTATTAAATAAATTATTCCTATTTAAAGCTAAATACTTACCTGTAAAATAAATCCTAATATAGCTACAATATAAATTATAATTATATTATAGCTATTTTAGTATTAATATTTATTTTACAGGTAACTTTGTATTTATTTTAACCATGTACAATAGCTATTAAATAGTTAAGAACTATTTAATAGCTAAAATAGTTAAAATAATTACAAATTTACCTGTAAAAGAAATCCTAACCTAAGTTACAAATAAACCTAACACTAGACTATCAATAAATTAATTAAATAAACTACCTACAATTATCTACAATTAACCTAACACTACACTATCAATAAATTAATTAAATACAATTGCTACAAATAAATACAATTAAATAAACTAGCTAAATTATAAAAAATAAAAAAGAACTAAGTTACAAAAAATAAAAAAATATTTACAAACATAAGAAAAATATTACAACAATTTTAAACTAATTACACCTACTCTAAGCCCCCTAATAAAATAACAAAGCCCCCCAAAATAAAAAAATGCCCTACCCTATTCTAAATTACTAAAGTTCAAAGCTCTTTTACCTTACCAGCCCTGAACAGGGCCCTTTGCGGGGCATGCCCCAAGAAATACAGCTCTTTTGCCTGTAAAAAAAAACATACAATACCCAAGCCCCCCCAACATTACAACCCACCACCCACATACCCCTAATCTAACCCAAACCCCCCTTAAATAAACCTAACACTAAGCCCCCTGAAGATCTTCCTACCTTATCTTCACCTCACCGGGTTCAACGATCTGTCCAGAAGAGCTCCTCCGATGTCCTGATCCAAGCCCAAGCAGGGGGCTGAAGAGGTCCATGATCCAGCTGAAGTCTTCATCCAAGCGGGGCAGAAGAGGTCTTCCATCCGATTGAAGTCTTCATCCAAGCGGCATCCATCCGGAGCGAAGCGGCAGCATCCTGAAGACCTCCACCGCGGAACATCCATCCTGGCCGACGACTGAACGACGAATGACGGTTCCTTTAAATGACGTCATCCAAGATGACGTCCCTCGAATTCCGATTGGCTGATAGGATTCTATCAGCCAATCGGAATTAAGGTAGGAATATTCTGATTGGCTGATGGAATCAGCCAATCAGAATCAAGTTCAATCCGATTGGCTGATCCAATCAGCCAATCAGATTGAGCTTGCATTCTATTGGCTGATCGGAATTTTTGAAGTTAGGTGTCGGCGATGTTAGGGAGGGCAGATTAGGGGTACATAGGGATAATGTAAGTAGCGGCGGTTTACGGAGCGGCAGATTAGGGGTTAATAATAATATGCAGGGGTCAGCGATAGCGGGGGCGGCAGATTAGTGGTTAATAAGTGTAAGGTTAGGGGTGTTTAGACTCGGGGTACATGTTAGAGTGTTAGGTGCAGACGTAGGAAGGGTTACCGCATAGGAAACAATGGGGCTGCGTTAGGAGCTGAACGCGGCTTTTTTGCAGGTGTTTGGTTTTTTTTCAGCTCAAACAGCCCCATTGTTTCCTATGGGGGAATCATGCACAAGCACGTTTTTGAGGCTGGCCGCGTCCGTAAGCAACTCTGGTATCGAGAGTTGAAGCTGCGTTAAAAATGCTCTACGCTCCTTTTTTGGAGCCTAACGCAGCCTTTATGTGGACTCTCAATACCAGAGTTATTTTTATGGTGCGGCCAGAAAAAAGCCGGCGTTAGTTTTTCGGGTTTTTTGTACTTTAGCTAGTTTATTTAATTGTATTTATTTGTAGCAATTGTATTTAATTAATTTATTGATAGTGTAGTGTTAGGTTAATTGTAGATAATTGTAGGTAGTTTATTTAATTAATTTATTGATAGTCTAGTGTTAGGTTTATTTGTAACTTAGGTTAGGATTTCTTTTACAGGTAAATTTGTAATTATTTTAACTATTTTAGCTATTAAATAGTTCTTAACTATTTAATAGCTATTGTACATGGTTAAAATAAATACAAAGTTACCTGTAAAATAAATATTAATCCTAAAATAGCTATAATATAATTATAATTTATATTGTAGCTATATTAGGATTTATTTTACAGGTAAGTATTTAGCTTTAAATTGGAATAAATTATTTAATAAGAGTTAATTAATTTTGTTAGATTTAAATTATATTTAACTTAGGGGGGTGTTAGTATTAGGGTTAGACTTAGCTTTAGGGGTTAATCCATTTATTAGAATAGCGGCGAGATTCGGTCGGCAGATTAGGGGTTAATGTTTGAAGTTAGGTGTCGGCGATGTTAGGGAGGGCAGATTAGGGGTTAATACTATTTATTATAGGGTTAGTGAGGCGGATTAGGGGTTAATAACTTTATTATAGTAGCGCTCAGGTCCGGTCGGCTGATTAGGGGTTAATAAGTGTAGGCAGGTGGAGGCGACGTTGAGGGGGGCAGATTAGGGGTTAATAAATATAATATAGGGGTCGGCGGTGTTAGGGGCAGCAGATTAGGGGTACATAAGGATAACGTAGGTGGCGGTCGGCAGATTAGGGGTTAAAAAATTTTTTTCGAGTGTCGGCGATGTGGGGGGACCTCGGTTTAGGGGTACATAGGTAGTTTATGGGTGTTAGTGTATTTTAGAGTACAGTAGTTAAGAGGTTTATAAACCAGCGTTAGCCCAGAAAGCTCTTAACTACTGACTTTTTTCCTGCGGCTGGAGTTTTGTCGTTAGATGTCTAACGCTCACTTCAGAAACGACTCTAAATACCGGAGTTATAAAAATCCCATTGAAAAGATAGGATACACAATTTACGTAAGGGGATCTGCGGTATGGAAAAGTCGCGGCTGGAAAGTGAGCGTTAGACCCTATTTTGAGTGACTCCAAATACCGGCGGTAGCCTAAAACCAGCGTTAGGAGCCTCTAACGCTGGTTTTCACGGCTACCGCCAAACTCCAAATCTAGGCCATAGTATTTATTGAATAGTTCTACTAATATATCCGGAATATTGTCTTTCAGTACTTTGTAAAATTCAGCTGGTAGTTGATCTGGTCCGGGTGCTTTGTTCATTTTCAGTTTCTCTATAGCCATCACCACTTCTTCTATCAGGATTGGCTGGTTCAATTCTTGTAATTGCTCCAGAGGTACTTTTGGTAAAGTGATTTTGCTCCAAAATACATCCTTAGCCTTATCCTCATTTTTTTGGGCTGAATATAGTTCTTGGTAATATTCATATAGAGCCTCCCTAATCTCAAGTGGCGTCGTAAGCCTTTTGTTATTCTTAGATATACATGGGATGTTGTGTCTCCCCTTCCCTGCTTTAATAATTTTGGCCAATAATTTAGCCGACCTCCCGTGATGACTCTTAAAAAAGGCTTTTGCTTTGAGATCTTCCTTTTGTCCCTTCTGTTTAAGGAAGATATCCCGCTCCTCTTTGGCTTTCTTATAGTTATCCCACGCATTACCAGAATGATTAGCAATATATGCTTTATATGCATTCCTTACTTGATTGGTCAACTGGAGGTCTCTAGCGGATGTTTTTTTCTTCCATTTAATCATGTATGCTCTGATCTTTCCACGAAGAACCGCCTTTGCTGCTTCCCAAAATATTTCTATTTTATCTCTGTATCCCTTATTAAAACCCACATACTCTATCCATGCTTTCGTTAGAAAATTCCTAAATTCATTATCCTGGATAAGATATTTGGGAAAAGAAAAGAAGTTTTGTTCAGCTAGTTTCCTGACCCCTTCCACTTCTAGGGTTATTATTGCGTGGTCTGAGATTACTATATCTTGGATGGTGGGTTTTAGCTTTAGTTTAACCATACTATCTGATAAACTCTTATATACTTTAGATTCGCACGAGAATGCTTTTACGTCTGGATTGTTTATTCTCCAGATGTCATGAAGGTTCAATTTATTCGTAAAGTTCCTAAAAACTTTTCTCTCCCTGTTTCTCTCCTGCATATTTGTACCTGACTTACTTCTATCTAGATAGGGACATATAGTCACGTTGAAGTCTCCTGCTATAATTAGGTTTTGGTCTATATATGGAAGGAGTTTAATATATAAGCCATCCCAGAATTTTTGATCTATAGTGTTCGGGGCATATATGTTACATAGTACATATATTAATCCCCTACATTCTATCTTGACTATAAGAAATCTCCCGTTTAAATCAAGTTCCTGCGACAGGATAGTATATTAGAAAAAAGGAGGGCCACCCCTCTTTTGCGTGTTGAAACGGGAGTAGCAATTACTTTTCCATCCCATTTACATTGTAATTTAGGGATCTCTTTACTCTTAAGGTGTGTTTCTTGTAAAAAAACAACATCGGGATGAAGGCTTTACTACTTATCCCGATGTGTATGGGACTTCCGTTTGGGGAGGGGCCTCGCAGACACACGCGAGGAGAGCACCCGATAGTACTGGGTGAGCCGAAATCATCTTCAACCCTCCACGCCGAGACTCTTGTGCCGAGTTACTATACCCGAGCTAAGAAGGACAGTGGCGAGTAGGAAGCCTATTTAGCCTGTGAAGTTGGCCAAGTCGCTAAGGCCTAAAAACCCCTGTGCAGAAAAAAAAAAGAACCTCCGCTCTGGGGGGATAGTGGCGCTACTGGTCGGCAAAGAGAGAGAGTTCAAAGGTAAACGGAGCCAGAGAGCTGCTTGGAGAAACGCTGGCATCTGGTGAGAAGGAGACCGGGAGTGCAGTGCCGTGGCTGCGGCGCGAGTTACACTGAAGACGGGGGGTGCATACGCGTCGATGTTTATCCCACAGCTGTTGAGACAAAGTAAGCAGACCCAGCAGAGCAAGTGACTGAGTGACTGGTGCCGCGTCCGTGAAGGTGGAGGTGGGACGCATAGGAAAAGACTGCACAGTAATCACCGGTGTGATGCCTGCCCTGGTAAAGAGCTGCTAAGGAGTTGAAGCGCTGACAGAAAGAGCGTTGGCAATCCGGAGACAGGAACCGGGGTGAGTTTTTCTTCTTTCTTAAAGCTGGCTTTTCCCAATATTGCAGTCCCGCTGAAGCGGTGAACACATTAAAAACTTTTATCTGGGCAGAACTGCTCTTCTCTTACCCCTTGTTTGGAAAGCATAATGAATGAGGGCGTGCTCTGGCTTTGAATTGTCTGCTCCTGGCAAGGAGTAAGGTTAATCTGCAGATTCATTTATTCTACTTCTTTGAAACTGCCAACCAGAGGGAGCGGTATGCACCCCCGATAGAGACCCAATAAGAGAGTGTTTTTCTTTTCTTGGAGTTGCTGACTGTATGTAACTGGGACATAAGCCTGGATTTGAGCCCTTGGGAGAACAATTATGGCTCATCTGTAAAGAGGGGTACTCTTTCCCAAGAACAAACTCATTTGGCATTTTATAAGGCATACAGTACCTGGGCCTAAGGAGGACCCAGAGAAGCGCTAGTTCCCAGGGGAAGAAAAGCCAAGACAAGTTGGGACTTGATACTCCAAACTAGTGAGAGTAATCACAAACTCAGGCGGGCGTGAGTGAACCCCCCACCACGGTCTGAGCAAGCTGGACTGAAGCTGTTTAGATCTTGATGATCCATAAGATTGGTTTTCAGAAACTTATATTGCTTTTTTCTTTTGTCTTTTTTTTTTTTTTTCTCTTGCCTTGTTTTTCTTTTCTCCTCTGTTTTTTTTTCGTTTTTTTTTTTTTTTAGCTTTCCTCCCTTGGAACTGTAAGAATCACAGATAGCTGCTGCTAACAATTTAGGGTTATGGTGGCACTACACCTTGACCAAGTATAAGTGGAACAAGAAATGTGTAATTAGACTTAGCATATAGATACAAGGTGTAATTTAAGGCACTGTTAGATATTTATGCACAATATAAAATAACGTTGGAAAGGTGCTGCGTTGAAGGCAGCACATACACTGTATATTTGAATTTGCATAATCTTAGAGAATTATGCCCTCAAGTGTGGATTTATAAGATCCAGCATAGGTACACATAAGTGAGTGTATCCCTACATACACAATTAGCACTATTGTTGTGCGGTGTCTTTTTTTTTTTTTTTTATGTATTGTGGTTTTCACTGTTTTATAAAGTTGTCAGGTTTTTTTTTTTTTTCTTATTACACGGCACTTTTTTATTTTATTTTATTTTATGGAAAGATTTGTCTCACGGGGTAAAAATAGTTCGCCAGCTATGCCGGCAAAACAAAGGGAAAGGAAAGCTAAGAGCAATGAGATGGAAAATAGCCTAGAAATCCAATCTCCAGCTCCCCCAATTCCAGATAAACAAATCCTGATCAACCAGATCGCAGACTTGATTATGCCTCAATTCAATATACTTAAAGCTGAAATTTCAGAACTGGCTGGAGAATTAAGACAATTCTCAACACGTTTTGCTAAGGTAGAATCTAGGGTCTCTGATCTGGAAGACCAAGCTGGGGCACAAGATACAATCCTTCAAAAACAAGGGGAACTAATTAAAGGGTTACACTCGCGGTTGGAAGATCTAGAAGACCGCTCAGGCAGAAACAATGTTAGAATAATAGGTCTTTCTGAAAACATTCAACAACAAGACTTAGTTCAATTTGCTGCAGTGGAATTACCCCACTTGTTAGGTATCCAAAATGTGGAGAAGCCATTTATAGTTGAAAGAGCACACAGGCTGGGGGTGGTGCAATCCAATCCGGAGGGCATTACCAAACCCAGGCCTGTCTTGGTTAAATATCTATCTTTCCAAGATAAGACCATGTTGATGACCCACTTTAGAAAAGTAAACCCTCTGATGTATGGTCAAGATAAAATCTTGCTCTTTCAAGACTCCTCGGTAGAGACGTCACTCAAAAGGAGAGAAATGGCGCCATTTTGTTTGATGCTCTGCAAGAAAGGCATTCAGGCTAGAATGCTGTACCCCGCTAAGATAGTTGTAAATATAAAGGGTGAAAGCTATACGCTAAACACCCCCCAAGAAGCTAAAGAATTTATAAATACATTAAGTTAGATGAGTGGTAGGTCTAGAATTGTATCCAGATATTAGACTTATATGTCTATAATGGGGTTTTGTATTTTTTTTTTAGGGGTGGGATGTTGGTTTATTTTTTTTCTTTTTTCTTTTTTCTTTTTTTTTTCTTTTCTCCTCTCTCTCGTTCCCCCCTCCTGTTCTCCAATATTATGCTAAAGCTTGTTGCCCCAAATAAATGTTGAACTTTCTTTCCTGGAACGTGGGGGGAATAACCTCCCCACCCAAAAGAAGTATTATTATAATAGCTGCATCATAATCCTTATCTTGTGTCTTGACATAACTTTGCTTTTTGAAATAGTCTAGTATAAGGAACACTTTTCTAATATTAGAGGCTGAGTTTCTACCTTTCAAAAACCCTGTTTGATCTTTGTGTATTACCTGATTTAGTATCATTTGGAATCTCTCTGCCATTATACCAGTGAGTAACTTATAATCAACATTTAGTAGAGATATAGGTCTATATGAATCCATTTGATCACTTTTTTTGTTTGGTTTTAATATTAGAGAGGTCCAAGAAGACGTGAAATTACTTGACATGTCTTTTCCATCACAAAAATAAGAATTAAAAAGAGATTTAAGATAGGGTATCATATGTTCTGATAAGATTTTATAGTACTCACTAGGCAATAAATCTGGACCAGGAGATTTATTATTCTTCAGATTTTTAATCGCCTTTTCAATTTCTCTCTCTGTAATTGGTTCTGTGATTTTGTTCATCTCCTCTGTATCTACCATTGGGAGGTTTAGATTAGACCAAAATTTCTCTTTATTATTCAAATCTAGACTTTCAGCACTATATACCTTTTGATAATATTCTACCAGTGCTTTCATAATCTCCTCTGTTTTAGTCAATTTTACTCCCTCTCTATTCAGAACAGAAATAAAATTATGTCCCTTAGATTTATTGACTAATTTTGCAAGTAATTTTCCAGTTTTATTCCCATATCTAACATATTTTGCACTAACCTTAATCTCTTGTTGCGCAGTACTATTCAACAGCCTGATATCTCTAGCTTCTTTGGCCTCTCCAAACTTCTTCCAATTAAGCTTGGAAGGCTCAGCTATGACTTTATTATATGTGGCAGTGAGCCTTCTAGTAATTTCCTTCTCCCTTTTTTTTTTTTTTTAAATCATACACAAGTATGCAATGATTTCTCCTCTTAATACAGTTTTGGATGCTTCCCAAAAAAGTTCCGGCCTATCAGAATATTCATAATTATTACGGACATAATCCTGCCACTGCAGCTAGAAATGTTTTGAACTTCACATTCTCCAGAAGATAAGTTGGAAAATGAAATCTTTTAATGATTGAGTTACACGTATTTATCTTTAATTTTAATGTTATAGGAGCGTGGTCTGACAGGATTATGTCTCTTATTGTAGTGTCTACTTCAATATCAAATAGTTTTTCCGAGATCAGAAACATATCTATTCTGGAGAAGGTCTTGTGGGTTTTTGACACACATTTATAATCTTTATTTACCGGATTATTTTCTCTCCAAATATCCTTAACATATAGATTATTCATGAGTTTTTTAAGAAGTTTGGATTCAAGATTATCCCTTTTGCTCTTTTGGATATTTCCTCCTTCTCTAAACCTATCTATTGGTACTTGAGAGACCATATTAAAATCTCCCCCCCATATGAGTATACCCTCTACTTCACCCATTATATGTGTCTGAAGATCTATCCAAAACTTAGGAGAGTGTTCATTTGGCCCATATACATTACAAATTGTAATAATTTTCCTCTGTAATTCTATTTACAAAAGTATGTATCTCTCGTTTGGGTCTAAAAAACAGGACTTTATCTTAAAATCTAAATTTTTCTTTAGTAGGATAGCTACACCTCTCTTTCTATTCTTACAAGGAGTACCAAGTACCGTTCCAACCCAATTAGTTTTCAGCTTTTCCAACTCTTTCTTTTTTAAGTGGGTCTCCTGTATTAATGCTATATCTGTCCCAAATATTTTGAGCTGTCTAAGAATTGCTTTCCTTTTTATGGGGGAGGTGATTCCACCTACATTCCACGAGGTTAAATTAATAAACCCTGATATATCTTATATGAGAGGGAGAATAGAGAGACACACAGGGAAAAAATTTTTTTTTTTTTTTAAAAATAAATAAAAAATTCTACTTGGTGCTCGGACATGTGGAAATATCTCAAACAAATCAAATTTCTCTTTAAACAGACTTAACATCTAAATTCTAACTTGTAGCCTGTACTCCTTCATTTCATTTAATACCTTTCAGAAATAATTCAGCTTCATTTGTATTTTCTAACATTTTAATTCCCTTTGCCTCCTGGATTCGAATCCTAGCAGGATATATTAAAGTAGCATTCACCCCTTTATCTATTAATTGGGTACAAAATGGAGCCATCTCTCTACGTTTATTTGAGACTTCTGCAGAGTAATCTTGAAAGATTCAAATTTTCCTATCCTTAATGATTACTTCCTTCTTTTTTCTGTAATAGTGGAGCATCTTTAACTTATCTTGAAAGTTAAGAAATTTGGCGATAATGGGTCTTGGTCTGTCATTACTTCTACCTTCTCTGAGTGGGCCTATCCTATGACTCCTCTCAATCACAAAGGGTAGTTCATTAGCAGGGATCTCTAACATCTCTGGGAGAGTAATGGATATAAATTTGTTTAAATCCTTAAATTGGGTTTGCTCTGAAAGACCTATTACTTTCAGATTATTCCGTCTGGCTCTATTTTCTAAGTCATCTGCTTTAATCTGTAGTTCCCTTATTCTTTTCTCCATTCTTATTATTTTAGTCTCGTTTATATTACTGTTATCTTCTATATCTGAGACCCTTTGCTCCACTTCAGATAGTCTTTTAGAAAATTGCCTGACTTCGGAGGCTAGCCCTGTAATTTCTGCCTTAACCTGGTCAAATTGTGGAATGAAAATCTCTGAAATGTTTTTAATCAATGTCACAGTGTCTATCTGATTAAAACGCTCGTTGTTTGCTTCAACCATTGTTTCATTATTCCCTTTGGGTTTTTTTCTCCCTATTTCTAGCTGACATCACTGGAGATTGGTTTTTTTTCTGTGTCAAAAACTTATCCATATAAGTGAGTGTCCCCCTTATTCCCCTCCTAAGAGGATTATTTATGTGAAAAAAAAAGAAACTTCCAATCAGTGAGAATAATATGTATCACTATACCAAATCCCCCCCTCCTCCCGTTGCCCCCCCCTTTTTTTTTCCCCTTATAACACACACAAATTAAAATTAAAATAAATAAAAAAATAATTAAAAAAAATGTGATTTAGTGCTTAATACTTATAAATAAATTAGTGAAAATAAGACCAGCCTCTGTCAGCTGTATAGGGCAGCTTACTAAATTAAAGTAGATAGTTACACTTAAACAAAAATAAGCTTGCTTAGGTGGGTTTCTCCCACCCACTAACTTTATCAATTATACCCCTTTTCAGGGACAACAGCCTCCTTTGCCAAATACTAGTCTCAAACCAAACAGATATAGCAAGATAAAAATTCTTATTTACACGGTCTTATAACTATACAGTGAGTTACATGATAATTTCTTAACTATTTACTAGACCTCTATTTTACAGATCAAGTCTAGCCAGTGTAACAAGCACACCCTTTATAGGACTTTGATTACTAATATTATCTGCCCTGGGACCAACTGCGAATATCAATAGCCAGAGTCTTTACTTTATCAAATCACAGTCTTATAGATTTTTACTTTGAGATCAACTCAGTCTCTCTGTTTTTTTTTCCTTTCCCCTCCTTCTGCAATTTTCTTTATTTGTTCTTCCTCCCGTGCTTTATACCGTTCTTTTCCCAGTCTCCCCTTTGCAACTTTTCTATTGTCTCCAATTTAAATATTGAGGGGGAGAGAGAAAACAGAGAAAGGCAATACTCATAGGAGATTTCCACCTTGTTCCTAACCATGCATTCACCTCGCCATTTTCCAGGCAACAATGTCTCTTTACTCCACAATTACTCCCAGCGAGGGCTTACTGTATCTCTGGTGGTTATCGCCAACGTTCTCTACTCCATCAGCAGGGAGCTGGTTACCTGTTTCTCCTCTGCTTTGAGCGAGGCACGCCACACACTGGAGTCTTCACCGGACTGCAAACAGGAAAGCGGCAGTAGCTGATGACGTAGCTCGGTGAAGACTCCCTCTGCCTCTGACAACCGCTCCACAAGCCTTGCGCTCCCAGCTGCAGGATGATACACGGAGCCCTCGCAATACACCAGCACCGGCATCCAAATCACCCACTTCCGCGTCTGCTCAAAACCAGGTGAGCCGCTTTACAGGTAAGACCTTCTCTTCTTCAAGCCGGTGATTTTCAGCGTAGCCGTCAGCATAGTAGGCACAGCGGGTGAGCTAACAATGTAGAGCTCCTAGGCTGCAGTCTTCCTTCCTTAGGAAAGCACTCGTAGGCACTTTGTTTTAGATAGGCATCCACTGCTAATAATCCTTTTGTTGTATTGTATTGTCAGGCTGCCAACCTCACTAGCCGTGCGTATCTTTGATATCAGATATGGGGCACCAGGTTGTTCAGTCTCCCGACTTGCTTAAGCTTTATTTCCACCGTCCTTCCGCTGAGTCCATCACCCAAGACTCATGCCACTTTCCTGGGCTAAGGAAAATAGCGTTGAGGGGGAAGGGTGTAGCTCCCTTCTAGCTGAAATCAACACGGAGCAACAGCGCACCTTCACCTGCTAGCTCCTTCCCTCCGCCCAGCTTAGGGTTTATTTTATAGGTAAGTATTTAGTTTTAAATAGGAATAATTTAGTTAATGATAGGAATATTTATTTAGATTTTTTTAAATTATATTTAAGTTAGGGGGTGTTAGGGTTAGACTTAGGTTTAGGGGTTAATAACTTTAATATAGTGGTGGCGATGTTAGGGACGGCAGATTAAGGTTAATAATATTAATAATATTATACTAGTGTTTGCGATGCGGGAGTGTGGCGGTTTAGGGTTTAATATGTTTATTATAGTGGCAGCGACGTTGGGGGCGGCAGATTAGGGGTTAATAAGTGTAGGTAGGTGGCGGCAACATTGGGGGTGGCAGATTAGGGGTTAATAAATATAATGTAGGTGTCGGCGATGTTGGGGGCAGCAGATTAGGGGTTCATAAATATAATGTAGGTGGCGGCGGTGTCCGGAGCGGCAAATTAGGGGTTAATAAGTATAATGCAGGTGGTGGCGGTGTCGGGGCGGCAGATTAGGGGTTAATAAGTGTAAGATTAGGGGTGTTTAGACTCGGGGTTCATGTTAGGGTGTTAGGTGTAAACATAAATTTTATTTCCCCATAGGAATCAATGAGGCTGCGTTAGTGAGTTTTACGCTGCTTTTTTGCAGGTGTTAGATATTTTTTTCAGCCGGCACTCCCCGTTTATTCCTATGGGGAAATCGTGCATGAGCACGTTACACCAGCTCACCGCTGACTTAAGCAGCGCTTGTGTTGAAGTGAGATTTGGAGCAAATCTTTTAACGATGGGTTTCTGAAAACTCGTAATACTGCTCGTTACCACCGCACACTTGTTACCGCAAAACTCGTAATCTAGGCGACTGATTATCACGTACCTGCCCCCTCCGCTCCTCTTTGGTGCTTGTTGTTGACATCATTGCCGTACGCTGCTGGCGCATCTCAGTGGTGTCCTTGAGTGCATCCTTTGCGTCGCTCATGGTGCGAGCCTGCGTCTATTTAAGCAGCCTTATTCTGTTTCTCTATGCCCAAGTATAGGTTGCCTTAGTGTTTCCTGGGTGCCCTATTTTTTTTTTTGCTTTCACTCTGCCTGTTGCTGATCCCTGCTTTGCCTTGAGACCTACTTTATTGCCTTGCCCCTTGGTACTTCAAAGGATTGGATTGTCTGCCTGTTTCTGAACCTTGCTTTGCCTTGTGACCTACTCTATTGCCTTTTCCCTTGGTACTCTGAAGGATTGGACTGCCTACCTGTTGCTGAATCCTGCTTTTTCTGGTAACCTGCCCTTTTGTCTTGCCCTCTGGTACATTCATTGTTTGGACTTCCTCCCTGTTGCTTTATCTACCTTGCCTTGTGGTCCTCTCTCTTGTATTGTCCCCTGGAACTCAAGAAGATTAATTTTATCCTATTTTTGTTGCTGTCACTGCTCTACCTCATTCCTGTAATCCCTTTAATTTTTAGTCCTGGGATTTTTCTTTATCTTTCCACTTGACGCCAGGATAAGAAGACTACTGACCTGGATTGGTCTGATAGAAAAATATCCCATGGACATAACATTATACTTAGGCCATAGACCCGAATAAGGTAGCAATAGCCATCTCCCTTTAGGGACAAATGTTGGGATCTCATGCCACCCACCTTCAGAATCCTTATTGGATTCCAAATTGGAGACTATCGCTACTCTGCTTGCCTCTCTAGGCACAAGCTGACCCAGTTCCTCTGATTCTACTGATCCTGCTACTACTGCTCTTCCTTCCACTGCAACTGCTACCACACCCGAACTCCACTGCCTGATAATTACAATGGATACACAGATTGCAGAGGGTTTCTCAATCAGTAAAGGGCTACATTTCTGAAAATGACCTTTCAATCACCACAGGCAAAGGTCGCTTTCATTATTTCTTCAAAAATAAGGCACTAGCCTGGGTTTCACCTTTAATGGAACAGAACGCTAAAGTATTAAATAATGTAGACTTCTTTATTTCTACACAGACCTCTGTATTTGGAACCCCTGGCCCCAATTCTGCTGCTAAATTCTCTCTCCTAGATCTTCACTAGAACAATTGGCCAGTGGCACAATATGCCATAGAATTTCAGACCCTGGCACACTAGTTGGGAAGTCAATGTATTTAAAGCAGCTTTTCACAAGGGTCTAAATGATTACATTAAAGATTAACTTACTTATCGTGATATTCCTTCCTCTCTTTGTGATTTTATTGCGCTTTGTATCAGATTGGACGCACACTATCAAGAATGTCAAGCAGAGAGAACTTGCAGATCCTTTTCTACTTGTCCTGCAAGTCGTCTGACTTCCAGAACTCCTACTACCTCTACTGCATTTCCTACTACTTTTCAAGAAGATGAACCCATGGATCTCTCCACCTTTAAGTTGAAAGACAAAGAAGGCACTGAGGCTTATGTTTTTATTGTGGCTATAATATTTATCAACTCAAGAACTGCACTGTCTAAGCCAGGGCTTAGAGGAGAAGAGAGAAGGCCCTCTAAGCATGGCTGCTACTTATACTCCTTGTCATACTAAAATCCTTGTACCTATAACCTTAAGCTTCCTTCAGCGCTCCATTCGTGTACAGGCCTTTGTTTATTCAGGAGCTGCTGGAAACTTCCTTGATCACCACTTCATTATTCAGTCTGGCTTTCCACTTTTACAGAAAGCACAATGCCTCAAGATCACTAGATTGCACTCCTCTTGGTTCTGGTTTGATTCAGTTTGAGTTTGCACTCCTTACTATGACTGTGGGAGTATTACATTACGAACAACTGCAATTTGATGTCATTCACTCTCCTGCTCAACCTGTTGTCCTTCTTATTCCTTGGCTAAGAAGACATAATACTCAATTTGACTGGACGAAGGGCCAGTTAACCACTTGGGGCAAATCATGTTTCCTTTCATGTCTAACCAAGACTACTTCTATAAATTGTACTCCTGTAGCCAATATGCATACCTCTCCATCTCTTTCCTCAATGTATGCAGATTTGGCTGATGTCTTTTAAAACAAAGGAGCTGATGTATTCCTACCTAATTTTCCCTATGACTGCAAGATAGATTTGCTTCCTGGTGCCCCACTTCCCAAAGGGAAGACTTACCCACTTTCTATAGCCAAAACAACGGCCATGGTAGATTATATTCAAGAAAACTTGGCTGGTTTTTATTTTCTCTAAGTAGGATAGAGGTCTAAGACCTTGTATAGACTCTGAGCTCTGAATCATATCACATTCAAGAAACGGTTTCCAATTCCTTTGATAACCGAGCTGTTTGATTCCCTTCAAGATGCCTGCTATTTAACTAAACTCGATGTTTGTGGGGCATATAATCTTGTTTGTATATACCCCGGAGATTAATGGAAGACTGCATTTAATACCAGAACAGGGCATTATGAATACCTGGTAATGCCCTTTATGCTTTGTAATGCCCCTGTCGTTTTTCAAGCTTTTGTTAACAATATATTTTGTGACCTTCTTAATCGCACTGTTGTATACTTGGATGACATTCTCATATTCTCCAAGACCTTGGAAGAGCATCATGTGCACGTCAAACAAGTTCTTCAATGCCTCAGAGATAATTTGCTTGTTGCTAGGCTGGAGAAATGCAAATTCGATCAAGTCCAAATCCAGTTTCTTGGTTATGTTATTTCTAAAGAATGTTTTGCCATGGATCTTTCAAAGCTAAGAGCAGTTTTGGAATGGCTTCAACCTACCACACTTAAAGAATTACAAAGATTCTTGGGTTTCACAAATTACTATTGTAAGTTTATAAAGAATTTCTCCAAAATCACTGCTCCACTTACTGACTTGACTAAGCCAATAGGGATTGCAAGAACTGGCCCTCAGCTGCTGTGAATGCTTTTTCACACTTAAAAGAAGCCTTTTGCATGCTCCAGTATTACGCTATCCTGATCTTGATCTTCAGTTCACTCTTGAAGTTGATGCCTCTGAGATTGGTGCTGGTGCAGTTCTGACCCAAAGGGAACCTTCCACATCCAAAATGCACCCAGTAGCCTTCTTGTCAGACAATTTTCCCCTGCTGAGAGGATTTAAGATGTGAGAAATTGTGAACTTTTAGCCATTAAGATGGGCCTCACAGAATGGCATAATAGGCTGGAAGGTACTGCTACTCCAATTCAGATCCTTACTGACCATAAGAACTTGACGTATTTGGAGACTGCTCACTGACTCAATCCTAGACAGGCCAGATGGGCTCTATTCTTTTCTGGTTTTAACTTTGTAGTCTTACCTTCCTGGAACCAAGAACAAGAAGGCTGACGCTTTTTCCCGTCAGTTTCTTCAGTCAAAAGAAACCCCTGAAACTCTTATTAAGCATAATAATACTGTAATTTGGGTTGTGGTAGATTGATTTTCTAAGCTTGCCCATTTCGTATCTTTACCTAAGCTGCTCACTGCTCAAGAACTGGCAGACCTTTTTCTTTTACATTTTGTTTGACTTCATGGCATACCCTTGAAAATAGTCTCTGATAGAGGACCTCAATTTGTCTCTACATTCTGTAGAGGTTTGTGCAAATTACTTGGTACTACCATCTCATTGTCCTCTAGTTATCATCTCCAAACTAATGGTTAGATGGAAAGAACGAACCAAGATCTTGAAGCCTATCTCAGAGCCTATGTCAATTTACAGCATTCCAACTAGTCTGAATTGTTAACCTTAGCTGAACTAGCTAAAAATAGTAATTGACACTCTTCTCTACAATGTTCTCCTTTTCAAACTGCTGCAGGTTATCAACCTTGTGTCTTTCCTCTCTCCACTTCTTCTACAGGGGTTCCAGCTGCTGAATGTCAGTTTTCCGACCTCTCTGCTCATTGGCATCGAATACGGTCTGTTATGCTCTGCTGTCTCCAGATACAAGGTATTTGCTCATCATCATCAAGCTACTATTCATGTCTTTTTGGTAGGTGATTGTGTTTTGGTCTCTACCAGACGTATTCTCCCTCCCATAAATTGGGTCCTCATTTTATAGGTCCATACAAAATCCTTAAGAGACTCTCTCCTGTTGCCTATAGAATTGCCTTGCCTAAGACCTTGCATTTCAATCCGGTCTTTCATGTGTCCTTGCTCACGCCCTATCTTGTTAATAGATATACCCAAGTCAGGTCTCCTCCTCCTCCACTCTTGGTCCCAGGTGAACCGGAATATGAGTATAATGCTTGTAGGATATTCCTCTATCAGACCGAACTCGGCCAGTAGTCTTGTTATCCCGGCGTCGAGCCTGAAACATAGGGAATATCCCAGAGCAGAGAAAGTAAGTAAGATGAGGTAGGCGACACTCACCACAGGCAGGACAGTCCCCAGTGACAACAGCAGAGCGGTCCAAGGCAAACCAGTAGAATGGTCAGGCAGGCAGGGATTCGGCAACAGTAAAGCATTCCAAGGGCACACCGCTAGAATGGTCAGGCAGGCAGGATTCAGCAACAGTAAAGCAGTCCAAGGGCACACCACTAGAATGGTCAGGCAGGCAGGCAGGATTCGGCAACAGTAAAGCAGTCCAGCAATTATAGGGTTAAGAGGCAGAGAAGTCAGACAGGCAAAGTTCAGCAGCAAAAACCAATTCAGCAATTATAGGGTTAAGAGGCAGAGTAGTCAGACAGGCAAAGTTTCGCAAGCAATAATTAATCCAGCAATTATAGTACGATCTATCACACCCAGGATCACACAAAGTATCACCTATACTTGGGCGGTGATAGATTGCACTGAACAGATTTAAATAGTGTAGGATTGGCGCCACAGCGTGAGACCAGCATCAGGGAGCGTGCGGCGATGATGTGAGCGCTGCACGCCTCCAGAGCCGACACAGCCCTAGGCAACGAGCAAAGAAGAAGACGCCGCGCCCCTAGCAACGGCTGGAGCGACGCAGAGTGACAATGAGATTGCTAAGATCCTGGACTCCAGACGCTGGAGCAGGCAGCTACAATACCTTGTACATTGGAAGGGCTACAATGTGGCTGACCATTAATGGGTCCCTGCCCATGATGCTCATGCTCCTTCTCTTGTCTCCACGTTTCATGCTGCTTACCCCTCCAAGCCAGCTTATGTCACATACCCGCCGCCTCCGCTCCTCTTTGCTGCTTGATGTTGTGTCCTGCATGCCCGCGGCGCTGCTGTGAAGTCAGTGGTGTCTTTGTGTGCATCCTTGTGCCCCACTGGGCGCACCTTTGTGTCTTGTCCCCTGGAACTCAAGAAGATTCCTTTTATCCTATTTTTGTGGCTGTCACTGCTCTACTCTATTCCTGTAATCCCTTTAATTTTTAGTCCTGGGATTTTTCTTTATCTTTCCACTTGATGCCGGGATAAGAAGACTACTGACCTGGATTGGTCTGATAGAAAAATATCCCATGGAAATAACATTATACTTGGGCCATAGACCCGAATAAGGTAGCAATAGCCATCTCCCTTTAGGGACAAATGTTGGGATCTCATGCCACCCACTTTCAGAATCCTTATTGTATTCCAAATTGGAGACTATCGCTACTCTGCTTGCCTCTCTAGGCACAAGCTGACCCAGTTCCTCGGATTCTGATTCTACCTATCCTGCTACTACTGCGACTGGGATTTTTCTTTATATTTCCACTTGACGGAGAAAGTGAAAGAAGACTACTGGCCAGGATTGGTCTGATAGAGAAATATCCCAAGGACATAACACTGATCAATAGAATTCAGCTACATTTGAGTTCTTTTTCTCTTGTTCTATGTGAGTCACATAAGATATTTTTGCCTCACTACTATCATTTCATGCATAGTTTTACTGTGAAGTTTTTAGCGTTGGCCAACTCAGGTATATATATATATATATATATATATATATATATATATCTGGTTTTGGGAATGAAGGGCACTCTCAGGATTTGTGATAATTGCGTGTCACAAATCCTGAGAGTGCCCTTCATTCCCAAAACCAGTTTTGTATGTTATTTTGAGGATTGCACCCAGGTACTTGAGATTTACCAAGGTTGGAGTGCTGGAACGCCCGCTGTTTCAATTATATATATATATTTTTTTTTTTTTTATTTTTTTTTTATTATTTTAAATTTCCATGTGTCATAGGGATAAGACCATCATTTAACAGTGTTAATAAAATGTTTATTTATATTATTTATAATTCTTAAGGAGGTTTTATCTTTTCTCTAGCTCACTTAGATACATTGTAGTGTGTAAACTGATATTTAAAGGGACAGTCAAGTCCAAAAAAAACTTTCATGTTTCAAATAGGACATGTAATTTTAAACAACTTTCCAATTTACTTTTTTTTTTTTTAAAATATTTTTATTGAGGCAAATAATATAACAGTATAGCACATAGTAACCACAAACATAGGCCCTTAACCTGTAAGGGCAATTATCAAAAATATATATCACTGTCGATACATTGAGCATGACAAATCATAATCAAAGTCATAAATGAGATCTTACATTTCAAAAACCATACATATTAGAGAACTAATAGACAAGAATAATCTAGAAACATAAAGCAGAAAATAGTAGAATTGGACATGAGCTAGTACTAGGAGTGTTAATAGGGCTGTCCAGCGTCCTCTAAACTGAAAATCATCCTTGCTGTAATATTGTGATATATACAGGTTGAGTCTTGGGTTGTTATCTAATAGCATGAAGGAATAATAGCACATTTAAATATTCTATACCCTAAATATAATATATAGTGTAGTATGCAACCTTATATTGCTTCTAGATCTACAATAATACATTTCTAGCATTATGTATTGCAAGATAGTTATAAGACAAGAGTATAATATAGGATTCTTGTTCAATCATCCTTACTGTAATGTTACTATGGATACAGGTTAAATCCTGGGCTTTTATCCAGTAGCCTGAAGGAAAAGTAGCGTATGTAGATATACTATACCCTTAATACAATGCATAATATGGAACCTTGTCCTATTTCCAGATCTACCATAATACATTTCTAGCCTTGAGCACTGGCAGCTCAAATAATGAATTCTTAACATATCAAACTTGCAGATAAAGCCTACAAACACTATAGATGTACAGGTTATATCTTTAAGTATAAAAGTAATGAAATACTTGAAACTAGGCCATTAGCCATATAAGTATAACAAAAGGCTTAAAGGTGGCTTCTTGATAAACATAGTATGGGTTAACAATTTAACATCCTATATAGAAATCCTCTAGGGATAATATATGCATATAAATATCAGTATAACATAGCAGGCTTAATATATCAACCTCAAACATACAATAATAACCGGGATTCTTGAGTATATACTTATGAAAGTTTCAACATACACACTATTAACAGCTCTAAGTGCTTATGTGTCAGCTATGAAAAGATGTGGTAAATAACCTAGAGTCAATGGTAATTTGTAATCTGTCCATTGAGATATGGTATTACGATGGTGTTTAAACAATCCCAATCTTATACCCACAGGCACCAGATTTCATCTGTAATACACGACCCCGCTCCAAACCCATAGGGATGAAACCTGCAGATTCCTCATTAGGGGTTAACTCACTTATGTGACCATAATGTGGCTCCTGTAGTTGGATGCCGATGTCGCGTCTGTCCCACACCACCGCAGCCGATGGTGTTTGCCAGGCATACTCGATGTAAAAATGTCTCCATGGGACTGCAGTTGAAACGCCTGGCCTCAGCAGGTATATCCTGTCATCAGGTAGTTGCACTAAAGAAAGCCCAAGGACTGGGCCTAATATATCCACAGCAACCAGTTTCTGCTATTCACTACTAAGGTCGCCTAGTTCCAACGCCGCCAACTTCTTCTTGTCCTGCTCCTCAGTCAGGACCATATAGAGTTGATCATCGACTCCCCAGCCAAGTTCCCCATCTGACCTTTGAAGACTCCTATAATGTGCGGCTTGATGTCTCCACTGGCGTCCAGCCACAACCCCTAGTGAAGGAATAAGTGGGGTAGGTGGCAGGGGTCCCAATGCCACAACTGTCGGCGAAGTTGGAAAACCCGACAGTGGCAAAACAGTCTTCTGTCTTTGAATTGGATCCTCTGCATTAGTTGGCAATTGCAGAGCAGCACCCTCAGAACCAGCACTTTTCAATTCTGCATTCACTATCCGTTGTAGCGAGATCTCAAATTCATCAAATAAAGTGAGAAGGGCTGTGCAAATGTCCTCCATGTTGGAAAGTCAAAGCAGAAATGTAACTCTTACTAATACCAGTCCCGGGATATTACTATAGTTAGGTCTATGGAAGTTTCTTAACTGCACGCATTATAGAAAGCTCCCACGTGGCTCCATCCAGGGCTCTTATGCAGTCAAATAGGTCGTGAAAGATCAAGTTCACTCCAAGAACTAGTTATGTGTCACTGATCAATGGGTTCCCAATCAGCGAGGTGTATAATTTTTAAGAATCTCAACTTAATTTGGCCTCTAATGTCGGCTATAAGCAGGAGCTCACAGAATATGCGACTTGCCGCTGTGGTAGTTAGCTCCGCCCCCCCACTTTCCAATTTACTTTTATCCCCAATTTTGCTTTGTTCTCTTGGTATTCTTAGTTGAAAGCTAAACCTAGGAGGTTCATATACTAATTTATTAGACCTTGAAGGCCGCCTCTAATCTAAATGCATTTTGATAGTTTTTCACCACTAGAGGGCATTAGTTTACGTATTTCATATAGATAACATTGAGCTCATGCACGTGAATTTACCATGGAGACAGCTCTGATTGGTTAAAATGCAAGTCTGTCCAAAGAACTGAAATAAGGGGGCAGTCTGCTGAGGCTTAGTTACAAAGTAATTACAGAGGTAAAACATGTATTATTATAACTGTATTGGTTATGCAAAACTGGGGAATTGTTAATTAAGGGATTATCTATCTTTTAAAACAACAAAATTCTGGTGTTGACTGTCCCTTTAAACACTGGACATCTCTCAAAGCTCTGCACTTGACGCACTTAACGCACCTCATACAATTGATCCACATCCAGCTCTTAATACAACAGGCCAACGTTAAAGGAGACATTGAACACAGAATCAAATCCTCCATAACTAATTGGGATCCTTATTTACTTCATTTTTTGCAGTACGTACTCAGCTGCTATCTCCCTTTTTCAATAGCATCTTTTTAATGACTGAACAACTTAAGGTACAATTGAATTTAGTAACACAGGACACTTCACAATCATTTTCATTTGAGACTTGTAGCAGGACGCTTCATTGGCTAGACTCATTGACGATCATCTAGAAGTTAATGTTCCTGGGCGGGCCTCAGGCCTCCTCCTGATGCCGACCCTGGACTCATCTAGCGAGAAAGTTTAGTTTAATGCTGTGGCCACTGCGTGGCTTTAGTTAGTTCAATAATATTTCTTAGCTAGCTAGTTTGTTAGTTACTTTTCTTTTAGTTAAACTCACAATAAATCAAAACTTCCTCAAGTCGGTACTAACAAAATTGTTTGACGTAATTTTTTTTTTTTTTTTAGAGGTCATGAGATACAATATCAAACAATCATAACAAGCATTCATTTAACATTGATAATGAAGGGGTCGATCCGATATAAAGCGTCGCCCGCAAAAGCCGGCGACGCCAATATTTGCGCGGATTTGGTATCACATATACGGCGTAACCTAGAAGTTACGCGCGTATATTTCTGCCGTCGCCCGCAGTTTTTTGGGCCATAGGCAGGTATACCAAACCCGCGCAGTTTGGTATCCAATATGCAGCGTAAGGACTTACGTGGCGAAAATGGAGAAAACTTACTCCATTTTCACCTCGCCACAAAAAGCAGCCGTAAGAAGCCTTACGCTGACTATTGGAGCCCCGTAACTCCCTAAACTAACTAGAAAATAAACCTAACACCTATCGCATGCGCAATGTCTATCTCCCTGTCAACCGCGATCTGCTAAAATAAACCTAACACCTAACGCATGCGCAATGTCTATCTACCTGTCAACCGCGATCCCCCCCCCCCCCCGAAATCCCTAATAAAGTTATTACCCCCCTAAACCGCCGCTCCCGGACCCCGCCGCCATCTACATAAACTAACCCCCTACTGTGAGCCTCTAAAACCGCCGCCATCTACCTTATCTATCCCCTAATCTGACCCCTTACACCGCCGCCACCTATATAAAAATGATTAACCCCTAATGTAAGCCCCTTACACCGCCGCCATCTATATTAAAATTATTAACCCCTAATTTAATCTACCTACCCCGCCGCCAGCTATATTATCTATATTAACCCTAAGTATATTATAGTTAATATAGGTATTACATTATATATATTAACTATATTAACCCTAATTATATTAGGGTTAATATAGTTAATATAGTTACTATAGTATTTATATTAACTATATTAACTCTATCTAACCCTAACTAAATTTATATTAAATTAATCTAATTCATTTATAAACTAAAATGTTCCTATTTAAATCTAAATACTTACCTATAAAATAAACCCTAAGATAGCTACAATATAATTAATAATTACATTGTAGCTATGTTAGGGTTAATATTTATTTTACAGGTAAATTGTTAATTATTTTAACTAGGTATAAGAGATATTAAATAGTTATTAACTATTTAATATCTACCTAGTTAAAATAATTACCCAATTACCTGTAAAATAAATCCTAACCTAAGTTACAAATACACCTACACTATCAATAAATTTAATAAACTACTAACATCTATCTAAAAATACAATTAAATTAACTAAACTAAATTACAAAAAAAAAAAAAAACACTAAATTACAAAAAATAAAAAAAAGATTACAAGATATTTACACCTATTCTAAGCCCCCTAATAAAATAATAAACCCCCAAAATAAAAAAAATTCCCTGCCCTATTCTAAATTCAACAAATTTCAAAGCTCTTTACCTTACCAGCCCTTTTGTGGGGCATGCCCCAAAGAATTCAGCTCTTTTGCATACAAGAAATACAATACCCCCCCCCATTACAACCCACCACCCACATACCCCTATTCTAAACCCACCCAAACCCCCCTTAAAAAAGCCTAACACTACCCCCCTGAAGATCTCCCTACCTTGTCTTCACCACACCGGGCCGAACTCCTGATCTGATCCGGGCGATGTCTTCCTCCAAGCGGCAAAGAAGAATTCTTCCTCCGGCGATGTCTTCCTCCAAGCGGCAAAGAAGAATTCTTCCTCCGGCGATGTCTTCCTCCAAGCGGCAAAGAAGAATTCTTCCTCCGGCGACGTCTTCCTCCAAGCGGCAGCAAAGTCTTCATTCTTCCGGCGGCATCTTCAATCTTCTTTCTTCGCTCCGCCGCCGCGGAGCATCCATCCCGGCCGACTGCTGAACTTGGAATGATGTACCTTTAAATGACGTCATCCAAGATGGCGTCCGCCGAATTCCGATTGGCTGATAGGATTCTATCAGCCAATCGGAATTAAGTTAAAAAAATCTGATTGGCTGATTGAATCAGCCAATCAGATTCAAGTTCAATCCGATTGGCTGATCCAATCAGCCAATCAGATTGAGCTCGCATTCTATTGGCTGTTCCGATCAGCCAATAGATCCGGATCGGATCAGGAGTTCGGCCCGGTGTGGTGAAGACAAGGTAGGGAGATCTTCAGGGGGGTAGTGTTAGGCTTTTTTAAGGGGGGTTTGGGTGGGTTTAGAATAGGGGTATGTGGGTGGTGGGTTGTAATGGGGGGGGGGGGTATTGTATTTCTTGTATGCAAAAGAGCTGAATTCTTTGGGGCATGCCCCACAAAAGGCCCTTTTAAGGGCTGGTAAGGTAAAGAGCTTTGAAATTTGTTGAATTTAGAATAGGGCAGGGAATTTTTTTTATTTTGGGGGTTTATTATTTTATTAGGGGGCTTAGAATAGGTGTAATTAGCTTAAATATCTTGTAATCTTTTTTTATTTTTTGTAATTTAGTGTTTGTTTTTTTTTGTAGTTTAGTTAATTTAATTGTATTTTTAGATAGATGTTTGTAGTTTATTAAATTTATTGATAGTGTAGGTGTATTTGTAACTTAGGTTAGGATTTATTTTACAGGTAATTGGGTAATTATTTTAACTAGGTAGATATTAAATAGTTAATAACTATTTAATATCTATTATACCTAGTTAAAATAATTAACAATTTACCTGTAAAATAAATATTAACCCTAACATAGCTACAATGTAATTATTAATTATATTGTAGCTATCTTAGGGTTTATTTTATAGGTAAGTATTTAGATTTAAATAGGAACATTTTAGTTTATAAATGAATTAGATTAATTTAATATAAATTTAGTTAGGGTTAGATAGAGTTAATATAGTTAATATAAATACTATAGTAACTATATTAACTATATTAACCCTAATATAATTAGGGTTAATATAGTTAATATATATAATGTAATACCTATATTAACTATAATATAAAGAAAGAAAAGAGGGCGCAGCTTCATCCGGTAAAAAAGTTCATCTTTATTTATTTAAGTACATGGATAAAATTCCAGCAGCAGCAGGAAACATAGAACAGGGATGAAAGGTCTGACTAGTTTCGGCTATCTCGCCGTAATCGTAAACCTCAGGTTTACGATTACGGCGAGATAGCCGAAACTAGTCAGACCTTTCATCCCTGTTCTATGTTTCCTGCTGCTGCTGGAATTTAATCCATGTACTTAAATAAATAAAGATGAACTTTTTTACCGGATGAAGCTGCGCCCTCTTTTCTTTCTTATTATTCACACATTGGATTACAAGGAATCCTCTTTTGCAGTCTCTGTCCGACATCCCCGGTCCTACCTTCTTAGCGTTTAATGCTTCAGTTTGGAAGCGGATTGTCATCTCAGGAAGGATTCACCACGGAGCGGTTCAGCCAATGGGCTCGCAGTCTCACACACACCCCCAGTTTAGACGTCATGCCTAGGCGCCGGGACGCTTGAAACAGAGAAAGATCAGCAGCGTTACACACCAAGCGGAGGATCTCTATCAGCGCATACCTTGTACAGCCTTGAGCAGTTAATCGTCTAGAATCGGAGAAGATTTTGGCAGAAGGGTGAGTTTGTTTCACTCTATTCCGCAATGGTGGATGCCTGTTTTTCCTTATCACTGGGGGTGTTTGCTGTGTAGACCTGCTGGGGCACATACCGCCACTACTAAACTGACCTTTGTGAAGATTCCACGATATTGGTTTGGAATATTAATATTGGAGAGACACACTAGTTTTCAATTTGGGAATATTTTCTTTGTTGCTATAACTATAATATACTTAGGGTTAATATAGATAATATAGCTGGCGGCGGGGTAGGTAGATTAAATTAGGGGTTAATAATTTTAATATAGATGGCGGCGGTGTAAGGGGCTTACATTAGGGGTTAATAATTTTAATATAGATGGCGGCGGTGTTAGGGGCTCACTTTAGGGGGTTATAGATATAATATAGCTGGCGGCGGGGTACGGGAGCGGCGGTTTAGGGGTTAATAATTTTATTAGGTTGCGGCAGGGTATAGGAGCGGCGGTTTAGGGGTTAATAGCATTTTTATTGTTAGGCTAGTGAGGGGGGATAGCGGATAGAGGGTTAGACAGTGCGGGCTATGTTAGGGAGGCGTGTTAGACAGTGCGGGTGTTTTAGACTTTAGTCAGGTTTTATAGGCGCCGGCAGATTCTAACGTGGCGCAAGTCACTGGCGACACCAGAAATTTGTACTTACGCAGATTTCTGGACATCGCTGGTTTGTCAGACTTACGGCACGTTAGCATCTGACGGCGACCTATATGGGATGGCTCGAGTTGCGAGCTGAAACTGCGGGCGACGCCGGTTCCCTCGCTTGCGCCACAAACTGCGATCGATATCGGATCGTGCCCGAAGTATATATCTAGAAGCATTGCTTTATGACACAATAAAATGTGAATATGCCCTTTCAATATGCATAGTTAGGTATTGCTTGAATATAGAGACAAAAATAAAAGAAACAGCCATTTAAATAGCGTTACGGAACCTGTTGGCGCTCTACCAATACCTGATAATAATAATAGCAACACCGAATTGGAACCTGTTTTTTTTTTAAAGATATTATTTCCTCTCATTTTTCAAGGGGTTACTCATGGACCCATGAGAATCTATTTTACTTACAGAGGAAATTGAATGATATAAATGGACTTTTGGACGTTAGTAAAATATAGAAATATAGGAGATAACTAAGAATTGTCAACTGCTACAACACTCTTAGATCGTAGAAGAGTACAGTAATAATATATATAGTATAGGTGATGTAGTTATAGTGTAGAACAAACTCCAACTATTACCATATAAAAAATAAAACAAAAAAATGATCATCTTCAATCTGTATGCATGATAGATATGGGAATAAGCTAGTTATCCAACTAAGCCATGGAGGAAAAGTGTATTTTAAAGGGGTATTGGTCATATCTGACGAGCTCCTGCTGCCAGATATAATGAGGAAGTTAATGGTTTGCGGTGACTGTTATAATAAGTATGCAATCAATAGGTGTATTAGGGTATGGATAGGAAACCCTAATATTTTGGTGTTGAGGAAGTAAGTAGAACTAGCCACAGGTATTGCTCATATCTGTATTTCTCGCCCTAACGAGTTTGGTTATCTGCCTGTATGCATGTACTTTTTTCCCTTTGTGAGCTCCCTGGTACTATCCAGTAGTTTGTATTTATGGAAACAAGAAGTATTGAAAATGCTCAACCATCTGTCCATTTAACTAGCCCAGTTTTAGAAAGGCTTATTAACTTATTTATTTGTGTCATTATGAGCAAAACATTGACTAATTAAAATATATATATGTAGGGCTAAGTAAAAAATCTGCAGGGTTTCATATTAGTTACTCCACCTTAGACAATGCGAGCAGTCCTGTTCATCAATACAATGTAGCTTCCGTCTAGAAGGATTACAAAGAACTAATTGTCTGTCTCAAGTACAGATGGGTATGATTCAAATGAATATAGAATATACCACAATCCTTTCGCTAGCTTGATGACTGAATCCTATCTAGGTTTGGTATAAATTGTGATATATGAAATGTGCCAACTTGACTGAAATAAAAACAATTGCAAACAGACTCAGTAGGTAAACAGTGCCACATACAATATTAAACATGCTGTCATTAGGACGGTTGGGGAATTTTAAGAACCTCCTATAACTCTATGGGGGGATACCATAGAAAGACATAAATCAAAAAATTAACTGTTTAAACAGCCAGGGTTATGTCCAAGTCCCCATGGAAAGAACACTATAAATAATAGGAGGGGAGCCTGCCAACCTACTGTCTTTGCTACTGTCCTAGCTATCCAATACCAGATTTCTGAATCCAATGTCCCATAACAATCAGGTGGTAATGAAGAGCCTTTTCAGGGGGCTTCAGCACATGAGCCGGACACAGGAAATGAAGGTAACTGCTGTCGACTTTGCTCTTTGGTAAGCGGCTCACCTGCGATCTCTACTGCTACACTTTTTGGGTCATAGCCTCAGAGTGGTAAGGCACAGTGATGCATGCCACTGAGGGGCCGGACATACCCCTCAATGAGAATAAAGCAGTGTTGCAGATTTGGTGCCAAGTATCCGGGACCTGCAAAACATTTTCCACTGCAGGCTGTTGACCTATGCGGTCATCCCTGGCTTTGCCATCAGGCAGAGTAGCTATCATGAAGTCTGTCATCTGTGTGCCTTTGGGATGAGTAGTATTGCTTGGTCGCTTCTGATCTCGTTCAGTATGGGCTTTGGTTTCCTGACCTGGTGTGACAGGTGGCTTCTGAGGTAAGAAGTTAGATGATTTTGGTGATCGTAGGTTGTGTCTCAGATCTGCATTCGGCTTGCATTGTTCAGTGCTTAAAGAGAAGTAAGCAGGGCCGCCTCACTCTGAGTGCAAAAACTAAATCAAGTCGTCAAACTTATTTCAGAGGTTTTTTTTTTTTTAAAGTTAGTGAGGGCTGCAATTATGGCCTAGTAGGGTTCATCTATGGTTAGTGGATATATGACAGGCTATTAAGAATTGTCTGACCTGTGTTACCGGTGGGGTGTGATGGGGCCTCAATAGTAGGCTGCCTCCTGAGTCCTCAACGTTCCGGTTCTGGGCTGAAGGCTCATAAATACAGCAATCTGATCCAGCAAGGTGAGTATGAACCATATATATAGCTATATAGCTATTGCATATAGATACTGTGAATTCCCCTGGATAATTGGCAGATTCTGGAGATCACCTTATCAGCTTCAGAAAATGCGACCGATCATGGCTGCTGCCCGGACACGCCCCCTATTTTCCCCTTATATTATGCTTGTGTAGACATTGCAATTAGACTGCTCCTTTCTTTTCTTCTAGTTAGATTTGAGTTACAAAAATTCTCAAGTGGGAATTAGATCATTGTATGAGTTTGAGATGACATCTGCAAAAAAAATTATTCTTTTGAACTATACTCAAGCTGATATTGTATCTTGTTTTGCATTATTTCTCTTTTGTAATTCCAATTGAGTATTGTTAAATAAAGAGATTTAAAAAAACTTGGATGCAAGATTATAGACCTAAATAATCTGGGGAAAAAAATGGTGGCATATTCAGCATTCTGGAGAAATTGCTCCACACCCTCTTCCTGCTTACCAGATAGGGGCATTCTAAAAAGTTTAAAGATCACACATGGGAACATTTGGGGAGAGTTTTAGTGTATATCTGTCCTGGGCAGAGTAGCAATACTGCACACCTTAAAACGTTTCTTCCCAAAAATCTGTTAAGTATATAATGTTAAAATGAAGTTGGCGCAAAAACAGTTTTGCTGCTTCCTAAAAAACTGGCTAATAAAATGCATATACACAGAATATGTACTCCTGGTCCTAAAGTACTAGCTTATAAACCAGTAGTCAAAATCCTAGATATTCTAATTGTATATATGCATTTTATTAGCCAGTTTTTTAGGAAGCAGCAGAACCGTTTTTGCGCCACCTTCATTTTAACATTATACGATTTGGGGAGAGTTGGGTATTAAATTTGTGGAAGATCTCTATGTAGGGAACTGACTGGCCAAACTTGAGAATTTAACATTGGCTAGAATTGCCCCTGGGTGGTTCCAATTTGAACACCTACAGCTTCTTACAGGCATTTGGTTTTACTTGGACCCTTTCTATACAGTGTACTCAGAGGGGGAAAAAGTGGAACGCAGCTAGTGTTCTCTCTCAAGATGCATCTGGGAATGTGAGATTAAGATTTATTAAAAAAGGACCTTTGTTGTACTAATGTCCTGGGATTACACTTCGAAATTCTATTGTGTTGATTTTTTACACCATCTCTTAGTGCTGAAGTCGGAGAAGTCGGTTCTGATTTACATGTGTAATGAGCGTGTCCTACCCTGGTCTCTGACCCCTATGTGAGAATGAGTATTTTGCTCTTCTTTTGGAATAAATATGACATGTACACCAGCAGTAGGTATTTTCCACGTGGGGGCAGAAAAAAAACCATTAAAGGAACACTAAACCCAATTTTTTTCTTTCATGATTCAGATCTTTCTAATTTACTACTAGTATCATTTTTTTTCGTTCTCTTGCTTTCTTTATTTGAAAAAGAAGGCATCTAAGCTATTTTTTTGGTTCAGAACCCTTGTTTATTGGTAGGTGAATTTACCCACCAATCAGCAAGAACAACACAGTGTGTTCACCAAAAATGGGCTGGCATCTAAACTTACATTCTTGCATTTCAAATAAAGATTTGAATTTTAAATCAACATCTGGGAGTGCTGCCAATATGACCCAGTAATTACACAAACAAAGAGGTATCAGCGCACATTCATTTTCAAAAGCACAACATAATTTTTACTGCTGCAAAAAATTGCCTGCATATACATCAAGAGACAACTAGTCTTTTTTTTTTTTTTTTTTTAAATAATATTGGGAACTTAGTCACACAATATGGCCATATTTTGCTTAGCCAGTCACCGCTTACAAGAGATAGTTGTCTCTTGATGTATATGCAGGCAATTTTTTGCAGCAGTAAAAAATATGTTGTGCTTTTGAAAATGGATTTGCACTGATACCTCTTTGTTTGTGTAATTACTGGGTCATATTGGCAGCACTCCCAGATGTTGATTTAAACTTTTTGTAAGGTGTGCTAAAAAAACAAATTTTGTATTTGTATTTAAAACTACCAGGGAGACTGACCATCTCCCATTGGTTTAAGCACCCCACCCAAGTTCAGGTGTGCTCATTACAGTGTTAAAGAGTTGTGAATAAAAAGCCAGGGAGTCTCATTCTATTATGAAGAGTAAAAGCAGGAATGTTTCAGCCCTCTGTGGCAAAAGGACTTAGAGTAGGACCAGTCGAATTGGGGCACCTTGTAAGCGGTGACTGGCTAAGCAAAATATGGCCATATTGTGTGACTAAGTTCCCAATATTATTTTAAAAAAAAAAAAAAAAAAAAAAAAAAAGATAGTTGTCTCTTGATGTATATGCAGGCAATTTTTTGCAGCAGTAAAAAATATGTTGTGCTTTTGAAAATGGATTGGCAGCACTCCCAGATGTTTATTTAAACTTTTTGTAAGGTGTGCTAAAAAAACAAATTTTGTATTTGTATATATATATATATAATTACTTTATATAAATATATTCAAGGTCCATATACAGAGATGGCCTTGGCCTATTATTGCACGATAGTGGACAGAGAACTATAAGGTTGATCACAATCTTGCTTTTGTTATCATTAGATAATGAAGTCTGAACTTCAGCCGTTATTGTCCATGTGTTTTTACAGTGATCACAATGATAACAATTATTTTGCCATTAGTACCTGGAGCACCAAATCTTTACCTACGAAAAACAGCACAAAATTGTTATCTGTGTTATTAAAGCGACATGAAACCCATTTTTTTCTTTCATTATTTAGCCAGAGCGTGCAATTTTAATCAACTTTCCAATTTACTTCTATTATTTAATTTGCTTTGTTCTTTTGATATCCTTTATCTTGAAAAGCATATCTAAGTAGACTCAGGAGCAGCAACACACTAGTGGGTGCTAGCTGCTGCTTGGTGGCTGCACATATATGCCTCGTCATTGACTCAGCCAATGGGGCATATTTATCAAGCTTCAAATGGAGCTTGATGCCCCGTGTTTCTGGCGAGTCTTCAGACTCGCCAGAAACAGCAGTTATGAAGCAGCGGTCACAAAGACCGCTGCTCCATAATCTGTCCGCCTGCTCTGAGCAGGCGGACAGACATCGCCAGAAATCAACCCGATCGAGTACGATCGGGTTGATTGACACCCCCCTGCTGGCGGCCTATTGGCCGCAAGTCTACAGGGGGCGGTGTTGCACCAGCAGCTCTTGTGAGCTGCTGGTGCAATACTGAATACGGCGAGCGTATTGCTTGCCGTATTCAGCGAGGTCTGGCGGACCTGATCCGCAGTGTCGGATCAGGTCCGCCAGCCCTTGATAAATAGGGGCCAATGTGTTCATCTATCTCCCAGTACTTTATTGCTGCTCCTTCAACAAAGGATACCAAGATAATTAAGTAAATTTGATAATAGAAGTAAATAGGAAAGTTGCTTAAAATTTTATGTTCTCTCTGAATCAGGAAAAATGTGTACTGTCATGCCTCTTTAATTTCCAGATTTTGTTATTCAAAAACCAAATGAGCAGGATTTAGGACAAATTGAGCAGGATACTAAATTGAAAAGAATTTACGTAGTTTCATGAAAATCTATTTTAGCTGTTGAATTCAAAAAGTGAAAAATGACCCTGTAAATGTATCATTAAAGGCACATGAAACCAACAATTCTTTATTCAGATAGGGCATGCTTTGGTCTTTTGGTATCCTATGTTGAAAAGCATATCAAGGTAATCTCAGAAGCAGCCATTTCTCTGGTTCAGCCAATTCCCAGAAGTATATTGCAACAAAGAATACAAAGAGAATGAAGCAAATAGAAATAAAATGAAAAGTTGTTTAAAATTGTATGTTCTGTCTGAATCATGAAAAAATGTAATGTACTTTCAACAGAAGTGTATAACAGTATATTACAATTTTAAGAAAGTTGCCATAAAAAAATTTGAGTTAAAAAATTGGACTAGTAAGAATTTTCCTATTTTTCAATCCATTTGCCTATCTATCCATCTATCTATCTATCTATCTATCGTCTCTCTATATATCATCTATCTACTAATTATACTAATGTTATCAGTGAGTATATGAATCAAGTTATGGCAGGAGAGTTGAGATACGTTCTAACCAGGGACATATTTTCACCTAGGCTAATTAAAGTTGTATCTATGGCTTGATGCTCCTGGTCTAAATCCAATGAGAACCAAATGAAACTAGAGAACTCAAGTTTATCCTTAGCTACTTATAAATGCATGGAAAGCAGACTTTTCCAACCTAAGGTCCAAGGTGCCACAATGCCTTCTAATGCATTTTATCTGGTCCACCACCTCTCCAAATGAATAGTGTACATAGTTTTTAGTACTTATAAAAGCAATATTATCCTTTATGCAGCATCAAGTCAATCTAATAATCCTATATAATAAAAGGCCAAGTGTGTTTGTCCGAAGCTGTCATGCGCAGTAGAGACTGCGCGCGAGGACAAACACACCTGGCCTTCTAACTGACCTGGTATCTGGTGGAGTGGGCGTGGCCCAGACGTGACATTGGTGGGGCCCAGACGTGACATGGGCAGCGCCGGGCGTGATGCGGGGCCAGATGCCGGGGCCGACTGCCGTGAGAGACAGAGAGCTTTAAAGAGGGGGGATAGAGAGAGCAGAAGAGGGGGGATAAAGAGAAGGAGAGAGACAGAAAAAGAGAGGGGGGAGAGTGCAGAAGAGAGACAGCAAAAGAGAGAGGGGAGAGAGAGAGCGCAAATGAGAGGGGGGAGAGAGCGCAAAAGAGAGGGGGGAGAGAGCGCAAAAGAGAGGGGGGAGAGAGCGCAAAAGAGAGGGAGGAGAGAGCGCAAAAGAGAGGGGGAGAGAGCGCAAAAGAGAGGGGGGAGAGAGCGCAAAAGAGAGGGGGAGAGAGCGCAAAAGAGAGGGGCAGAGAGCGCAAACGAGAGGAGAGAGAGACGGCAAAAGAGAGGGAGAGAGACAGCAAAAGAGAGGAGAGAGAGCAAACGAGAGGAGAGAGAGAGAGCATAAGAGAGGAGAGAGAAAGCAAACGAGAGAAGAGAGAGAGCAAACGAGAGAAGAGAGAGAAAGAGCAAACGAGAGGGGGGAAGAGAGAGAGCAAAAGAGAGGAATAGAGACAGCAAAAGAGGGGGAAAGAGAGCGAGCAAAAGAGAGGGAGAGAGACAGCAAAAGAGGGGGAGAGAGAGCAAAAGAGAGGGGGAGAGAGAGAGCAAAAGAGAGGGGGAGAGAGAGAGCAAAAGAGAGGGGAGAGAGAGAGCAAAAGAGAGGGGAGAGAGAGAGAGAGCAAAAGAGAGGGGGAAGAGAGCGAGCAAAAGAGTGGGGGAAGAGAGAGAGAGCAAAAGAGTGGGGGAAGAGAGAGAGCAAAAGAGGGGGGAGAGAGAGAGCAAAAGATAGGGGGGAGAGAGAGCAAAAGAGAGGGGGAAGAAAGAGAGTAAAAGAGAGGGGGAGAGAGCAAAAGAGAGAGGGGAGAGAGAGAGCAAAAGAGAGTGGGGAGAGAGCGCAAATGAGAGGGGGGAGAGAGCACAAAAGAGAGGGGGGAGAGAGCGCAAAAGTGAGGTGGGAGAGAGCGCAAAAGAGAGGGAGAGAGAGCGCAAAAGAGAGGGGGAGAGAGCGCAAAAGAGAGGGGGAGACAGCGCAAAAGAGAGGGGGGAGAGCGCAAAAGAGAGGGGGAGAGAGCGCAAAAGAGAGGGGGAGAGAGAGCAAAAGAGTGGGGGAGAGAGAGCAAAAGAGAGGGAGAGAGACAGCAAAAGAGAGGAGAGAGAGAGAGCAAACGAGAGGAGAGAGAGCGCAAATGAAAGAAGAGAGAGAAAGAGCAAAGAGAGGGGGGAAGAGAGAGAGCAAAAGAGAGGGATAGAGACAGCAAAAGAGAGGGAGAGAGACAGCAAAAGAGGGAGAGAGAGAGAGCAAAAGAGAGGGAGAGAGAGAGCAAAAGAGAGGGGGAGAGAGAGCAAAAGAGAGGGGGGAGAGAGAGAGCAAAAGAGAGGGGGGAGAGAGCGAGCAAAAGAGAGGGGGGATGAGAGCGAGCAAAAGAGAGGGGGGAAGAGAGCGAGCAAAAGAGAGGGGGAAGAGAGAGAGAGCAAAAGAGAGGGGGAAGAGAGAGAGAGCAAAAGAGAGGGGAGAGAGAGAGAGCAAAAGAGAGGGGGAAGAGAGAGAGCAAAAGAGAAGGAAGAGAGAGAGAGCAAAAGAGAGGGGGGAGAGAGAGAGAGAAAAAGAGAGGGGGGAGAGAGTGAAGGAGAGGGAGGAGAGAGAGAGAGAGAGAGAGAGAGAGAGAGTAAAAGTGAAGGGAGGGAGAGAGAGCAAAAGAGGGGGGAGAGAGAGCACAAAAGAGAGGGGAGAAAGAGAAAGCAAAAGAGAGGGGAGAAAGAGAGAGCAAAAGAGAGGGGGGATAGAGAGAAAGCAAGGGGTGGGACCGCTGTATTGCAAAAAATGGCCCGTCTACAAGGGCTTTAGGACTAGTCTATAAATAATTCAGCTATATTAACAGGTTCTATACTTTACAGCAAGCATCCACCATAAATGATAAAACTGAGGGCAATATAGTGTTAATGAGTAATAATAGTTTCTTATGAAGATTATAAATACATTAGGGCATAGTTTTTTGGAATGCCATACATTAATATTTTGTTTTTATTAAAGGGATATGAAACCCCTTTTTTTTTCTTCCATGATTCAGATAGAGCATGCAATTAAGCAACTTTCTAATTTACTCCTATTATCAATTGTCCTTCTGTCTCTTGGTACCTTATTTAAAAAAGCAGGGATGTAAGCTTTCGAGCAGGCACATTTTTGGTTCAGCACATCGGTAGCACTTGCTGATTATTTGGTATCTTTATTTGAAAAAGCAGGAATGTAAGCTTTGGAGCCAGCCCATTTTTGGATCAACACCCTTTGTAGCTCTTGCTGATTGGGGGCTACATTTAGCCAAACAATCAGCAAGCGCTATCCAGGTGCTGAACGAAAAATTGGCTGGCTCCTAAGCTTACATTCCTGCTTTCTTCTGTTAAGTGTGATCAGTCCACGGGTCATCATTACTTCTGGGATATTACTCCTCCCCAACAGGAAGTGCAAGAGGATTCACCCAGCAGAGCTGCATATAGCTCCTCCCCTCTACGTCACTCCCAGTCATTCTCTTGCACCCAACGACTAGATAGGATGTGTGAGAGGACTATGGTGATTATACTTAGTTTTATATCTTCAATCAAAAGTTTGTTATTTTAAAATAGCACCGGAGTGTGTTATTACCTCTCTGGCAGAGTTTGAAGAAGAATCTACCAGAGTTTTGCTATGATTTTAGCCGGAGTAGTTAAGATCATATTGCTGTTCTCGGCCATCTGAGGAGTGAGGTAAACTTCAGATCAGGGGACAGCGGGCAGATGAATCTGCATAGAGGTATGTAGCAGTTTTTATTTTCTGACAATGGAATTGATGAGAAAATCCTGCCATACCGATATAATGTCATGTATGTATACTTTACACTTCAGTATTCTGGGGAATGGTACTTCACTAGAATTACACTGTAAGAAATACATAAAGCTGTTTAATAACTAGAGATTATGTTTAACGTTTTTGCTGGAATGTAAAATCGTTTTCATTTGCTGAGGTACTGTGTGAATAAATGTTTGGGCACTATTTTTCCACTTGGCAGTTGCTTAATCTGTTTTTCTGACAGTTTCTGTTCTCCCTCACTGCTGTGTGTGAGGGGGAGGGGCCGTTTTTTGGCGCTTTTTCTATGCATCAAATATTTCAGTCAGCAACTCTGTATTCCCTGCATGATCCGGTTCATCTCTACAGAGCTCAGGGGTCTTCAAAACTTATTTTGAGGGAGGTAATTTCTCTCAGCAGAGCTGTGAGAATTATAGTTTGACTGAGATAAAAAAACGTTTATTCTGTAATTTGTTTCCTGCTTTCAGAATTTGTTATCTTTCCTAATGGGATTAAACCTTTGCTAAAGTTGTGTTGTTTACAAGGATTGAGGCTATAACTGTTTCAATTTATTAATTTTCAACTGTCATAGATCTTCTGTGCTTCTTAAAGGCACAGTACATTTTAATATTATTCTAATTGAATTGTATTTCCAAGTTGCAAGTTTATTTGCTAGTGTGTTAAACATGTCTGATTCAGAGGATGATACCTGTGTCATTTGTTGCAATGCCAAAGTGGAGCCCAATAGAAATTTATGTACTAACTGTATTGATGCTACTTTAAATAAAAGTCAATCTGTACAAATTGAACAAATTTCACCAAACAACGAGGGGAGAGTTATGCCGACTAACTCGCCTCACGTGTCAGTACCTACATCTCCCGCTCAGAGGGAGGTGCGTGATATTGTAGCGCCGAGTACATCTGGGCGGCCATTACAAATCACATTACAGGATATGGCTACTGTTATGACTGAGGTTTTGGCTAAATTACCAGAACTAAGAGGTAAGCGTGATCACTCTGGGGTGAGAACAGAGTGCGCTGATAATATTAGGGCCATGTCAGACACTGCGTCACAGGTGGCAGAACATGAGGACGGAGAACTTCATTCTGTGGGTGACGGTTCTGATCCAAACAGACTGGATTCAGATATTTAAAATTTTAAATTTAAACTGGAAAACCTCCGTGTATTACTAGGGGAGGTGTTAGCGGCTCTGAATGATTGTAACACAGTTGCAATACCAGAGAAAATGTGTAGGTTGGATAAATATTTTGCGGTACCGACGAGTACTGAGGTTTTTCCTATACCTAAGAGACTTACTGAAATTGTTACTAAGGAGTGGGATAGACCCGGTGTGCCGTTCTCACCCCCTCCGATATTTAGAAAAATGTTTCCAATAGACGCCACCACAAGGGACTTATGGCAAACGGTCCCTAAGGTGGAGGGAGCAGTTTCTACCTTAGCTAAGCGTACCACTATCCCGGTGGAGGATAGCTGTGCTTTTTCAGATCCAATGGATAAAAAGTTAGAGGGTTACCTTAAGAAAATGTTTGTTCAACAAGGTTTTATATTGCAACCCCTTGCATGCATTGCGCCGATCACGGCTGCAGCGGCATTCTGGATTGAGTCTCTGGAAGAGAACATTGGTTCAGCTACTCTGGACGACATTACGGACAGGCTTAGAGTCCTTAAACTAGCTAATTCATTCATTTCGGAGGCCGTAGTACATCTTACTAAACTTACGGCGAAGAATTCAGGATTCGCCATTCAGGCACGCAGGGCGCTGTGGCTAAAATCCTGGTCAGCTGATGTTACTTCTAAGTCTAAATTGCTTAATATACCTTTCAAAGGGCAGACCTTATTCGGGCCCGGGTTGAAAGAGATTATCGCTGACATTACAGGAGGTAAAGGCCATGCCCTGCCTCAGGACAAAGCCAAAGCCAAGACTAGACAGTCTAATTTTCGTTCCTTTCGTAATTTCAAAGCAGGAGCAGCATCAACTTCCTCTGCACCAAAACAGGAAGGAGCTGTTGCTCGCTACAGACAAGGCTAGAAACCTAACCAGTCCTGGAACAAGGGCAAGCAGACTAGGAAACCTGCTGCTGCCCCTAAAACAGCATGAATTGAGGGCCCCCGATCCGGGATCGGATCTAGTGGGGGGCAGACTTTCTCTCTTCGCCCAGGCTTGGGCAAGAGATGTTCAGGATCCCTGGGCGCTAGAGATAATATCTCAGGGATACCTTCTGGACTTCAAATACTCTCCTCCAAGAGAGAGATTTCATCTGTCAAGATTGTCAACAATCCAGACAAAGAAAGAGGCGTTTCTACGCTGCGTACAAGAGCTCTTGTTAATGGGAGTAATCCATCCAGTTCCACGATCGGAACAGGGACAGGGGTTTTACTCAAATCTGTTTGTGGTTCCCAAAAAAGAGGGAACTTTCAGACCAATCCTGGACTTAAAGATCCTAAACAAATTCCTAAGAGTTCCATCGTTCAAGATGGAGACTATTCGGACAATTTTACCTATGATCCAAGAGGGTCAATACATGACCACTGTAGATTTAAAAGATGCTTACCTTCACATACCGATTCACAAAGATCATTATCGGTACCTAAGGTTTGCCTTCCTAGACAGGCATTACCAGTTTGTGGCTCTTCCATTCGGATTGGCTACAGCTCCAAGAATCTTCACAAAGGTTCTGGGTGCTCTTCTGGCGGTACTAAGACCGCGGGGAATCTCGGTAGCTCCATACCTAGACGACATTCTGATACAAGCTTCAAGCTTTCAAACTGCCAAGTCTCATACAGAGTTAGTGCTGGCATTTCTAAGGTCACATGGATGGAAGGTGAACGAAAAGAAAAGTTCACTCGTTCCACTCACAAGAGTTCCCTTCCTGGGGACTCTTATAGATTCTGTAGAAATGAAGATTTACCTGACAGAGGACAGGCTAACAAGACTTCAAAGTGCTTGCCGCACCCTTCATTCCATTCAACACCCGTCAGTGGCTCAATGCATGGAGGTAATCGGCTTAATGGTAGCGGCAATGGACATAGTACCCTTTGCACGCTTACACCTCAGACCACTGCAACTGTGCATGCTAAGTCAGTGGAATGGGGATTACTCAGACTTATCCCCTTCTCTGAATCTGGATCAAGAGACCAGAAATTCTCTTCTATGGTGGCTTTCTCGGCCACATCTGTCCAGGGGGATGCCATTCAGCAGACCAGACTGGACAATTGTAACAACAGACGCCAGCCTTCTAGGTTGGGGTGCCGTCTGGAATTCTCTGAAGGCTCAGGGACAATGGAGTCAGGAGGAGAGTCTCCTGCCAATAAACATTCTGGAATTGAGAGCAGTTCTCAATGCCCTCCTGGCTTGGCCCCAGTTGACAACTCGGGGGTTCATCAGGTTTCAGTCGGACAACATCACGACTGTAGCTTACATCAACCATCAGGGAGGGACAAGAAGCTCCCTAGCTATGATGGAAGTATCAAAGATAATTTGCTGGGCAGAGTCTCACTCTTGCCACCTGTCAGCAATCCACATCCCGGGAGTGGAGAACTGGGAGGCAGATTTCTTAAGTCGTCAGACTTTTCATCCGGGGGAGTGGGAACTTCATCCGGAGGTCTTTGCCCAAATACTTCGACGTTGGGGCAAACCAGAGATAGATCTCATGGCGTCTCGACAGAACGCCAAGCTTCCTCGTTACGGGTCCAGATCCAGGGATCCAGGAGCAGTCCTGATAGATGCTCTGACAGCACCTTGGGACTTCAGGATGGCTTACGTGTTTCCACCCTTCCCGTTGCTTCCTCGATTGATTGCCAGAATCAAACAAGAGAGAGCATCAGTGATTCTAATAGCACCTGCGTGGCCACGCAGGACTTGGTATGCAGACCTGGTGGACATGTCATCCTGTCCACCTTGGTCTCTACCTCTGAAACAGGACCTTCTGATACAGGGTCCCTTCAAACATCAAAATCTAACTTCTCTGAAGCTGACTGCTTGGAAATTGAACGCTTGATTTTATCAAGACGTGGATTTTCTGAGTCAGTTATTGATACCTTAATACAGGCTAGGAAACCTGTTACAAGAAAGATTTACCATAAGATATGGCGTAAATACCTATATTGGTGTGAATCCAAAGGTTACTCTTGGAGTAAGGTTAGGATTCCTAGGATATTGTCTTTTCTACAAGAAGGTTTAGAAAAGGGTTTATCTGCTAGTTCATTAAAGGGACAGATCTCAGCTCTGTCCATTCTGTTACACAAACGTCTGTCAGAAGTTTCTGACGTCCAGGCTTTTTGTCAGGCTTTGGCCAGAATTAAGCCTGTGTTTAAAACTGTTGCTCCACCATGGAGTTTAAACCTTGTTCTTAATGTTTTACAGGGCGTTCCGTTTGAACCCCTTCATTCCATTGATATAAAGTTGTTATCTTGGAAAGTTCTATTTTTAATGGCTATTTCCTCGGCTCGAAGAGTCTCTGAATTATCAGCCTTACATTGTGATTCTCCTTATTTGATTTTTCATTCGGATAAGGTAGTCCTGCGTACTAAACCTGGGTTCTTACCTAAGGTAGTTACTAACAGGAATATCAATCAAGAGATTGTTGTTCCTTCTTTATGCCCAAATCCTTCTTCAAAGAAGGAACGTCTACTGCACAACCTGGATGTAGTCCGTGCTCTAAAATTTTACTTACAGGCAACTAAGGAATTTCGACAAACGTCTTCTCTGTTTGTCATTTACTCTGGGCAGAGGAGAGGTCAAAAAGCTTCCGCTACCTCTCTTTCTTTTTGGCTTCGTAGCATAATTCGTTTAGCTTATGAGACTGCTGGACAGCAGCCTCCTGAAAGAATTACAGCTCATTCTACTAGAGCTGTGGCTTCCACTTGGGCCTTCAAGAATGAGGCCTCTGTTGAACAGATTTGCAAGGCTGCAACTTGGTCTTCGCTTCATACTTTTTCCAAATTTTACAAATTTGACACTTTTGCTTCATCGGAGGCTATTTTTGGGAGAAAGGTTCTTCAGGCAGTGGTTCCTTCTGTATAAAGAGCCTGCCTATCCCTCCCGTCATCCGTGTACTTTTGCTTTGGTATTGGTATCCCAGAAGTAATGATGACCCGTGGACTGATCACACTTAACAGAAGAAAACATAATTTATGCTTACCTGATAAATTCCTTTCTTCTGTAGTGTGATCAGTCCACGGCCCGCCCTGTTTTTAAGGCAGGTAAATATTTTTTAATTTATACTCCAGTCACCACTTCACCCTTGGCTTTTCCTTTCTCGTTGGTCCTTGGTCGAATGACTGGGAGTGACGTAGAGGGGAGGAGCTATATGCAGCTCTGCTGGGTGAATCCTCTTGCACTTCCTGTTGGGGAGGAGTAATATCCCAGAAGTAATGATGACCCGTGGACTGATCACACTACAGAAGAAAGGAATTTATCAGGTAAGCATAAATTATGTTTTTTTTAAATAAAGATACCCAGAGAACTAAGAAAAAATTATAATAGGAGTAAATTGCTTTAAATTGTATGTTCTATCTGAATCATGTAAGAAAAAAAAAAGGGAAACAAATTGGGTTTCATATCCCTTTAATCATTTACTTCACTGTGGTGGGGCTAGAATATACCTAAGCATGCAGCAGGAGATGTAAACAATCAAATAAAAAATCAAAACTGCACAAAAATATGTTACCTGACTTATAAAAGTAAATTGAGAGAGAACTGCAGCTTGCTCTAAAAAATGCCCGGGTTGCAGGACCCATTCTGCAAACAACAACAAAAAAATTCTGCCTGTAAAGTGGCAAGCGGCTATAAGTTTCACAGAAGTTTGTAAATATATTTTACACAAATATATTCTGCTACATAAAAACAAATGTTTACATGAATAAATTGTGAATTAGCACAAAATTATTATACTTGTAATCTCAAATTTATTTAAAGGACCACTAAATATAGAATTGTATAATTAACAAAAGCATATTAAAAATACAGTGCAAAAGTTCTTAGTTTGACTTTTAAATAAGTAGTAGATTTTTTTTCTGACAAATTTCAAAGTTAGTTACATTTTCTTTCCCCTACACCATGTGACAGCCATCAGCCAATCACAAAATGCATATAAGTATATACTGTGAATCTTGCACATGCTCAGTAGGAGCTGATGCTTCAGAAAATGTGCATATTAAAGAAGGTGCACATTTTTGACAATGGAAATTAATTAGAAAATTGTTTATATTTGTGTGCTCTATATAAATCATGAAAGTCTAATTTTGAATTTAGTGTTCCTTTAAAGGGACATGATACCCAAATGTTGAAACACTTAAAAATGCTGCAGCATAGCTGTAAAAAGCTGACTAGAAAATATCACCTGAACATGTAAAAGAAACGAAAGATATTTTACCTTAAAATTTCCTCATACCCCCCAACTGTCCCGATTTTCGTGGGACAGTCCCGATTTTAGGGGTCTATCCCCCTGTCCCGGGTTGCTAGCCATCTGTCCCGATTTGCCCCAGGCATTTAAAAAAAAAAATATATATATATTTTTAAATTCTATTGGGCCCATACTCAGAAGCAGCTGGCTTTGCTCTCACAGGGTTAGATACCTGTTAGATTGCCTGTGGAAAAGGAATGGTGTGTGGGTTAAGCAGGAGTAAGAAGGCTGTATACACACTGACCACGGGTAATGGTGACCTCTCTAACCTACCTCTGGTAGTGATGATGTCTAACCCCTGATGATAATACTAGCATGCCTTCAGTTTTATACAATGAGCAGTGCTAATACCAGGGTAACGAACAGTGGCAGCCGCAGACTGCCAGCTAATGTGCTTGCCAACCCCAGGACCCCATACAATGAATTACAGATACCCATATATGATGTAGTGCGTGTGTCTATCTGTATCCATAACGGTGTGTCTGTATCTGTATGTATAAGTGTGTATCTGCATGTATAAGTGTATGCTATGTAGTGTGTGTGTGTCTGCATGTATAAGTGTATACTATGTAGTGTCTGTGTATCTGCATGTGTAAGTGTATGCTGCATGTATAAGTTTATGCTATGTAATGTGTGTGTCTGTATCTGCCTGTATAAGTGTATGCTAGGGAGTGTGTGTGTATCTGCATGTATAAGTGTATGCTATGTAGTGTGTGTGTATCTGCATGTATAAGTGTATGCTATGTAGTGTGTGTGTATCTGCATGTGTAAGTGTATGCTATGTAGTGTGTGTGTATCTGCATGTATAAGTGTATGCTATGTAGTGTGTGTGTATCTGCATGTATAAGTGTATGCTATGTAGTGTGTGTGTATCTGCATGTATAAGTGTATGCTATGTAGTGTGCTACTGTGCATTTTTGCTGACTTTAAAGGCCAGAATCTAGAATATTAATGGTGAATGCAGAGAGCAGTTTTAAATAATTTATTATTAAATGTCCAATTAAGATAAACATATTTAGCAATATCTTTGCAAAGGCTAATTAAATACATAGCTCACATAGCCATACCAGTGGTTTGAGCTTGTGCTTGATTTGCTGCCTAAGTATATTAAAATATATGACTTTATTTAGAAATTTATATATATTACTTTGGTCTTATGATTTTTTTAAGCCCCGCCCACCACATTTCAAATTTTTTGCCGCGGGGGGGTTGTCCCTCTTTTGAATTTTGAAATGTTGGGAGGTATGTTTCCTTAGTAGCCACATTCCATTGTAAAGGGACTTTAAGCAGCCAATCAGGATGCTAGTCCGGTCATGTGCAGGCACAGTCATGTTATTTCCCTTCTTAGTTTAAGAATGTTTACTGTAAAATCTCATGAGATCACAGTAAAGTGTGACATCAACAATGATGAAGCTGATTGGCTGTTTTTTTTAACATGCAACTAACTGACAGTAGCTGAAAGATAACTGTTTACAAAGCATTTACTATTGTGAGCTGAAAATGTTTTATGGTAAAATATCTCCCTTTTTACATAGAGATGTTCAGGTTATATTTTCTTGTTCGCTTTTTTCAGCTATGCTGTGGCACTTTTAAGTGATTTAGCATATGGGTATTATGTCCCTTTAAGCTTGGCAAATGTACAAGTAGATCAAATGGAAAAATTCATAAAAATGTAGATCCCATCTCCAGAAAGTCTAGGAACCCAGCTGAAAAATGTGTTAATTTGAATTAATCACAAAATACCTATACTGAAGGTGTAGCAATAAATAATAAAACAATATATACTAGAATATAAAAAATAGAGAGTAATTTATTATTTTTATTCCTGGAACCACTTTAGATATACACTTTATATATCACTGTGGACAATATTCCTTTCTTCATCACTTTCATCACCTGGTAATGTAACATCTACATGAATTAAAATATTCTGAAAAAGAAAAAAAAAAGATTATTTGACTTGTGATGTGAAGTACGTAACATAGTGTTTTAATAAGTTACCAAAAAGCAGTGGCGTATTTTGGCCTAGGCAAACAAGGCACTTGCCTAGGGCTGCAGAATTTTTGTGGGGCAGCACTTTTTGAGTCTCACTACATACACATATACACACACACAGCACTACACACACTCACTAAACACACACATACACACACTGCTCTACACTCACTGCATACACACTACACTACACACTCACTACACACACACACGCAGCAGAATTTTGAGTGCCTAGGGCAGCACAAAATTCCACGTCACTGCCAAAAAGCATTAATAAAATGAGAATAGCAGTGTTAACATAGACATGTGCAACCATTAACAACATTAAAAAATGCAAACTTCTAAAGACCTCTAATTGCTCAGCAACTGCATAAATGTTTTGTAGGTGATCCATTAATATAGCCAATGCAGGGGGTTTTTCTTTGAAAATCAGCACAATGATATTTATAAATAAGCAAAACTATACATTTTTACAGACTCCTTCCAAGCACCAAAGTTGGTGTCCCAGCCTAACCTTTTCAACAGTTCTAAACTGGGAGCTTCTAAGTACGTTTTTAAAAGGTTTTATACTGTATCTGTGCATATTATTCTTTAGAGTAGTGACTATTGCATGCAGTTATATGAAAATTGGTGTATACTGCCTCTTTAATATGTGTATTTTTAAGCATAAATGGCACAAATTATAACATGCAATGTGTTTTTAAGCAAAATATATAATCTAAATGATTAGATCATGTGATTTGTTGATTTTGATTACTGGCACTAGATACTTATGTGGAATTGTGGTTAGATTAAACACATACACCTAGATTACGAGTTTTGCGTTAGAGGCTGTGCGGTGCTAACGAGCAGTTTATGCTCACCGCTCACTTACATGCAGCGCTGGTATTACGAGTTTTTACAAACCAGACAAGAAGTGAGAGTTGAGCAAAATTTTGCTCATTACCGCACTCCAATACCAGCGCTGCTTACGTTAGTGGTGAGCTGGTGTAACGTGCTTGTTCACGATTTCCCCATAGGAATGAACGGGGAGAGCCGGCTGAGAAAAAGTCTAACACCTGCAAAAAAGCAGCGTAAAACTCACTAACGCAGCCCCATTGATTCCTATGGGGAAATAAAATTTATGTCTACACCTAACACCCTAACATGAACCCCGAGTCTAAACACCCCTAATCTTACACTTATTAACCCCTAATCTGCTGCCCCCAACATAACCGACACCTACATTATAATTATTAACCCCTAATCTGCCGCTCCGGATATCGCCGCCACCTACATTATACTTATGAACCCCTAATCTGCTGCCCCCAACATCACCGACACCTACATTATATTTATTAACCCCTACTCTGCCGCCCCCAACGTCGCCGCCACTATAATAAACATATTAACCCCTAAACCGCCACACTCCCGCTTTGCAAACATTAGTTAAATATTATTAACCCCTAATCTGCCGCCCCTAACATCGCCGTCACCTACCTACATTTATTAACCCCTAAATCTGCTGCCCCCAACGTCGCCACCACTATATTAAAGTTATTAACCCCTAAACCTAAGTCTAACCCTAAACTTAACACCCCCTAATTTAAATATAATTAAAAGAAATCGAAATAAAATTACTATCATTAACTAAATTATTCCTATTTAAAACTAAATATTTACCTGTAAAATAAACCCTAAGCTAGCTACAATATAACTTATAGTTACATTGTAGCTAGCTTAGGGTTTATTTTTATTTTACAGGCAAGTTTGTATTTATTTTAACTAGGTAGAATAGTTAGTAAATAGTTATTAACTATTTACTAGCTACCTAGCTAAAATAAATACAAAAGTACCTGTAAAATAAAGCCTAACCTAAGTTACAATTACACCTAACACTACACTATAATTAAATAAATTAACTAAATACAATTAAATAAAATTAGCTAAAGTACAAAAACAAACAAACACTAAATTACAGAAAATAATAAACAAATTACAAGATTGTTAAGATAATTACACCTAATCTAATCCCCCTAGCAAAATAAAAAGCCCCCCTAAAATAAAAAAACCCTACCCTACACTAAATTACAAATAGCCCTTAAAAGGGCCTTTTGCAGGGCATTGCCCCAACGTAATCAGCTCTTTTACCTGTAAAAAAAATTACAAATCCCCCCCCAACATTAAAACCCAACACTCACACAACCAACCCTACTATAAAAGCCACCCAATACCCCCTTAAAAAAACCTAACACTAACCCCTTGAAGATCACCTTACCGGGAGAGGTCGGAATTAAGGTGATGCAGTCAGCCAATAGGATTGAGCTGGCATTCTATTGGCTGTTCCAATCAGCCAATAGAATGCCAGCTCAATCCTATTGGCTGATTGCATCTCTACCTTAATTCCGATTGGCTGATAGAATTCTATCAGCCAATCGGAATTGAAGGGACGCCATCTTGGATGATGTCATTTAAAGGAACCTTCATTCAGTGTTAGCCGTTGGATGAAGAGGATACTCCGCGTCGGATGTCTTGAAGATGGACCCGCTCCGCGCCGGATGGATGAAGATAGAAGATGCCTTCTGGAAGACCACTTCGCCCGGCTTGGATGAAGACTTCACCGGTAAGGTGATCTTCAAGGGGTTAGTGTTAGGTTTTTTTAAGGGAGTATTGGGTGGGTTTTAGAGTAGGGTTGGTTGTGTGGGTGGTGGGTTTTAATGTTGGGGGGGGGATTTGTAATTTTTTTTACAGGAAAAAGAGCTGATTACTTTGGGGCAATGCCCCGCAAAAGGCCCTTTTAAGGGATATTTGTAATTTAGTGTAGGGTAGGGCTTTTTTATTTTGGGGTGGCTTTTTTATTTTGTTAGGGGGATTAGATTAGGTGTAATTAGTTTAACAATCTTGTAATTTGTTTATTATTTTCTGTAATTTAGTGGGGGGGGGTTTGTACTTTAGATAATTTTATTTAATTGTATTTATTTTAGGGAATTCATTTAATTATAGTGTAGTGTTAGGTGTAATTGTAACTTAGGTTAGGTTTTATTTTACAGGTACTTTTGTATTTATTTTAGCCAGGTAGCTAGTAAATAGTTTATAACTATTTATTAACTATTCTACCTAGTTAAAATAAATACAAACTTGCCTGTAAAATAAAAATAAACCCTAATATAGATACAATGTAACTATTAGTTATATTGTACCTATCTTAGGGTTTATTTTATAGGTAAGTATTTAGTTTTAAATAGGAATAATTTAGTTAATGATAGGAATATTTATTTAGATTTCTTTTAATTATATTTAAGTTAGGGGGTGTTAGGTTTAGGATTAGACTTAGGTTTAGGGGTTAATAACTTTAATATAGTGGCGGCGACATTGGGGGCGGAAGATTAGGGGTTAATAAATGTAGGTAGGTGGCGGCGATGTTAGGGCTGGCAGATTAGGGATTAATAATATTTAACTAGTGTTTGCGAGGCGGGTGTGTGGCGGTTTAGGGGTTAATATATTTTTTATAGTGGCGGCGATGTCCGGTTCGGCAGATTAGGGGTTACAAAATTTTTTTTTGTGTTTGCGATGCGGGAGGGCCTCGGTTTAGGGGTTAATAGGTAGTTTATGGGTGTTAGTGTACTTTTTAGCACTTTAGTTAAGAGTTTTATGCTACGGCTTTGTAGTGTAAAACTCTTAACTACTGACTTTAAAATGCGGTACCAGTCTTGACAGGAGAGGGTCTACCGCTCACTTTTTGGCAGACTCGTAATACCGGCGCTATGCAAGTCCCATTGAAAAAAGAGGATACCAATTTACGTAAGTGGATTTGCAGTATTTCCAAGTCTGGCCAAAAAAAGTGAGCGGTACACCTGTACCTGCAAGACTAGTAATACCAGCGGGCGTTAAAAAGCAGCGTTAGGACTGGCCAACTCTGCTTTTTAAGCCTAACACACAACTCGTAATCTAGCCGATAGGTTTTAGGAGTAGCAAGAATTGTAGCTCCTGAGCAGAACATAGCTGGTGATTGGCAGGCGGCATGATTACCACTTGTGATTAGCTCAACAGGTGTGTTCTGCTGGGGAGCTGTGATGCTTGCAGCCCCTGGTACTACATTTACCTATGTGTTTATCCCTAGTTAGTAATGCAGATATTACATGCATCACCTAATCAGAGCATGTCATTTTAGCACTAGAATGTTCCTTTAAGTATTCCCCAAATAAAAAAGGAAATGCTTAAAGGGACACTAAACCCCCAAAAAATATTTAATGATTCAGATAGAGAATACAATTTTAAACAACATTCCAATTTACTTCTATTATCTAATTTGCTTCATTCTTTAGATATCCTTTGCTGAAGAAATATCAATGCACATGGGTGAGCCAATCACACGGGGCATCTATGTGCAGCCACCAATCAGCAATGAATAAGCCTATCTAGATATGCTTTTCAGCTAAGGATATCAAGAGAATGAATCAACATAGATATTAGAAGTAAATTACAAAATTGTTTAAAATTTCATTCTCTTTCTAAATCATGAAAGAAAAAATGTGGGTTTAATGTCCCTTTAAATAGAATTTATATATCATGAGCCATTTAACATAAGTCATAAGCTGACTAAAAAAAAATTATACTAGGAGAGCTATTAACAATTTCAATATTAAGAAATATAAATATTAAATTTTTTTTTACATACCTGAAAATCCCTAATGTATGTTAGGAAAAAACTTAGGAATGAAAATGCCAAAACCCATTCGGATATTGTGCAGATGATATGAGGTATGTAGCCCTAATGGAAAAAAAGCTTGAATGAAAACGCCATCATTGAAGAATTAAAACTGATATGTATATTATATATATATATATATATATATATATATATAAAGATACAGAAGTAACTCAGGCACCTCCAGTAGAATGAGATAAAAAGAAAGCTTTATTTAAATCCAAGTGGTAAAAACAGACTAAAGCTTAGTCTATACTGACACAGCCTTAACTTTTAACATACAGTGAATAAGGACTGCTGGGTTCCTGCTGCAGACATGTTTCGTGCTAGGATAGCACTTGTTCACTGCTTACAGGATACCCAGACTCCTCTATGTTTAAATAGGGAATTTCTTAAAGGGACATATGCAATAATTCAATCATCCTTATTGTTCATTACATCCTTATTGATTTTTACAATTCTATGTGAACTTGGATACCAAATTTTGATACACTATCTCCAGTTACTACTATTAAATTTTAACTTTTAAATTGTCAAATTTTGTTAAGATTTAGTAAACACAGTATTATCAAAGAGAATTATTTTTGTGTATTTAGCAATTTTGTTTAATATAAACTGTTATTCAACATATTGATTCCAAAAAATATTGCTAATTCTCTCAGTAATGGTACCATAAATGATTTAAAGTCCTATTTATATAATTATTCACCTCTATAATGTGCACTTGTCTATATAAAATATATGTAACTTATAGACATACCTACTTTATTTAGAGACACCTAAATTAGTAAATTGGGGATTCATTAAGAGGAATTTTGAAAATTAAGATTAAAATTAAAGATAATTTAGGAAGATTTAGGAAGAATTAAAGGGGTATATATTTAGTTAGACACATAGATCAATGTCTCTTCTAAAATTCAACCCATTGGGGATAGAGGTACTGGCTGTAAAAATCCAGAAGACCTCTCTTAGGTCCAGTTTCTCCTCCCTACTACCCCCTCTCCTCCATTGTGGAACATGGTCTATTGCTTGAACTGATAATAATTTTATATCTGAATTATGGTTATCTCTAAAATGCCGTGCAATTGGGGTGTCAGATTCGGGATCTTCAATAGATCTTAGATGTGCCAGAAATCTATCCTTTAAGGATCTTTTGGTTTTTCCAATATATTGTTTTTGGCACCCCCTACAGGTCAACATGTAAACTACATGAGTTGTATTACAATTGAGATAAAAATTTATCTTATGTGTTTTATTTGTGGTAGTTGAAATAAATGTGTCACCCTCCGTTACATAGTCACAGGTCTTACATATTTTCTTTCTGCATTTAAAAAAACCTTTTCGTTGTTGTAACCAACATGTATTGCCTGATTTCCTTGTACAATCAGATGGTGACACATAATTTCCAATCGTTTTCCCCTTTCTTGAGACACAATCACATCCCTCTCTGACAATGTCTTTTAGTCCTGGATCCGTTTGTAGTATTGAAATATTGCGTCTAATAATTTTACATATTTCAGGATATTCCATACTATATGTTGTAATAAATTTTGGCTTACATTTTTTATTATCAGTGTTGCTAAGTTTGGCTTTATACACTAATAACATATCTCTGGACATCAGATCAACCTCATTACGGGCTTTTTTTAATATACTACTATCATAGCCCCTGGCCATTAGCCTTTCGGTTATGATGTCTGCCTGTTTGTTATAGTCTTCAGGACTAGAGCAATAACGCTTGGCTCGAATGTACTGCCCTTTTGGTATACCATGTATTGTATGTCGTGGATGACAAGAGTTGAATTCTAAGGTAGTGTTACCTGATGTTTGTTTCCTGAATAATCTAGTTTCTAAAGAGCCTGACCTCACAAAGATGTCTATATCTAAAAAACTTATTTGTGTTGTGTTTTGTTCCCCTACAAATTTTATATCACATTGATTCATATTTAGATAATCACAGAAATTCTCAACTCCTTTTTCATCGCTGTCAATGATAAAAATCAGGTCATCTATATACCTGGCATATAGTATGACATTTTGTTTGAGGGGGTTACCATCTCCAAAGACGTGGAACCACTCCCACCATCCCATAAAGAGATTGGCGTAACAGGGGGCAAACTTTGCCCCCATAGCGGTTCCACGCCTCTGGAGATAGAAGCTCCCCTCAAACATAAAAAAATTGTGTGTCAGCAAATATTCAATTGAGTATATGATAAATTGTTTAGTGTTGTCATCATAATTGCTTTGGCTTGTTAACATATACTCTATAGCTTTAAGCCCTTGTTCATGAGTTATAGAGGTATATAGAGAGGTTACATCTGCCACTAGGAACCTATAACTCTCTTTCCATTTTATATGTCTCAATTTCAACAATAGGTCTGTGGTATCCCTAATGTAGCTAGGTAATTTGTTAACTAGGGGTTGCAGATAGGTGTCCATGAGATCTGACAGGGGCTCATTAAGTGAATTAATACCCGCGATAATGGGGCGCCCAGGGGGATTGCTCATGTTTTTATGAATTTTGGGGAAGTAATGGTATATTGGAATAGTGGTATTCTCAGGTAATAATGCTTCCACCATTGTTGCTGTTATTACATTATTATTTCTTGCCCTATTAACAATTTTACTCAAGATTTCCTTGTACTTGATAGTTGGATTTTCCTTTAGCCTACTATATACCTCAACATCTTGTATATAGATATACCCCTTTAATTCTTCCTAAATCTTCCTAAATTATCTTTAATTTTAATCTTAATTTTCAAAATTCCTCTTAATGAATCCCCAATTTACTAATTTAGGTGTCTCTAAATAAAGTAGGTATGTCTATAAGTTACATATATTTTATATAGACAAGTGCACATTATAGAGGTGAATAATTATATAAATAGGGCTTTAAATCATTTATGGTACCATTACTGAGAGAATTAGCAATATTTTTTGGAATCAATATGTTGAATAACAGTTTATATTAAACAAAATTGCTAAATACACAAAAATAATTCTCTTTGATAATACTGTGTTTACTAAATCTTAACAAAATTTGACAATTTAAAAGTTAAAATTTAATAGTAGTAACTGGAGATAGTGTATCAAAATTTGGTATCCAAGTTCACATAGAATTGTAAAAATCAATAAGGATGTAATGAACAATAAGGATGATTGAATTATTGCATATGTCCCTTTAAGAAATTCCCTATTTAAACATAGAGGAGTCTGGGTATCCTGTAAGCAGTGAACAAGTGCTATCCTAGCACGAAACATGTCTGCAGCAGGAACCCAGCAGTCCTTATTCACTGTATGTTAACAGTTAAGGCTGTGTCAGTATAGACTAAGCTTTAGTCTGTTTTTACCACTTGGATTTAAATAAAGCTTTCGTTTTATCTCATTCTACTGGAGGTGCCTGAGTTACTTCTGTATCTTTTTACATACCTGTACTGTGGGACAAGCAGTAACTACTCGGCAGCATATCCAGCAGACTTGGTGACGTCATTCCTCCCCCCCCATTGGAGCTCTGAGAAGTGCCGTGAGAGAGCGTGCAGCGTGTAAGGAGGAGGTGATAGAGCGCGACGCTGCAATTGTTGTGGTATATATATATATATATATATATATTTTTTTTTTTTTTTTTTTTTATTATATTGTCTTTCAGGTAATGGGGGTGATTCAAACCTTTTTTTCTTATATTGGAAAAAGGAGACAAGACTTTTTTTTTCATTAACTAAGGGATCACAACCGTTCCAATAGGGTTAAAGGTACAGTGTCACCTGTAGTTTTATACTTAAAGGGCCACTGTAAGTAAATATTTTCTATGCCTGTTACTAACTAACTACCCCAAATACGCTTTTTATCAATAGCATTTCATTAACATATCTCTACCGTATATCAGAAATCTTGTCTGCAAATTTAATTGTTTTCCAAACCCACTCCGTGGGTATCCTTTGCTCTGTACCAATCCGTTTACAATACCTAGGTTTCAAAATGGCGCTTTAAACACAAAGTTATTGGTTTAAGTATTTTGAACACACAGTGCTGAAAATTGTGGGCAGGATAACGTGACATAATCGGCGAATAAAAGATATAACTTTTAGAACGTTATGAAACTTCGTTTTGGAGAAAATATAGGTCAGTAGGTTTTAATTAATGTTTATTAACTTTAATATGTTAGTTGTTTAGCTTAAAAATTATAACAGAAAGTAATCCTTTAAAGTGAAGGTAAATTTTGATGCTAAAGTGCCCGGTTTTTAAAAATTCGATTAAAAACAGGGGCACTTTAATTCATCAAAATTTACATTTCACTCGTGCTGTGAAAAAAAAACTTACCTTTTAATCTTGACAGCAGCTCCAGCTTCCTCCACCCGTCGCAAAGCCTCTTCCTGGGTCTAAAATGATGAATCCGGCTTCCTCCAATCACGGCATTGAATCAGACACTGATTCCCCTGGGGGGGAAGCCGTGATTGGAGGTTGACCTATCCGTCATTTCTGACATCAGAAATGGCTTGCGACGACCGGAGGAAGCTGGAGCTGCTGTGAAGATTAAAAGGTAAGTTTTTTTTCACAACATGAGTGAAATGTAAATTTTGATTAATTAAAGTTCCCCTGTTTTTAATCACATTTTTAAAAACCGGGCACTTTAGCATCAAAATTTACATTCACTTTAAAGGGACAGTCTAGTCAAAATTAAACTCATCATTCAGATAGGGCATGCAATTTTAATCAACTTTCCAATTTACTTTTATCATCAAATTTGCTTTGTTCTCTTGGTATTCTTTGTTGAAAATTAAACCTAGGTAGGCTCATATGCTAATTTCAATGCTATTGTACACTAAATTATTATTTCTCTCTTCTACCTCCCAAGAGGAGTGTAATTTATTCTGCTGGCTATGTTTGCAGAGCTTTTCTATAGCCAATACTTAAGTATACAAACTTTTAGTATAGGTAGGGATACCACAGAAAAAAAATCAGCTAATTCAAATGCTGATATAATAGTAAGGAGCTATTTGTAAACAATTTAATACACTTCACCAAATAAAGTGGATCATTGTGAACTAATGAAAAGGAAGAAAATTGTAAGGATTTAATGATGTATTTAAAGCAAAGATTAACCTTAGAACAGTAAGTATGTAGATATTTTTGTAAAATTATATTAGTCATTAAAATAAGAAATGCTAAGAAAAAAAGTGTAGCGTTTTAGTTATTGTAAACCACTTAAAGTGTCAGTAAACCTAAAATATAATGTTATATAATTCTGCACATAGTGCAGAATTATATAACATTATATTAGTGCTATCGTTATTAAACCTTATATTCCATTTTATTTTTTTTAAAATATGCCTGTTTTTCAGACCCGCTCTCTGTGATCTGCTGAGCGGGTCTGTTTTTATTACACAGCGCATCGGGCCAGCTGTATAGTCACAGCCCGGCCCGACCGCACCATAACACTAACACTCTGTCTGACAGCAGGAGCGAGCTGCACTTAGTGTTATGGTGCGGTCGGGCCGGGCTGTGACTATACAGCTGGCCCGATGCGCTGTGTAATAAAAACAGACCCACTCAGCAGAGTACAGAGAGCGGGTCTGAAAAACTGGCATATTTTAAAAAAATTAAAAGGGAATATAAGGTTTAATAACGATAGCACTATTATAATGTTATATAATTCTGCACTATGTGCAGAATTATATAACATTATATTTTAGGTTTACTGTCCCTTTAAGTTTCAATAAAGTGATGGGTGTAGCTACATTGAAACCTTGGTTTCCCTTATGTGTGTCATATAGATAACATGCTCACGCCCGAGGATTTATTTAAGAGTCAGCACTAATTGCCTGAAATGCAGGTTTGTGAAAAGATCTGAGATAAGGGGGCTGTCTTCAGAGGCTTAGATACAAGGTAATCACAGATGTAAAACACATATTAATATATCAATGTTGGCTGTGCAAAACTGGCGAATGGGTAATAAAGGGATTATCTATCTTTTTAGACAATAATATTGTCAGTGTTTACTGTCCCTTTAACAGTGCTATATCCCACACAGCCATCATTTGCATACTTTATCTGTGTGTACTCAGCAGAATACATTAGACAAGGGAAACCTAGCTTTCAACAAGACAGTTCCCATTACTTTATTGAAACTCAGGGAAATTGTAATTTTCTGATTTAAATTACGTGAAAAGGGGATAAAATAAATATTACAACTATACTGCAAAGCTGTTTTACTACATAAAATTAAACAACTTATATTGCAATTTCAGAGAGTTTAATGTCCCTTTAAATAGCTTGCCTCACCTTATTTTCTGGCATCCAGTGTAATTCTTGGGCTATGTCCCTGTCATGATCAACATTGTGTAAGATTCCATAGGATATAATCACTTAAAACAAAACGATAAGGAAAAATAATTGAATGTAACATATAGTACAAGCAATACACAAACAAGAGGCGTAACTACAGGGGTCTAAGAGATCTCAATTGAGAATGGGCCCACATCTCTAGGGGCCCATCTGGTAAACATTAGTGGCATAATTACAAGTGTCACTATGGGGGGGGATCTGCCCCATATTTGTACAGGAAGGTTGCTCAAGTTTATTTTCTCCAGTGGACATTCCAGTATTTTTTGCAGGTGGTACAGTAAAATCTGTACAAAAATACTGGACACTTATTTAAAGTTTTCTAAGTGGTAGCTACATTGTAAAATGACTCTTATGCTTCTATATATTACTAATATGGCCCTGAAACGAGCAACATTGCACATGTATTGTTATATTTGATTTAGCAGTCAACAATGGATGGGAAAAAATGTATTCAACAGAACACTGCTTTGTGTGTATTACATGTAGCCACTGGGATAAAATCAATGCTCTGGGAACCATGGGGATGTTAAAACTCTATTAGTGCTACTGGCAGCCAAATGGGCTCAACTCAATGATGTGTGTTACTGGCAGCCAAAGAGGTAAAATGATTGTTTTAAATGTTACTTGCAGCCAAGGGGATAACATCACTGGTCATCTGTAAAAAAAATATGTATTGCAGAGTTAAGGGTGGGGCCTAACGTAGAACTTTGAGGTCGGACCATTGTGTGACCCCACCATCAGTGCCCATCTTCTACAGGTCCTCCAGTATTTTTGTTGGGGACAGTTGGCAACCCTACAGACAAACCAATGAGGAGGGACGACTCACAACAACAGAGAAGCAGCTCCTCTTTCTCCTGTGTGGCTGCTGGCTCAGCTTCTGCTACTTTTAAACAGCCAGAAAGGGTACCATTGAAATGAAGGGGCCCTCCACACCCTTTGCCCTGTAGCCTAGTGAGATCTAGTTATGCCTTTAATACAAACAGATATTGATTAGCTTCTGAGCATAAGTGTGTGCATCCAGTTATGTGCCTACTCATTGTAAAGAACAGTGTTTCTCAATTCCAGTCCTAAGGGCACACTATTAGACCAGATTTTCAGACAATCTGAACTAGAGACCAGGTGAAAGAATCAACTGATTAGTAACCATGGTTACTAACCTGCTGTCACCCAAGGTTAGTGTGATTGTAGCCCCCCTTGCAATCTTCCTAAAACTATACCTAGCACTATTACTTTTTTACCTTTGTGCTATAATATAGTTATTCTATATAAGCTCCATTATATTTTGGGGTGTTCAAACATTTTAACTTTTAAATTCAGGTCTCACTGAAATATTTATTCACTCATGGGGACAGTGAACACATTTACAAAATTATATTATGAAAACAAAAATATGTATTAGGAGCTGGAATCTTACATGAGTTCTGTCTCAAAGTGATACAATAAAGTGGACAGAAGTGCCAACCTCATTATTATATAATTATAATAAGAATAAGAACAAACATGAATTAATTCCCCGGGCCCTGCAGCTCTTATGCCAGCCACATACCTAGATAAAATAAGACTCCTGGTACTGCAGCCCCTATGCCAGCCAAATACCCACATCCGACCTCAGATTCTTGGCCCTCAAATGCCACTAGCAGACACTTATCTTACTATTTCCAGGGTCATCTACCTGCTATCTGTTGCTTTGATTTCTCCTGGTTGTGGTGTATTTTCTTTCAGGGCATGTAGACTGGAATAGTGTTGAGCCTAGCTGCCACAATACCTGACTGCCAGGGAGAAATGTGACAAGTGTAGCACTAAAAGTTACTCCTCCAAGTGGCATTACAAATCACACTAAGTGCCATGCATGACACACATAATATAGGTTTCTGACCCTTGCTATATACTTCTATTTAAAGGGACTGTCTACACTAAAATTATTATTGTTTAAAAAGATAGATAATGCCTTTACTACCCATTCCCCAGCTTTGCAAAACCAACATTGATATATTAATATACTTTATAACATTTAAACCTATAAATTTCTGCCTTTTTCTAAGCCACTACAGACAGCCTCTTATCACATGCTTTTTATTTGCTTTTCACAACAGGAGACTGCTAGGTCATGTGGGCCATATAGATAACATTGTGTTCCCACCCAGGGAGTTATTTAAGATTTAGCACAACACAGTACTAAATGCAAGTGAATAGATAATAAATAAAAAGTCATGTGATCAGAGGGCTGCCAGAAGATGCTTAGATACAAGCTAATCACAGAGGTAAAAAGTGTATTAATATTACAGTGTTGGTTATGCAAAACTGGGGAATGGGTAATCAAGGGATTATCTATCTTTTAAACAATAAAAATTATATTGTAGGCTGTCCCTTTAAACAAAACTTCATATTAACAATGTGGAATTGTTTGTACGTTTGTGAGTAGAACATACCTAACACACTAACCCTAATATATGTATACCTAAGGGCATCATAGAAAGGTTAGGAATTAACCAATGTAGAAAGGAAGCTCTTCTCTAACTTCAGCTGTAAGCTAATGACCAACAAATTGTATAGTAAAGTAGTTGGGCTTCAAATGCTTCACTGTAAATTATGATGACCATGCCCTGCACATAAGCAGTTGCATATAATGATAATTCATAGAAAAACATCAATTTCTAGCTCATATATCAAATAAAATACAATGGCAGGACTACATATTGCTCCCAGGCCTTAGTCTGCACCACCAAGAATATGAGGTACAGTGTTGCCATATAATACTGTATATAAGTAACTATACAGGTAGCCCTCGATTTACGCAGGTTCAATTTGCGCTGTTTCAGAATAACAACCTTTTTTTCAGTCATGTGACTGCTATTGAAAAGCTTTGGAAAGCAAAGTGCACTAATTAAAATAGCCAGTAGGTGGAGCTGTCCGATTGTTTTGCAGCAAAGTTATGCAACTTAACACCCTGAAATTGATCTGTGTACACAGAGCAGACATTAGCTATCGAGCAACCACTTCCTTATTATCTTCCTGTCCAGCTGCTTGAGGTGAGGGTGCCTAACTGCTTAATCACTGCAGATTGAAATGCATAGAATAGGTGCAGACCTAATATTATCTAACATGCTAACAATGCAGAGAACTGTTTGCAGAAAAGTGCAAGTAAAAAACATTTTTGTTCATTAAACTTAGTTTGATGATGATGCAGTCTGTTGTGTGATTATTAAAATAGGTGCTGTTAGCAAATGTTTTTGTTCATTAAATTTAGTTTGATTATGATACAATCTATATTATTAGGTTTATAATGCTGTTTATCATTTAAAGTCTTCATTTCAAAGCTTTAAAAATAATGTATTAGGTGTTACTTATGAAAAGTTTGAGAGGGGCCTGGAACCTAACCCCCTCACTTCCCATTGACTTACATTATAAACTGGGTTTCAATGTACAACGGTTTCGATTTACAACCATTCCTCCTGGAACCTAACCCCAGCGTAAACTGAGGGCTACCTGTATATTAATAGCCTTCTTTAATAAGTTTTTCTTTAAAAAAGGATACTGCTTACAATACTCAAGCCACTCCAGATCAACACAACAAGTCGAAACCAAAATACTCCCTTGCCTTCTAATTCCTGTTGCATTTTATTTGTGATGATGATTTGAAACAGAATATATATGGTGCCAAACCCAAAAGTCAGTGCAGCTCCAACTTTGTGCAGATCTGGGAAGAGAGTTTTCTGAAACGATAATAGAAAAAAAAAGTTATTTCTCTAACTTCTTCTTGTATAAATAGTAATCAATAAATTCATCAATGATTTGATTCACTTCATTTTGGAAGTTTTGACATTCCTGTTAACACATAACTTATTCCTGTTTGATGGAGGATTCTACCTGCAGACCTGTGGCGCGGCAATGGGGGCGAAGTTTGCCCACTCGTATGCCAATCTCTATTTGGGCTAGTTTGAATCGTTATATATCTTTGGTGAAAACAACCATTTTCATGACAATGTCAAACTATATGCAAGGTATATTGACAATTTAATAATAGTATGGAATGGCACTGGTCTGCAGGTGGAATCCTTCATGGAACATCTTAATAAAAATGATTTTAATCTAAAGTTTACATATAAAAGTGATATAGCATATCTGGATATCCAACTAACTGGAGGTAATACTTTAAATACCCAATTGTATAGGAAGAGTATGACAGGATACACAATATTGAGGGCAGATTCCTGCCATCCAAAAACATGTTACCAAAGCGATTCCCAAAGGTCAACTAATGAGAATTAGGAGACTATGCAATACAATATCAAAATATGATGAACATTCCCTAGACCTAATTAATCGTTTAGAATGCAGAGATGACAACAAACACAATCTAATGACACTAAAAGCACAGGTGAGAGATTTGGATAGGACCAAACTTTTAAAACGCAGCAGAAATACGGTGAATAAAGCAGGGAAAGAATTTTCAACAAGTATTTTTTGTTACTCCTTTTAGTAATCAATTCCATCAAGATGTACACATAGTTAAAGAAAACTTGTATATTCTGAGGTTGGACCTGAAGATTAATTCTATTCTGGAAAAGGGATGCAAAATTGTATCTTGGAGAGCTCCAACCATAGGGTCCCAGGTTGTTAACTATGTATACAAACAACGAATGGGCAGAGAAATATGGCTCTCTAAAAAAGGCTTTTGGTAGATATATGGCTTATATAGGCTTATGGTAGATATCCATGCATGACGTGTGAACATGTAATTGTAGGCAAAGATTTCAAATCTACAGCAGAAGGCAATAGGTTTAATATGAACTTTAGACTAGATTGCTGTTCTAAATACGTGGTGTATCTAATTACATGTGCAATATGTAATAAGCAATATACAGGTTGTACTAGTCGCAACCTTAAAGATCGAATAAGGGAACACTTATCCTCTTTTGAAAAAGAGCCACCAAAAACTTCAGTAGAAAAACATTTCTGTAAACATCCAGAAGGGAAGAAAGCACTCAGATTTCAGGCAATAGATTTCGTCCATTTCCAGTTGAGAGGTGGAGATAGATTTAAAAGATTACTTGATAAAGAGGTCCAGTGGATTTTTAAACATCACGAGGGAACCGTTTGGAATACATTTGAGATGGGGTATAGATTTATATCAGGGCTTATTCATTTAATCAATCATTACTATAAGCTTCATATATGTATATATATATAAATATATATATTGTTTTGGGCACTATATTGTTACAATTGTACCCATTTACATTATGACTAGACCCATTTCTATATATGTGATTTGCTTTATGCAGGTATGTGTGTGTTTTTTGACTGTCCCCATAAAAAACACATTACCAAATATACTTGAGTCTTGCAATTGCACATCTATTCCGCTTTGTCTTTTATAAGTATTTCTATTTGGGATTACCTTTGATGATCTTAGTTATTTCATACTTACCATTTGAGTACTTTTTGATGTAATATCTTTTTGATATAACGTATTTTGATTCAATGTTTCTGTGTTCATTAGTAATGTGTGTTTATTGTTAAATGTATTGAGTGTTTACCTACGTAATACAGCGTAGTGGAGGCTGGTCTCCTATTAGTTAGATGATTGGTCAGCGTTCTCAGTGGAGCGTTCCTGCAGGGTTTAAAGAGCAGCGCTGGACCAGTATCCACTACACTGTCTTTAAGAAAGCGCCATCAAGGCGTGAAACGCGTCAGTTAACATAGGCTGTGTTCCTTGTTACCTACACTCCTCCATTTGTGTCCACTGAAATTGCAAGTTTTAAAGTGTGGAAATAAAATTTTGAATTGTTATTCTTTGACTAGTGCTATGCTGGTATTGTTGCACTGATCTTTTAGTCACCCATATGCTTGGATAATTTTTCTTTTCTTTTTTCTTTTTTTTTAAGATATTAATCAAGGCAGATCAGGTTTATTATTAACAGTGTATCTAGAAGCAATAGATTAACCTTCTGAGAGATATCTAAAGTTTGAAAGGAGAAACATCTTCATTAAAACCCCAATCACAATGCTATGATAAAAAGTAAAGCCTTTAGCAATGGCAGTGATATTCAGTACATAACAAAACTATTTTAAAGCTTACCTGATATCCTGATATTGTTTTATATTTTTATATATATAAATATATTTCTCTGTATTTCTCTCTTTCAAATCATAATACCAGCGCAACCCGACAAGCACAAAAAGCAGACTTCTAGCACAATTAATGCTATGGCGGGAGCATTAATTAGCAATCTGACCCTTTACGTTTAAACATTTTTTTGTATAGGCTTAGATAAAGTTGTTGTTTTTTTTTTGCATCTTACAGGTTTCCCACATGAGATAAGCTTATTGCCTGTTTAAAGGGACAGTCTACACCAGAATTGTTATTGTTTTAAAAGATAGATAATCCCTTGTTTACCCATTCCCTAGTTTTGCATAACCAACACAGTTATATTTATATATTTTTTACCTCTGTGATTATCTTGTATCTAAGCCTCTGCAGGCTGCCCCTTTATTTGTTCTTTTGACAGACTTGCAGTTTAGCCAATCAGTGATGGCTCCCAGGTAACTTCACGTGCACGAGCACAGTGTTATCTATATGAAAAACATGAACTAACACCCTCTAGTGGTGAAAAACCTGTTAAAATGCATTCTTAAGAGGCGGCCTTCAAGGTCTAAGAAATTAGCATATGAACCTCCTAAGTTAAGCATTCAACTAAGAATACCAAGAGAACAAAGAAAAATTGGTGATAATAATAAATCGGAAAATTGATTAAAATTACATGCCCTATCTGAATCATGAAAGTTTTTTTTGGACTAGACTGTCCCTTTAATGCCATCCTAATCAGTCACTATTTTGGCAAACAACTATTACAGTGGAGTGACAAGAGAAGAAAAAGGAGGCGCCTCATAGGTGGAGTAAGTCCAAACAGGGAGTAAAAACCTTAAGACAGACAAGGGGCAACTCATTTGGTTGGGCACTACACGTAGTGCGCGTGACACGAACTGGGGCACATCGGTCCCCCCAGCAAGACTAACCCAGGCAAAGCAGCTGACTGGTGGAAGCAGCAGACAAGCTCAGCGGTGGTGGTTTGCTGACAAGGTAGTATGAGTGCAGTCTTCAACGTCACAATAAGGTGATCGGCTCGGTCCCAGCTGGTAGATCTCCGATTCCAAAAGCACAATCCAGAAACACCTATTTGTGGGTGCTTAAAGTATGTGCATAATATGTGGATAGGAGCACAGCAACAGAAGGAGACAAAGTTCCTCAGTAAAAAGTTAAAAGGTTTATTAAAAGCAACGCGTTTCTCGGTGGTACATCCACCGTTTCATCGTGTCTGATCGGGATGATTGCAATCCGCCACCTCAGAAGTGTTATGGCTGCTGCTTCTTAAATCATGTTGAATAAGCAGCATCCCCTGCTTAATAAATGTACCCAAATGGATGAGAATTAACCTAAAGGAATAAAGATATCTAGAGAACGAAGAAAAATTGATAATAGGAGTAAACCAGAAAGTTGCTTAAAATTGCATGCTCTATCTAAATCATGAAAGTTTAATTTTGACTAGACTATCCCTTTAAGGTACCTTACACTCAACCTAAAACCTGTTCAAATGCATCTGATGAGCTGTAACAGTTTTCTGAAGGTGATTTTTTATAAATAATTTTGTGGCAGGATATTTAATTTCTTTAAAAGGTTTGTACATTTAGAAAAAGTAAACAAGTTTTCTTTTGTTTGTGGTGTTTTTCTTGTGTTTTTTTTTAATTCTTTAAATTTACCCTGATACGAAATACTTAAAGGGACATAAAACCTTAAAACAAATATTTTATGATTCAGATAGAGCATGCAATTTGAAACAAATTTCCAATTTACTTATTTTATCAAACTGTCTTTTTTTTCTTGTTATCCTTTGTTTAAAAGCAGGTATGTAAGCTAAGGAGTGTGCACATGTCTGTAGCACTTTATGGCAGCAGATTTGCAACAATGTTATACATTAGCAAAAGCACTAGATGGCAGCACTATTTCCTGTCATGTAGTGCTTCAGATGCCTACCTCGTTATCTATTCAACAAAGCATAACATGAGAACAAAGTAAATTTGATAATAGAAGTAAATTGGAAACCTTTTTTAAATTGTATTCTCTATCTGAATCATGAAATAAAAATGTTGGGTTTAATTCCCTTTAAATTATGATGCATAGATGAAGCATTAAGGAACATAAAAACTTAAAATCATAATATAGAAACCATTAGGCTTTTCCTAAAGATTCCTGTGCAGATACAGTTTAAAGGGACAGTCAACACCAGAATTTTTGTTGTTTTAAAAGATAGATAATCCCTTAATTACCAATTCCCCAGTTTTGCATAACCAACACAGTTATAATTATACATGTTTTACCTCTGTAATTACCTTGTATCTAAGCCTCTGCAGACTGCCCCCTCATTTCAGTTCTTTTGACAGACTTGCATTTTAGCCAATCAGAGCTGTCTCCATGGTAAATTCACGTGCAAGAGCTCAATATTATCTATATGAAACACGTGAACTAATGCCCTCTAGTGGTGAAAAACTATCAAAATGCATTTAGATTAGAGGCGGCCTTCAATTAGTATTAGCTTTCAACTAAGAATACCAAGAGAACAAAGCAAAATTGGTGATAAAAGTAAACTGAAAAGTTGTTTAAAATTACATGCCCTATTTGAAACATGAAAGTTTTTTTTGGATTTGACTGTCCCTTTAAGCTTTTTCAGAGAAGAAACAGATCTCTATGCAGACAAAACAAATACTAAATATAATCACTATCGCCTAGATTACGAATGTTGCGCTAACTGTAGCGCAAATGCAATATTTTTTTTATTTTTTTAGGCTCCCTAGAGCGTCTTCAGCCTCTCTAGCCTCACCAGTCCTTATGTTATTAAATAGTACGAGTGGTGCGCACCACTCGTAATCTAGGTGAATGATTATTACTTGAACCATTACATAGTGATGCCCTATGTGTCACATGCAGGGATGGATTTATATTTCAGGTGCCAGGCACAGAAAACTGAAGCGTCCCTCCCTCGGGTATATAGCAAATAGGTTGTGTCACTGGAAATCATTGTAATCACAATTAGTTGAAGGGACACTGAACCCAAATGTTTTCTTTCATGATTCAGATAGAGCATGCAATTTTAAGCAACTTTCTACTTTACTCCTATTATGAATTTTTCTTCATTCTCTTGCTATCTTTATTTGAAAGCAAGAATGTAAGTTTAGAAGCCGGCCCTATGCACTTGTTTATAAGATATTTAAAATAATTCCAAACACTATACTTCATGCACCTGCAAAATTATGCTGCATGAATGGGTTTAAACGTCAGGGAGTATCCCCTGAGAGTCAGTAGATTTCCGTAAATCTAAAGGGTAACCCCAGGTTCTCTGGTTTGCAGGTCATGCCCCTGGTTTGCAAGTCATACCCCTATATAGAATATCTGTAAAAGTAATATATGAATTGATTCTACTATTAATACTAGAAGCCGACTTTGTGTTCCTAGCAACTCTCAGGCAAATGTGATCTGACTCTATAGGTAACACTAACTCTTACTCTTTAATGGCTCACAATAGAAACCATTCACCAAATGAGACTTTCCAATTCAGCATAAAATATAAAAAGATAGGAAATATTACAACCCACTTAAACGTTTCACACAATTATCACAATGCAATAATGATTACAAGAAAAAAGTATATTTCAACAGTTTGTAAAACCCACATAGAAGTCATGTTATTATATACTTGCTCCAGCGTCAGGGAGCAGCTATAGCAATGCGGGAGACTCCCGGAACTTCCGGGAGAGTTGGGATGTCTGGACTTTGCTATATTTATCAAATTCTTTGAGTGCTGTAGGTAGTGATGTGGTGGTGTCAGTTAAGGTGCGTAAGACATCGTCTGCATACATAGCTTTGTGTTTGTTCTTTCCCACTATAACAATTTAATAATTTTACCTCTTTGGCTGCCAGTAGCACACAAACAGTAGTGATTTGACCCTCTTGAACTTCCCTTAATTCGTTCTGCTCCATATTTGTAACGCATTGATGTAATGCTTGTGAGATATTCCACTATCAGACCGAACTTGGCCAGTAATCTTCTTATCCCGGCGTCGAGCCGGAATGATAGGGAATATCCCAGAGCAGAGAAAGTTCGCAAAATGAGGTAAGCGGCACTCACCACAGGCAGGATAGTTTTCGGCCGCAACAGGCAGGGAATCAGAGAAAGGCAGTTCAAAGGTAAACCACTAGAATGGTCCAGCAGACAGGGTTTGGCAACAGTAAAGCAGTCCAGAGGTAAACCACTAGGATGGTCAGGCAGGCATGGTTTGTCAATGGTAAAGCAGTCCAGAGATAAACCACTAGGATGGTCAGGCAGGCAGGGTTTGGCAACAGAGAGGCAATCCAGAGCAATAGGGGTTAATCAAGCAGAGTAGTCAGACAGGCAGGGTTCAGCAATAGAATATCAATCCATCAGTTTAGGGGTAAACAGGCAGAGTGGTCAGACAAGCAGAGTTCAGCAGCAGTATATCATTCCAGCAGTTTAGGGGTTAACTGGCAGAGTGGTCAGACAAGCAGAGGTCAGCAACAATATAACAGTCTAGCATACAACAATAATAACACCCAGGAGAACACTAAGAAACACCTATACTAGGGCAGAGAATGTAAGTGAAGCAAGTACTTACATAGCTGCCGATTCGCGCCAAGAACTCAAGGACCCGGCTTCAGAAAATAGGAGACATGCGGCGATGACGCCATCGCCGCACGCTCAGAGGAACCGCCGGATCCCTGGCAACTGCCATCGCGTCCTAGGCAATGAGCAGAGAGGAAGGGTTGCATCCCTGGCAATAGCCAGGATGGCGTGACATATCCCCCCCTTCAAGGGTTCCCTCCAGGAACCAGAGTTGGCGTCAAAGGATAAGCAGCATGGAATCTGGAGACCAAAGATAGAGCATGCACATCACGGGCAGGAACCCAGGAATGATCCGCCACAGAGTAACCCTTCCAGTGTACCAGATACTGCAGTTGTCTGCGCCTGTATCTGGAGTCCAGGATCTTAGCAACCTCATATTCAGGGTCACCACGGACCAGGAGCGGAGGAGGAGGAGTTCAGAGCCGGGTATATCTATTCTTGTTGTAAGGCTTGAGTAGTGAGATGTGGAAGACTGGGTTTATGCACAGGGTTTTGGGCAAGGCCACTTTGTAGGCAACAGGAGACAGTCTTTTCAGGACTTTGTATGGACCGATAAACCTAGGCCCCAATTTGTGACCGGGTTGACGTATACGAATATGTCGTGTAGAGACCCAAACACGTTCACCTACCAAGATGGCACGTACAGAAGCTCTATGACGATCAGCAAACTTTTTGTATCTAGAGACAGCTGAACGTAGCTGAGAGCGAATACGTTGCCAATGAGTGGTGAGTTCAGTAACGTGTCAGTCTGCAACAGGAACCCCAGTGGACTGAGCAGAAAGAGGGAAGACACAAGGTTGATACCCTGCTGCGTGCCAATGAGTGTTTCTTGCCAGCTCAGCTAGGGGTAACAACTCAGACCAGTTGGTATGGGAGCATCAACAAAGGCTCTAAGGTAGGCCTCGAGATCCTGGTTTACTCTCTCAGTTAGTCCATTGGTCTGAGGATGGTAGCCAGAAGACAAGGAAACAGTGGTTCCAATCAACTTACAAAAGGCTCTCCAAAAGGTAGAGATGAATTGTGGACCTCTGTCAGAAACAATATTCGCAGGAATGCCATGAAGTTGTACCACATGCAAGAGAAAAAGAGACGATAATTCTTGGGCAGAAGGCAGCTTGGTTAGGGGTACAAAATGAGCCAGTCTGGAAAAGCGACCCACCACAACACAGATAACTATATGGTGGTCAGAAGAAGGAAAGTCCACAATGAAATCCATTGTTATGTGTGTCCATGGTTGTTTGGGAATGGACAATGGTTGGAGCAAGCCGGGAGGCAAGGATCATGGAGTTTTGTGCAGGCTTTCACATAATCCTGACCATACGTATTGGGAAAGACGCTTAAAAGTCCTTGTCAAACCAGGATGTACTGAGAGTTTGCTATCATGAGCCCAGGACAGCACAGGAGTGTGTAGGTTCAGAGGTACAAAAAAGATATCGGAAGCCACGGGGACTTCAGGAGGTTTACTAGACTGGGCACGTTGCAGTCTTTGAAGAAGGGTGGTGTTTAGTTGAGCAACCACACAGGAGGGAGGTATGATGTGTTCAATAGGAGCTTCAGAGGAATCACTTGAGTAAGGAAACTGACGTGAAATGGTGTCAGCCTTCTTGTTTTTGGTCCCAGGAAGATAAGAGACCACAAAGTTAAAACGGGAAAAGAATAAGGTCCACCTGGCCTGTCGAGGATTGAGTCGATGAGCAGTCTCTAGGTAAGTCAGATTCTTGTGGTCGGTGAGAATCTGAATGGGATTGGCGGTGCCTTCTAACCAATGGCACCATTTAGTCAAGGCCATCTTAATGGCTGAGTTCACGATAACCCACATCGTAATTCCTCTCTGCAGGAGTAAAGCGTTTGGAAAAAAAGGCTACAGGGTGCGACTTGGAGGTTAAAGGATCCCTTTGGGTTAGAAATGCTCCAGCCCCTATTTTGGAGGCATCAACCTCTAAAGTGAACTGTAGATCAGGATGGCAGACCACAGGAGCAGAACAGAAAGCTTTTTTTAGATGAGTGATGGCATATATGGCCTCAGGGGGCCAATGTTTGCAGTCTTTGTTCTGTTTTGTCAATTCCGTGAGTGGAGCGACTGTTTGAGAAAAGTTCTTTATAAACTTGCGGTAATAATTGGAGAACCCCAAGAATCTCTGTAATTCATTTAATGAAGAAGTGTGGCTACCAAAGAATTGTCTCTGAGACGTTGAAGTACCTGTCTCACATGCTTATGATGCTCCTCCAGAGTGGAAGAGAAAATAAGGATGTCATCCAGGTAGACAATGACAGTGTGATTTGGGAGGTCACAGAAGACATCGTTGACAAATGCCTGGAAGACTGCAGGGGCGTTACACAGCTTAAAGGGCATTATAAGGTATTCGTTATGCCCTGATCTTCTGTTGAAGGCGGTCTTCCATTCGTAGCCTGGGAAGATACGAATCAGATTGTATGCCCCATATAAGTCCAACTTGGTGAAGAAGCGAGCATTCTGGAGTGAGTCATACAGTTCGGTGATCAAAGGAATGGAATATCGATTCATGATAGTTATGTTGTTCAAGGCCCTGTAGTCGATGCAGGGTCTGAGCCCACCATCCTTCTTACTGACGAAAAAGAAGCCTGCCCCAGCAGGAGAGGAGGAAGGGCGAATTAAACCTTTAGCTAGGTTCTCTTGGATGTAATCCTCCATGGATTTGGTTTCAGCTTTGGAGAGTGGATAAGTCCTGCCTTTAGGAAGTGGGGCTCTGGGAAAGAGGTCAATTTTGCAGTCATAAGGACGGTGGGGAGGAAGCACGTTGGCTGCTCTTTTCTCAAACACATCTGCGAAGTCCGCATATACTGAGGGAAGGTTTGGAGGAGTCTGTATACTGGCTATGGGGATGCGGGGCAGAGGAGTGACTTTAGCAAGGCAGGAGGGGAAACAGGAGGTACCCCAGGAGGCCAGTTGTCCTTCAGCCCAGTCGAACTGTGTATTGTGTGTACAAAGCCAAGAAAGAGCAAGGATGACAGGTTGTGCTGGGGAATGAATGACCTCGAACTGTTCGATATGAAGGACTCCCACAGTCAGGGTCAGGGATGCTGACTCAAAATGGTGGATCAACCCTGAACCAAGGGGGGTGCCATTCAGAGTAGTTATTTTGAGACAATGTCTTTTCTGCAGAAGAGGCAAGCCATCTTGAATCATAAAACGGTGATCCAGAAAATTTCCAGATGCCCCTGAATTAATGAAGGCTTGAGTGTGGACAGTATTCTGAAGGAAGGTAAGGGTAACAGGTACCAGAATCAGAGAGGAGTGAGGGGATTTAGTAGTGATCATGCTTAGAGGTACCCCAGTGTTATCCCCTAACCATTGGCTTTTCCCGGCCGAATGTCACAATTCTTCAGTTGGTGGGTGTTAGATCCACAATAAAAGCAAAGTCTCAATCTCCTTCTTCTCTGTCTTTCAGACTCTGAGGGTTTGAAGGAGGAGAGATCCATGGGTTCCTCCACTGGGGTAACTGGAGCTTTTGTAGGGGTTGAAGATACTGCAGAAACCAGACGAATAGAAGGATGGGATGGAAGGACCCTCCGAGTTCTGTCTCTCTCGGCTTGTCTCTCCTGAAAGCGAGAGTCCAGACTGATACAAAGTGATATAAAGTCATCCAAAGAAGAAGGAATATCACGTTAAGTGAGTTCATCTTTAATGCGTTCATGCAGACCCCTCCTAAAGGCTGCCTTGAGAGCACTGCCATCCCAAGTGGTTACAAGTGCCAAGGTGCAAAACTTGATGGCGAATTGTGCCACAGTTCTATTGCCCTGGCGGAGATCCAGGAGAGAAAATTCTGCAGCAGAAGTACGGCCAGAAGTCCCAAACACAGAATAAAATGCAGAAATTAAGAGATCAGCATCATGCAGGAGTGGAGCGTTCTGTTCCAAAAGGGGAGAGACCCAGGCTAGGGCCTTGTCTTTCAGTAAGGAAATGATAAAGGTGACCCTTGATTGGTGAGACTGAAAGATGTGAGGATCGTTACGGAAGTGCAACCTGCACTGGTTAAGAAAACCCCTACAATCAATAGTACCTTCATATTTGTCAGGCATTGAGATCCGGGGAATGCTTCCAGAAGCAGCGGAAGAAGCCTCAGTACTAGGAGCGGAGACTGGTGCTACAACAACAGGAGCAGTATTCCTTGCTGCAACTAGTGCAGAGAGTTGAGCGGTTATAGACTCTGCAACTGTGTGGTATGGGTTCCCAACATCTGTCCTTGAAGATAAACTGCTCTTGCTACCTCGTTTGGCTCCATGGCCCAAGTATGGGATATTCCACTATCAGACCGAACTCAGCCAGTAGTCTTCTTATCCCGGTGTCAAGCCGGAATGATAGGGAATATCCCAGAGCAGAGAAAGTATACAAGATGAGGTAAGTGGCACTCACCACAGGCAGGATAGTCGGCGGCGGCAACAGGCAGGCAATCAGAGAAAGGCAGTTCAAAGGTAAACCACTAGAATGGTCTGGCAGGCAGGGTTTGGCAACGGTAAAGCAGTCCAGAGGTAAACCACTAGGATGGTCAGGCAGGCAGGGTTTGGCAATGGTAAAGCAGTCCAGAGGTAAACCACTAGGATAGTCAGGCAGGCAGGGTTTGGCAACAGAGAGGCAATTCAGAGCAATAGGGGTTAATCAAGCAGAGTAGTCAGACAGGCAGAGCTCAGCAATAGAATATCATTCCATCAGTTTAGGGGTAAACAGGCAGAGTGGTCAGACAAGCAGAGTTCAGCAGCAGTATATCAATCCAGCAGTTTAGGGGTTAACAGGCAGAGTGGTCAGACAAGCAGAGGTCAGCAACAATATAACAGTCTAGCATATTACAATAATAACACCCAGGAGAACACTAAGAAACACCTATACTTGGGCAGATAATGTAAGTGAAGCAAGTACTTACATAGCTGCCAATTCATGCCAAGAACTCAAGGACCCGGCTTCAGAGAGGAGGAGACGTGTGGCGATGACGTCATCGCCGCACGCTCAGAGGAACCGCTGGATCCCTGGCAACCGCCAGAGCATCCTAGGCAACGAGCAAAGAGGAAGCGTTGCGTCCCTGGCAACAGCCAGGGCAGCGTGACAATTGAGGCACTAACACTCAGGGTCTTTAAAAAAAAAATGGACATTTATGTGTCCAGTATTTTTATGAAGATTTTATTTTACAGCCTGCTAAAATACTGGACAGTCCGGTTGAATCCTGGACACCTGGTAACCCTATTGATAGGATTCTGTTCTTTACATCATGGCCATTGTCATCAAGATTATCTACAACCATAATCACATTCTTTTTATCAAGTCTTTGTAACCATACCTCCATTTCTTCATCATATAGAGAATCTGTCACGTTGGTTATGCTGACTCTTCCTCTTTCATGTGATACAAAATTCCAAAATCACATTTGTTCACCTCTTCTCTAAACTTGTGATCACTGCTATTTGAAATGTACCACAGACGAACTGTAGGAACGGGACTGAGCAAGTTGATTAGCCACATATATTATTCCCTGTCAGACCTGATAATTACCCCAGCAGTTAAAGGGGCACTCAAGTCAAAATTAAACTTGCATGATTCAGATAGAGCATGTGATTTTAATTTAATTTTAATGTGATTGGCCGCGAATCTGCAGGAGGCGGCATTGCACAAGCAGTTCACCAGAACTATAGCAATGTTTGGCGGACATGATATGCTGCAGCGTATCATGTCCACCAGACATTGATAAATCAGCCCCTAAGACAACAATTAAGTAACAAGAGAAAAGTTGAGTGCTAAGGACAAGTTACCCTTTTGTTTCATACTGTGTTTTTTTTTTAACTATTTGAAGTAATAAAGAAGTATTGTATTAACCTACTCCAAGTGCTCCTCGATATCATCTTTCTTGCTATAAAAAAACCTTATCTACCCATTGCCCTTAAAGAGACAGATCGGCGGCACCACGGTCCTCTTCATATGATCGTCCGCCGCACACTGAAGATTGAATGCGAGGTACACGTTTTATATTGGGGTACCTTGCATTCCTATTGGCTGAAAATCTCAAATCAGCCAATAGGATGAGATCTGCTTAAATCCTATTGGCTGTTCAAATCAGCCAATAGGATATAAGCAGCTCTCATCCTATTGGCGGATTAGGGGTTAATAGGATGTAAACAGCTCTCATCCTATTGGCGGATTAGGGGTTAATAGTGTTAATAGGTAGTTTGTGATGTGGGGGGATGGCGGTTTAGAGGTTAATACATTTTATTAGTAGTTGTGATGTGTGGGAAGGCGGATACAGGGGTTTTGACGTGTCAGGTTTCATTTTTTGCAGGCGGGTTAAATTTTTATGGGCGACTAAACATTTTTTTTTTAATTAGGCGCCAATAGATCATGTACTGCCGTAAGTCACTGGTAACTCCAGAAATGTGTATTTGCGCACGTCCAGAATATCCGACTTAAGGTAGTATATAATCTGCCGGCACTGTATATGTGATTCACCCGATATGCAAAGTGAATGTATGGGTGGCGTGGGTTTCAGCAGTTGCGCTGAAACCTACGCCGTATATGTAATCTCGCCCAATGTTATCTATATGGCCAACATGAACTAGCAGTCTCTTGTTGTGAAAAGCTAATAAAAAAGCATATAATAAGAGGCTGTCTGTAGTTTAGAAACAGGCTGAAATGTAAAGGTTTAAATGTTATAAAGTATATTAATATACCATGTTGGTTGTGCAAAGCTGGGAAATGGGTAGTAAAGGCATTATCTATCTATTTAAACAATAACAATTTTGGTGTGTCCCTTTAAGGTTTAGAAGAAATTACACTCCTAGTGGGGGGTAGGACAGAAAGATAATAAAATGTCCGTTTTACATTGTTCTCTGTAAGTATTGGTCTTGCTGTGTTTAGAGACATAAGATAATGCACAATAAATTGTGCAAATATTGAGAAATAAGCTAATGAGGTCTGCTCTCCCTGCAAGCTCAGATGATTTAATTAGGTTGTGGTTTCAATTAGAAGAGACATTATTTAGTCCACAAAAATATACCTAAAGGAGCAATTTCCAATACATTTTAAACTCTGCAGCTGGTATAAAAAGTAATTGTAAACACATTTAGGGATAAGCTAATTTACAATTCAATTTCCCTTTTATCACTGTATTGCAAAATATCTGCATACAAAACAAAAATGTTTAATAGCGCTTAAAAATGTCATATTGTCAGCAAACTTTTCTTTTATGATTAAGATAGAGCACATACTTTTAAACATCTTTCCTATTTAATGTATTTTATAATTTGCTTAATTTTCTTGGTGTCCTTTGTTGAAAAGCATATCTACTTAGGATCAGTAGCAGCAGTGCGCAACTTAGGGACCTGATCACATAAGCGGCGTCGCCCACAAAAGCCGGCGTCGGCTGTTTTTAGACAGATGTCGGAATAATTTAGCGCTGCGGAATCTGTTGGCGCTCTACAAATAACCGATAATAATAATAAATAATAATAATAACATATACGGCGCCACATACAAATGCGGCACGTATATTTTACCCGTTGGCCACTGTTTTTACTTACATAAACTAACATAGAACCGATGTCGCAAGTCGTAGCAAGCCTTGCGCTGAGTATATTAGCACCGTAACTCTCTGGATGTTTTAACAAACACCTAACGCATGCGCAATATCTACCTGTCAACCGCCAATCCCCACCGCAATAACTAAATACCTTGCATTCCTACCTATTAACACTATTAATCCCTAACAACCAATAGGATTTCAGTAGCTCTCATCCTATTCGCTGTTTTGAAAATTTCAGCCAATAAGAACGCAAGGTACCCCAATATAAAAAGGGTTCCTTGCATTCACTCTTCAGTGTGCGGCGGATGATAGCATGAAGAGGGCCTCCACATCGCTGAAGACCCCCTGCCGCTGAAGAGGACCAGCGATCCAGATCCGCGCATCGGCAAAGACCGCTCTGCACCTCCAGCAAGAAGAAAGAAAATGTTCCCGCGATGGATGAAGATGGAGCCACCTGGAAGAAGACCTTCACCGCCACACTTCAGGAATGGTGAGTACCTATCTTGGGGTTAGTGTTAGGTGTTGCTTTTTTTTTGGGGGGGGGGGGTTAGATTAGGGATTTTTTTTATTTTTAATGGGCACTAAAGAGCTGATTGCCCATTTAAGGGCAATGCCCATACAAATGCCCTTTTAGGAGCAATGGGTAGTTTAGGTTTTCTTAGAGTTAGTCTTTTTTATTTTGGGGGGTTGGGTGGGTGGAGGTTTTACTGTTAGGGGGTAATTTGTAGTTTTTAAGTAAAAGAGCTGTTAAACTTAGAACAATGAGGGCTATTGGTAGTTTAGTCTTAGATTAGGGGGTGTTTTTATTTTGGGGTGGCTTTTTTGTTTTTTAGGGGTATTAGATTAGGTTTAAAAAAAAATATTTTGGATAATTTTGTTAATTTTTTTGTGTAATCTTAGATTTTTTTTTATTTTAATTTAATTTTAGGTTGTTTTTTTAATGTAATGTTAGGATTTTTTATTTTAATTCTAAGTTAGGATTTTTTTTATTTTAGTAAGTTTTAATTTATTTTTTAAGGAAATAGTCTTTTTTTATTTTATGTAATTAAGGTTAACTTAGGGGGTGTTAGGTTAGGGGGCTTAATGATTAGATTAATACTTTGCGCTGTGGGGGGATGGCGGTTTAGGGGTTAATAGGTTAATTAGGTAGATTGCGTTGTGGGGGGTTGGCAGATTAGGGGTTAATAGTTTTAATAGGTACTTTGCGATGTGGGGGGATGGCGGATTAGGGGTTAATACATTTATTAGGTACTTTGTGATGTGGGGGGATGGCGTATTAGGGGTTAATACATTTATTAGGTAGTTTGCAATGTGGGGGGATGGTGGATTAGGGGTTAATACATTTATTAGGTCACTTGTCGACTCCAGAAATGTCTATTTCCGCACATTTCTGAACGTTGCCGGTTTATCCGACTTATGGCAGTATATGATCTGCCGCTGTTATATATGTGATTCCCTCAATGTGCCCTAGGGGTTTAGCTGCTGATGGGTGGCTGGATATATACATGATTAAGGGTGTTGACACAAAACTTTGTATTAGTTTTACCCAGTCTTGTTGAAATAAACGTCTTTTATATAAAGCCTGGCCAGTGCTGCTGGCTTTGGGACTTCATATATATGCCTCTTGTTATAGGCTCATTATTGTGGTGTACAGTTAGCTCCTTATAGTGCACTGCTGCTCCCTCAATACCAAGAGAATCAAGCTAATCTGATAATAGAAGGAAGTTGGAGAGCTGTTTAACATTCTATGCTCTTATCTTAATCATAAAAGAATATTTATGATTATAAAATTATTATGATTAATGCCAATAATAATCAAAAAGTCAAAGCTTAAGCACAATCATTTTGGATCACATTAAATTAATAATATATTAATTATTATTTCCATATTGTTGTTAAAAAATAATTTACACGGGGGGCGGAGTCTAGCCACGCTGGAAGATGGCTGCTAGTTAGAAGGGCTCCCATCTCCTAAACCGACTATCAGCACTTATTGATGGTATGAAACCCCAAATCCCCCTTTCCTAATCACCCGCCTGCTAACAGAGACAGCTTGCAGTGTTTTGGAACCCATCCGAGATTTAAGCCGCCTCTACCTCCAGGGATTTGACTGAGGCCCAACACCGCATCGGCAGTGAAACCTACAAGGCCCTAACACCGGCTAGCTCATTCACAAGCCCTGCAAAGACTTCAGCGTAGCTGGACTACGATTGCTCCTTACAGTTCTAAAAGGAGCAGGGTCGGCACGGAACGGAGCAATTCATCTGCGCCACAGCATCAATACAGCGTGGCGACATCGAGAGGTAAATCACTTGTTGCAGACATACGCACCATATAAATTTGACAAAAAGCAGCCTTCTTGGCGTATGGTGCGATGTTGATCCACTTGCACAGTGTCCCACATTAATATAATGAACAGCAAGCTAAAAAACAACAAAAACAACTTTTTCGAGTAATCTAGCTGAATATAGTACGATCTGCACTAACTCTGGCAGAGTCCTTCCTTAATATTCACTCAGTAGATCTCCTCAAATAATTGACATACTCAGACTCCTCTATAAGGGCCTCAGGATCAAGCTAGAAACTTTAGGCCGCACGCATCAACATAGCAGAGATCCAGTGGTGGTTCACTAATTAGCTCACAGCTGCAGAGACTCTCAGCATTTTTACTATTCACCCCACCTTTATATTGGGGTAATGCCTTGCAAAAGGCAAAATAAAGGAGACAAGACCCCTTCCTCAAAGACACTCAGCCAATTTTTAATACCCCGTGAACCGCAGATCCCTACATACACAAAAGAAATTACAGACATGCAGGCATCTTCGTCAGCTCAAACACAGCCAGGGGACCCCAATCTGGGCTCCTTTGTTACTAAAAAAGACATTACACATATGTCATCTAAAAACATAATTTATGTAAGAACTTACCTGATAAATTCATTTCTTTCATATTAGCAAGAGTCCATGAGCTAGTGACGTATGGGATATACATTCCTACCAGGAGGGGCAAAGTTTCCCAAACCTCAAAATGCCTATAAATACACCCCTCACCACACCCACAAATCAGTTTAACGCATAGCCAAGAAGTGGGGTGATAAGACAAAAGTGCGAAAGCATAAAAAATAAGGAATTGGAATAATTGTGCTTTATACAAAAAATCATAACCACCACAAAAAAGGGTGGGCCTCATGGACTCTTGCTAATATGAAAGAAATGAATTTATCAGGTAAGTTCTTACATTATGTTTTCTTTCATGTAATTAGCAAGAGTCCATGAGCTAGTGACGTATGGGATAATGACTACCCAAGATGTGGATCTTCCACGCAAGAGTCACTAGAGAGGGAGGGATAAAATAAAGACAGCCAATTCCGCTGAAAATAATCCACACCCAAAATAAAGTTTAAATCTTATAATGAAAAAAACTGAAATTATAAGCAGAAGAATCAAACTGAAACAGCTGCCTGAAGTACTTTTCTACCAAAAACTGCTTCAGAAGAAGAAAACACATCAAAATGGTAGAATTTAGTAAAAGTATGCAAAGAAGACCAAGTTGCTGCTTTGCAAATCTGATCAACCGAAGCTTCATTCCTAAATGCCCAGGAAGTAGAAACTGACCTAGTAGAATGAGCTGTAATCCTTTGAGGCGGAGTTTTACCCGACTCGACATAAGCATGATGAATTAAAGATTTCAACCAAGATGCCAAAGAAATGGCAGAGGCCTTCTGACCTTTCCTAGAACCGGAAAAGATAACAAATAGACTAGAAGTCTTTCGGAAATTCTTAGTAGCCTCAACATAATATTTCAAAGCTCTAACTACATCCAAAGAATGCAATAATCTCTCCTTAGAATTCTTAGGATTAGGACATAATGAAGGAACCACAATTTCTCTGCTAATGTTGTTAGAATTCACAACCTTAGGTAAAAAATTAAAAGAAGTTCGCAACACCGCCTTATCCTGATGAAAAATCAGAAAAGGAGACTCACAAGAAAGAGCAGATAATTCAGAAACTCTTCTGGCAGAAGAGATTGCCAAAAGGAACAAAACTTTCCAAGAAAGTAATTTAATGTCCAATGAATGCATAGGTTCAAACGGAGGAGCTTGAAGAGCCCCCAGAACCAAATTCAAACTCCAAGGAGGAGAAATTGACTTAATAACAGGTTTTATACGAACCAAAGCTTGTACAAAACAATGAATATCAGAAAGATTAGCAATCTTTCTGTGAAAAAGAACAGAAAGAGCAGAGATTTGTCCTTTCAAGGAACTTGCAGACAAACCTTTATCCAAACCATCCTGAAGAAACTGTAAAATTCTCGGAATTCTAAAAGAATGCCAGGGAAAATGATGAGAAAGACACCAAGAAATATAAGTCTTCCAGACTCGATAATATATCTTCCTAGATACAGATTTACGAGCCTGTAACATAGTATTAATCACAGAGTCAGAGAAACCTCTTTGACTAAGAATCAAGCGTTCAATCTCCATACCTTTAAATTTAAGGATTTGAGATCCTGATGGTAAAAAGGACCTTGCGACAAAAGGTCTGGTCTTAACGGAAGAGTCCATGGTTGGCAAGAAGCCATCCGGACAAGATCCGCATACCAAAACCTGTGAGGCCATGCTGGAGCCACCAGCAGAACAAACGAGCATTCCTTCAGAATCTTGGAGATTACTCTTGGAAGAAGAACTAGAGGCGGAAAGATATAGGCAGGATGATACTTCCAAGGAAGTGACAATGCATCCACTGCTTCCGCCTGAGGATCCCTGGATCTGGACAGATACCTGGGAAGTTTCTTGTTTAGATGAGAAGCCATCAGATCTATTTATGGAAGTCCCCACATTTGAACAATCTGAAGAAATACCTCTGGGTGAAGAGACCATTTGCCCGGATGTAACGTTTGGCGACTGAGATAATCCGCTTCCCAATTGTCTATACCTGGGATATGAACCGCAGAAATTAGACAGGAGCTGGATTCCGCCCATACCAGTATTCGAGATACTTCTTTCATAGCCAGAGGGCTGTGAGTCCCTCCTTGATGATTGATATATGCCACAGTTGTGACATTGTCTGTCTGAAAACAAATGAACGATTCTCTCTTTAGGAGAGGCCATGACTGAAGAGCTCTGAAAATTGCACGGAGTTCCAAAATATTGATTGGTAATCTCACCTCCTGAGATTCCCAAACCCCTTGTGCTGTCAGAGACCCCCAAAGAGCTCCCCAACCTGTCAGACTTGCATCTGTTGAAATTACAGTCCAGGTCGGAAGAACAAAAGAAGCCCCCTGAATTAAACGATGGTGATCTGTCCACCACGTCAGAGCGTGTCGTACAATCGGTTTTAAAGATATTAATTGAGATATCTTTGTGTAATCCCTGCACCACTGGTTCAGCATACAGAGCTGAAGAGGTCGCATGTGAAAACGAGCAAAGGGGATCGCGTCCAATGCAGCAGTCATAAGACCTAGAATTTCCATGCATAAGGCTACCGAAGGGAATGATTGAGACTGAAGGTTTCGACAAGCTGAGATCAATTTTAGATGTCTCTTGTCTGTCAGAGACAGAGTCATGGACACTGAATCTATCTGGAAACCTAAAAAGGTTACCCTTGTCTGAGGAATCAATGAACTTTTCGGTAAATTGATCCTCCAACCATGATCTCGAAGAAACAACACAAGTCGATTCGTATGAGATTCTGCTAAATGTGAAGACTGAGCAAGTACCAAGATATCGTCCAAATAAGGAAATACCACAATACCCTGTTCTCTGATTACAGACAGAAGGGCACCGAGAACCTTTGTAAAAATTCTTGGAGCTGTTGCTAGGCCAAACGGCAGAGCCACAAACTGGTAATGCTTGTCTAGGAAAGAGAATCTCAGAAACTGATAGTGATCTGGATGAATCGGAATATGCAGATATGCATCCTGTAAATCTATTGTGGACATATAATGCCCTTGCTGAACAAAAGGCAGGATAGTCCTTATAGTTACCATTTTGAATGTTGGTATCCTTACATAACGATTCAATATTTTTAGATCCAGAACTGGTCTGAAGGAATTCTCCTTCTTTGGTACAATGAAGAGATTTGAATAAAACCCCAGCCCCTGTTCCAGAACTGGAACTGGCATAATTACTCCAGCCAACTCTAGATCTGAAACACATTTCAGAAATGCTTGAGCCTTCGCTGGATTTACTGGGACACGGGAAAGAAAAAATCTCTTTGCAGGAGGCCTTATCTTGAAGCCAATTCTGTACCCTTCTGAAACAATGTTCTGAATCCAAAGATTGTGAATTGAATTGATCCAAATCTCTTTGAAAAATCGTAATCTGCCCCCTACCAGCTGGACTGGAATGAGGGCCGCACCTTCATGTGGACTTGGGAGCTGGCTTTGGTTTTCTAAAAGGCTTGGATTTATTCCAGACTGGAGATGGTTTCCAAACTGATACCGCTCCTGTGGGTGAAGGATCAGGCTTTTGTTCCTTGTTGTGACGAAAGGAACGAAAATGATTATTAGACCTAAATTTACCTCTAGTTTTTTATCCTGTGGTAAAAAAGTTCCTTTCCCTCCAGTAACAGTTGAGATAATAGAATCCAACTGAGAACCAAATAATTTATTACCCTGGAAAGAAAGGGAAAGCAAAGTTGACTTAGAAGACATATCAGCATTCCAAGTTTTAAGCCATAAAGCTCTTCTAGCTAAAATAGCTAGAGACATATACCTGACATCAACTCTAATGATATCAAAGATGGCATCACAAATAAAGTTATTAGCATGTTGAAGAAGATTAACAATGCTATGAGAATTATGATCGGTTACTTGTTGCTCTAAAGCTTCTAACCAAAAAGTTGAAGCTGCAGCAACATCCGCTAAAGATATAGCAGGTCTAAGAAGATTACCTGAACATAAGTAAGCTTTTCTTATAAAGGATTCAATTTTCCTATCTAAAGGATCCTTAAAGGAAGTACTATCCACCGTAGGAATAGTAGTACGTTTAGCAAGAGTGGAGATAGCCCCATCAACCTTAGGGATTTTGTCCCAAAACTCTACTCTGTCAGATGGCACAGGATATAATTGCTTAAAACGTTTAGAAGGAGTAAATGAATTACCCAAATTATTCCATTCCCTGGAGATTACTTCAGAAATAGCATCAGGGACAGGAAAAACTTCTGGAATAACTACAGGAGATTTAAAAACCTTATCTAAACGTTTAGATTTAGTATCAAGAGGACCAGAATCCTCTATTTCTAATGCAATTAAGACTTCTTTAAGTAAAGAACGAATAAATTCCATTTTGAATAAATATGAAGATTTATCAGCATCAATCTCTGAAACAGAATCCTCTGAACCAGAGGAATCTTTATCAGAATCAGAATAATGATGTTCATTTAAAAATTGATCTGAAAAATGAGAAGTTTTAAAAGACCTTTTACGTTTACTAGAAGGAGGAATAACAGACATAGCCTTCTTAATGGATTTAGAAACAAAATCAATTATGTTAACAGGAACACTCTGAGTATTAGATGTTGATGGAACAGCAACAGGTAATGTAACATTACTAAAGGAAATATTATCTGCATTAACAAGTTTGTCATGACATTCATTACAAACAACAGCTGGAGGAACAGATACCACAAGTTTACAGCAGATACACTTAACTTTGGTAGATCCAGCACCAGGCAGCGACTTTCCAGAAGTATCTTCTGACTCAGGGTCAATCTGGGACATCTTGCAATATGTAATAGAAAAAACAACATATAAAGCAAAATTGATCAAATTCCTTAAATGACAGTTTCAGGAATGGGAAAAAATGCCAGTGAGCAAGCTTCTAGCAACCAGAAGCAATAAATAATGAGACTTAAATAATGTGGAGACAAAAATGACGCCCATATTTTTTAGCGCCAAAAAAGACGCCCACATTATTTGGCGCCTAAATGCCTGAGTCAAGGCAAATAAATGTTTGAACACATATATTTAGAACTTTATATAAAAGTGCCCAACCATAGCTTAGAGTGTCACAGAAAATAAGACTTACTTACTCCAGGACATTCATCTACATGTAGTAAAAAGCCAAACCAGTACTGAAACGAGAATCAGTAGAGGTAATGGTATATATAAGAGTATATCGTCGATCTGAAAAGGGAGGTAAGAGATGAATCTCTACGACCGATAACAGAGAACCTATGAAATAGACCCCGTAGAAGGAGATCATTGAATTCAAATAGGCAATACTCTCCTCACATCCCTCTGACATTCACTGCACGCTGAGAGGAAAACCGGGCTCCAACCTGCTGCGGAGCGCATATCAACGTAGAATCTAGCACAAACTTACTTCACCACCTCCATAGGAGGCAAAGTTTGTAAAACTGATTTGTGGGTGTGGTGAGGGGTGTATTTATAGGCATTTGAGGTTTGGGAAACTTTGCCCCTCCTGGTAGGAATGTATATCCCATACGTCACTAGCTCATGGACTCTTGCTAATTACATGAAAGAAAATGATATTAAAGTTGTTCTGCATGAGATGAGAACCCTGTTCAGGGATCTTTGAAAAGACCTAGGGGCCATAGATAAAAGTGTCGTCACCCTGGAAGCAAGCCAAGGCGCCCTCATGAATTCATGACCCCGTAGAAGGAGATCATTGAATTCAAATAGGCAATACTCTCCTCACATCCCTCTGACATTCACTGCACGCTGAGAGGAAAACCGGGCTCCAACCTGCTGCGGAGCGCATATCAACGTAGAATCTAGCACAAACTTACTTCACCACCTCCATAGGAGGCAAAGTTTGTAAAACTGATTTGTGGGTGTGGTGAGGGGTGTATTTATAGGCATTTTGAGGTTTGGGAAACTTTGCCCCTCCTGGTAGGAATGTATATCCCATACGTCACTAGCTCATGGACTCTTGCTAATTACATGAAAGAAAATGATATTAAAGTAGTTCTGCATGAGATGAGAACCCTGTTCAGGGATCTTTGAAAAGACCTAGGGGCCATAGATAAAAGAGTCGTCACCCTGGAAGCAAGCCAAGGCGCCCTCATGACTGAGGTTCAATCTAATTCCTCAAACATTCAGGAACATGATATTAAAATACACATACTCTCTGAAAAGCTAGAAGATCTAGAAAATCGGTGTCGCCAAAATAATCTTAGGATACAGGGTGTCTCTGAATTCATTTTCCCTCCAGCGATTGAAGGTTACCTCCTTCAGGCTCTTTTTAGAGTAATAAAAGACAACCCCTCAGCAGAAGATATTCAGATAGAAAGGGCTCATAGAGCTATAAGACCTAGGCCTCCTCTTAAAGCCCCTCCGAGAGATATAATAGTCAAGTTCCTTAGATATAAAGATAAAGAGGAACTCCTTCGCTGCGCCAGAGAGAAGCACCCAATCTCACACGTGGGTGAGGAAATTCAGCTGTTCACAGATTTATCCCCAATCACCCTCCAGAAAAGAAGGGATCTATCCCACATCACTACCATTCTGAAAAAGCACAAAGTCCAGTACAGATGGGGCTTCCCAGTCTCACTGATAGCTACTGTTAATAATAAAACGGCTATTTTTAGACCAGGGTCAGACCCCAACCTCTTTTACAAAGAACTTTCTTTGCCTTCTGCTCCGGATAGCGACACTCCCAAAGCTCAAGAGATGGACAGATCAATGAGGGGTCCACGGGCAAAAACACTATTCCACGCTGACTCTCCCTTCAATGGATTCTTTTTCAGTTACCCTGTACTGCGTCTACGGCAGTATGATTACAAAATAATCAAAAAAGGACACAGTCTAAAGCGGATAGTGCCAACTCTTCAGGTTGGACATTGCACTAGTTACTCACGGGGACCTCCTAAGCAGGTCCGCTAAGTTCTCATAATAGAGTGATCTGGGTCCCTCACTGCTGTATCCTTTTATATTTTTTATAGGTACAAACGCTCAGATTAAATTTCATAGTTCTGAGCAAAAGTTCTTATTGTTATTTGTTACTATGTTGTTTATCCCTCAAAAAAGGATTTTGCTGGTTCGGGGTAATGATGTCCTATCTACTGTTTAACCACTTTCCACAGGTACAGACATCTGCCTTGTTCGGATAGAAATCTCACTAATTTAATGCTCAGTTATTCTCTCTAATTGTTGGTTTGGACCGATTGCCTTTATTTAATAAGAGTTTTCCAAAATGTTTATATAATTCAAATGTGTTTATGTACTAATGGTTTTAAAATGTTTTATTGTCAGCACGGCATCTACACTAATCTATTCAAACAAGGCTTAAGTAGTGAACATAGTTATAACACTGATAGATGTCCCACAAAAAGTATTATGGAAGATTTCTATCACCTGTCAGCTATAAACAACCACTTTAACAACACTATTTAGACCTTGCCCCTAGGTGGATTCGGTTTGGGTTCCCTTATTTTCAGGGACACGTCTTCATAGTGGATTAGTACCCAAACCACTAGTTGATTTCGACCAATCCATAGATTAGCTAATTTCTCAAAACAATTAATTAGCTTTAATTTTTATTAGTTGATCCTTTTGCAAGTATATCACATTTGGGGTTTGCCCCCCTCGGACTAATTCCTCAATACCTTTTTGAATTACACTCCCCTGTTCCTTCTCCCTTCCCTCTCCTTCCAGCCCATCTCTTCCCCCTCCTCCCCTCTCCCTCCCTTCGTCCCAATCCCCCCCTTCATACCATCTAATATAACCATTTTCAAACACATATTCCACTGAGTTGGTAGTGGAGATACTTCCCCTGTTTAGACATTCAATACAGGTTATCTGCTCCATAAGAGGAGTACTGGTTTAATCAAATACTATGGTCGCTTCGGTTGATCGTATACAAGGGTTCTTTATAATCTCCTTATTGCCTGTTTTTTAGGCACTCTCTCTCCTCTCACTTTTCAGTCTACTCTTCTCTCTACCTTTTCATCTTTTCTCCTTTTCTTCCCCTCTTCTTTTTTTTTTTATTTCTTCCCCTCCTGCAACATGCCCCATAAACTCAGTAGGTTCCAGGACCACTCCTTCCAACTGACCTCCATAAATGCCAAGGGATTTAACAGTCCGGGTAAAAGATCCATAGCACTTAGGGAACTGATCAAATTAAAAAGCCAAATTATATTAATACAGGAGACACATTTTCAAAAAGGTAGAGAACCACATTGGACTCCCATGCACTACCCCATATCCTGTTTTGCTTCAGGGCCAAATAAAAAAGGAGGAGTGGGCATTCTTATTCACAAATCATTACCCTTACAGGTTACACACACCATCAAAGACCCAGAGGGCCGCTATATTCTCCTAGTAGGCCAACTCTATGGCCAACAACTCACTCTCTTAAATATATATGCCCCTAACCAAGCCCAGAATAACTTTTTCAAAGCAATCTCGAATCTACTGCTAGATCATGCCAGGGGGGTGGTATTCATGGCTGGAGATTTTAATCTCTTATTTGACCCGCTGGTAGATGCTTCGAGAGGGGCTACCAATGTGCCCAAATCAGAGTAGTGAAAAACTCCCTGAACAATCTCTCACTCCATGATGTATGGAGAACTTTGCATCCAAACGTGAAAGACTACACTTTTTACTCCTCTCCCCATAATTGTTACACGCAGATAGATTACATATCTACAGACTCCCATGGCCTCTCCCTTACTAATCAATGCGACATAGGCAATATAACATGGTCCGACCACGCCCCTGTCACCTGCTCCATTCTCTGTCCAGATCTCCCAATCACATCCAGGACATGGAAACTTGATGACACACTGCTAGATAATCCAGTCATTCTCGGGGATGTGGAGAGAGATCTAGCTGAATACTTTTCAGTTAACGAGAATACTACCTCGTCGCCTCTAGTTGAATGGGAGGCGCATAAATCCATGATACGCGGCCTATTTATTTAACACAGCACGAGGATTGCCAAACAATCTAGAGAACAGCCCACTAACCTTCTGGCTAAGATCAGTACACTCGAGAATACAGATAAGCGAGATCCGACTAATTATGCCCTTAAGCAAAATTTATTGAACACGAGAAAGGAACTAAAGCAATTCCTGATAAAGGTACACCAACGCAATGCTCTATATCTCAAATAATACTATTACGAAGGGGGCAACAAACCTGGGAAAATTTTAGCAAGAACCCTTCTCAGGAAACAACTATCAGCATACATTCATTCTCTAAAAACAAAAGACAGTCAGCTTATTCATAGTAGTAAACGTATAGCCTCCACCTTCCTAGAATACTATAGTTCACTTTATAATATAGATAACCCTGTGTCTTCCCCTTACTCACAGTTCGAAACAGATAATCTTAGAGAAAACACAGACATCTTCTTTCGAGATCTCGGCGTCCCCTCCCTGAATGACGAAGCGAGAACAAATCTTGAATCTCCTATCACATTAGAAGAGTTACAACGGGCTATCAAAGACACATCGACAGGCAAAAGCCCGGGCCAAGATGGCTACACCCCCAGATATTATAAAATATTTAAAAACATACTGTCCCCTCGCTTGCTCAAGCTTTTTAACAACTTAAGAGACAACCCCACTCTATCTAGATCACTTTTAGAGGCACACATTACTGTCATTCCTAAACCAGGGAAACCAGCTTCTTGCCCTGAGAACTTTAGGTCCCATTTCACTTATAAACACTGATATGAAACTACTAGCTAAGGTTCTTGCCAATAGGTTAAATAAACATCTGCCAAGTCTGATATCCAAAGATCAAGTGGGCTTTATTCCCGGACGGGAAGCCCAAGATAATACTATCAAAATCCTACAGCTAATAAACCATGCTAAAGTCACAGAAACTCCTCTGGTCCTTTTTGCGACTGATGCAAAAAAGGCCTTCGATAGAGTTCGTTGGTCTTTTCTACGCAGAGCTATGATGGAGATGGGTGTCCCAGAACCTTTCTTGAATATGTCCATGGCCTTATATTCCTTCCCAAATGCAAGAATAAGAATCAACGGTACTCTCTCCAAATCCTTCAACATTAACAATGGCACCAGGCAGGGGTGCCCCTTGTCTCCACAGCTTTTTGCCATTTCTATGGAGGTACTGAAAAAAATAAAATTAGAAATAACAAAGAGATCAAGGGGCTTGTTGTAGGGGACACTGAATACAAACAGGCCCTCTACGCTGACGATGCACTGTTCTCACTTACAGACACCGAGGCCTCCATCCCAGAACTCCTTGCTAAGCTGAGCAGATACAGCAAGATTTCAAATTTCCAATTAAATATCACCAAATCTGAAATTTTAAATATAAACATCAACCCGAAGATCACACAACACTTAAGCAACAAATATAATATTCCTATTGCTCAGCATAAACTGAAATATTTAGGGATATATCTGACTCCCTCCGCACATGATTTATACAAATTCAACTACACCATACTAAAAAATGAAATAATTTGAAATCTATCGATCTGGAAAAATAAACAACTCTCATGGCTTGGCAGGATCGGGGTCCTAAAAATGAACATCCTTCCACAAATCTTGTATTTATTTCAGACCCTTCCCGTTCTGCTCCTCGAGGGATTTGTTGTCCAATTGCAAAAAGCTTTTGAGCAATATATCTGGGCTGGATCCAGACCCAGAATTCCAAGAAAAACCATGTATCACTCTAGAGATAAAGGAGGACTGAGGGGCCTAGTTATCAAGCCGTCAACCTCAAATACGCTGGAATTCCGCAGCATATTTGTGGCGCGGCTGATTCGCCTTAGTTATCAAAGGCTCGAGACCGGCAAAAGTAGAATTTTGTGACGTAAACTTCGATCCGCCGGACTCAGTCCGACACCGATCGATTCTTACGTCACTCCAGATGTTCCGCACACAAGTGCGGCACAATCTCACTACTTTTGCTATTTATCAAAAAACTAGCAGGTACGCTCGGCACTTTTACGGCCCAGCGTACCTGGTTTTCAAAGCGCCAGCCTGGAGGCGGCGGATCCCATAGGAATCAATGGGAGTCTGACCATAGCGAAAGTACAAGTTCGCTGCTGACAGACATCCCATTGATTCCTATGGGAGATGTCTACACCTAACACCCTAACATGTACCCCGAGTCTAAACACCGCTAATCTGACCCCCCCTACACCGCCGCAACTAAATAAAGTTATTACCCCCTAAACCGCCGCTCCCGGAGCCCACCGCAAGCTACTCTATACATATTAACCCCTAAACCGCCGCTCCCTGAACCCGCCGCAACCTATATTAAATGTATTAACCCCTATCCTGCCCCCCCTACACTGTCGCCACCTATAACAAATTTATTAACCCCTAATCTGCCCCCCCTACACCGTCGCCACCTATAATAAATTTATTAACCCCTATCCTGCCCACCACTACGCCGCCGCCACTGTAATAAAATTATTAACCCCTAAATCTAAGTCTAACCCTAAACCTAACGCCCCCCTAACTTAAATATTAATTAAATAAATCTAAATAAATTAACTCTTATTAACTAAATGAATCCTATTTAAAACTAAATACTTACCTTTAAAATAAACCCTAATATAGCTACAATATAAATAATAATTATATTCTAGCTATCTTAGGATTTATATTTATTTTACAGGTAACTTTCAATTTATTTTAACCATGTACAATAACTATTAAATAGTTATTAACTATTTAATAGCTTACCTAGCTAAAATAAAGAGAAATGTACCTGTGAAATAAATCCTAACCTAAGTTACAATTACACCTAACACTACACTATACTTTAATAAATTATTCCTATTTAAAAATAAATACTTACCTGTAAAATAAACCCTAAGATAGCTACAATGTAATTAATAATTATATTATAGCTATCTTAGGATTTATATTTATTTTACAGGTAACTTTGTATTTATTTTAGCTAGTTAGAATAGTTATTAAATAGTTATTAACTATTTAATAACTACCTAGCTAAAAGAAATACAAAATTACCTGTAAAATAAATCCTAACCTAAGTTACAATTAAACCTAATACTACACTATCATTAAATTAACTAAATAAACTACCTACAAATAATTACAATTAAATACAATTACATAAACTAACTAAAGTACAAAAAATAAAAAAAGCTAAGTTACAAAAAATAAAAAAATAAGTTACAAACATGTTAAAAATCTTACAACAATTTTAAGCTACTTACACCTAATCTAAGCCCCCTAATAAAATAACAAACCCCCCCAAAATAAAAAAAATCCCTACCCTATTCTAAATTAAATAAATTTCAAAGCTCTTTTACCTTACCAGCCCTTAAAAGGGCCATTTGTGGGGGCATGCCCCAAAAAGTTCAGCTCTTTTGCCTGTAAAAGAAAAATACAACCCCCCCCAACATTAAAACCCACCACCCACATACCCCTAATCTAACCCAAACCCCCCTTACAAAAACCTAACACTAATCCCCTGAAGATCATCCTACCTTGAGTCGTCTTCACTCAGCCGAGCCACCGATGGAACTGAAGAGGACATCCGGAGCGGAAGAAGTTAATCCTCCAAGTGGCGCTGAAGAAATCTTCCATCCGATGAAGTCATCATCCAGGCGGCGCTGAAGAAGTCTTCGATCCGGCCGATGTCATCTTCAAAGAGGCGCTGAAGAGGTCTTCTATCCGGGCGAAGTCATCTTCCAAGCCGGGTCTTGAATCTTCCTTCCGCCGACGCGGAACCACCTTCTTCCCCGACGGACTACGACGAATGACGGCTCCTTTAAGGGACGTCATCCAAGATGGCGTCCCCTCAATTCCGATTGGCTGATAGGATTCTATCAGCCAATCGGAATTAAGGTAGGAAAAATCTGATTGGCTGATGGAATCAGCCAATCAGATTGAGCTCGCATTCTATTGGCTGTTCCGATCAGCCAATAGAATGCGAGCTCAATCTGATTGGCTGATTGGATCAGCCAATCGGATTGAACTTGATTCTGATTGGCTGATTCCATCAGCCAATCAGATTTTCCTACCTTAATTCCGATTGGCTGATAGAATCCTATCAGCCAATCGGAATTGAGGGGACGCCATCTTGGATGACGTCCCTTAAAGGAGCCGTCATTCGTCGTAGTCCGTCGGGGAAGAAGGTGGTTCCGCGTCGGCGGAAGGAAGATTCAAGACCCGGCTTGGAAGATGACTTCGCCCGGATAGAAGACCTCTTCAGCGCCTCTTTGAAGATGACATCGGCCGGATCGAAGACTTCTTCAGCGCCGCCTGGATGATGACTTCATCGGATGGAAGATTTCTTCAGCGCCGCTTGGAGGATTAACTTCTTCCGCTCCGAATGTCCTCTTCAGTTCCATCGGTGGCTCGGCTGAGTGAAGACGACTCAAGGTAGGATGATCTTCAGGGGATTAGTGTTAGGTTTTTGTAAGGGGGTTTTGGGTTAGATTAGGGGTATGTGGGTGGTGGGTTTTAATGTTGGGGGGGGGGTTGTATTTTTCTTTTACAGGCAAAAGAGCTGAACTTTTTGGGGCATGCCCCCACAAATGGCCCTTTTAAGGGCTGGTAAGGTAAAAGAGCTTTGAAATTTATTTAATTTAGAATAGTGTAGGGATTTTTTTTATTTTGGGGGGGTTTGTTATTTTATTAGGGGGCTTAGATTAGGTGTAAGTAGCTTAAAATTGTTGTAAGATTTTTAACATGTTTGTAACTTATTTTTTTATTTTTTGTAACTTAGCTTTTTTTATTTTTTGTACTTTAGTTAGTTTATGTAATTGTATTTAATTGTAGTTATTTGTAGGTAGTTTATTTAGTTAATTTAATGATAGTGTAGTATTAGGTTTAATTGTAACTTAGGTTAGGATTTATTTTAAAGGTAATTTTGTATTTCTTTTAGCTAGGTAGTTATTAAATAGTTAATAACTATTTAATAACTATTCTAACTAGCTAAAATAAATACAAAGTTACCTGTAAAATAAATATAAATCCTAAGATAGCTATAATATAATTATTAATTATATTGTAGCTATCTTAGGGTTTATTTTACAGGTAAGTATTTATTTTTAAATAGGAATCATTTATTAAAGTATAGTGTAGTGTTAGGTGTAATTGTAACTTAGGTTAGGATTTATTTCACAGGTACATTTCTCTTTATTTTAGCTAGGTAAGCTATTAAATAGTTAATAACTATTTAATAGTTATTGTACATGGTTAAAATAAATTGAAAGTTACCTGTAAAATAAATATAAATCCTAAGATAGCTATAATATAATTATTATTTATATTGTAGCTATATTAGGGTTTATTTTAAAGGTAAGTATTTAGTTTTAAATAGGATTCATTTAGTTAATAAGAGTTAATTTATTTAGATTTATTTAATTAATATTTAAGTTAGGGGGGCGTTAGGGTTAGGGTTAGACTTAGGTTTAGGGGTTCATAATTTTATTACAGTGGCGGCGGCGTAGTGGGGGGCAGGATAGGGGTTAATAAATTTATTATAGGTGGCGACGGTGTAGGGGGGGCAGATTAGGGGTTAATAAATTTATTATAGGTGGCGACGGTGTAGGGGGGGCAGATTAGGGGTTAATAAATTTATTATAGGTGGCGACGGTGTAGGGGGGGCAGGATAGGGGTTACTAGGTATACTGTAGGTGGCAGCGGTGTCCGGGAGCGGCGGTTTAGGGGTTAATACATTTATAAGACTTGCGGCGGGGTCTAGGAGCGGCGGTTTAGGGGTTAATACATTTATAAGAGTTGCGGCGGGGTCTAGGAGCGGCGGTTTAGGGGTTAGTAACTTTATTTAGTTGCGGGGGGCTCCGGGGGCGCCGGTGTAGGGGGTAGAACAGTGTAGTTTAGTGTGAGTGCTTAGTGACAGACTAGCAATAAAGCTGGGAAAAAGCCGAAGGGCAGCGAGATCGGATGAGTGATAACTGTCACAGTCCGCTGCTCATCGCCCCGCGGCTTTTTGACAGCTTTATTTGATAACTTAGGCGAACATATTCAAGGTCCGCGGCGGCGAAGGTAGGCGAGCTTAGGCGGACGTATTGGGCCGGCGAAGCCAGAAAAGTAGACGGCTTGATAACTACCCCCCTGGGTGTCCCATGCTTGCAGGCCTACAAACATGCAATAACACTACAACATATAGTTGAATGGGCTCACAACACCAACAATAAGGCATGGATTCAAATAGATAGGCACATTTTTAGGCTAAACAATGTAGCAACGATGGCGTAGACCTTACCCCAAAAAAGACCCAAATTAGTTTATAGTTATCACGTTACAGTTGGTATTTTATCAGAATGGGATCAAATCCTATCCACTAGTACACATATTTCATCCAAATACGCTCCGCTTACTCCACTCCTTGAACACGTAGAACTTCCCTATCACCATTTGGGATTTTCTATAAAGCAACCCTATAGTCTTAAAACAGGATCTATCCATTTCGCCACGGAAAATGGTGCAGTTAAAACACAAACTGTGCTGGAGGAAGCCCATGGGGAGATTTTCTCCTCATGGCTTCATTACCATCAATTACTCCACTTTATTTCTCACCATAAGCATAAGAAAGATCTTGGCAGGGAAATCACGACCTTTAAAAACTTATGCATCTTGCATAATGCATCTTGCATTAACCCAGATTCAACAAACCTTCCGTCCTACACCCATTCCTGGAAAGGGGAACTAGGCTATGATATTGATGCTGAGACCTGGCTTAAAGCTTTCAGGCTAACTAAAAAGTAATCTGTCTCCGCATTAATTCAGAAAATTCATTTAAAATTTCTATTCAGGTGGTACCTAACTCCAAATCATCTACACAAGATTTACCCCTCGCTCAACAGCACATGCTGGAGGGGATGTGGGGAAGAGGGCTGTCTTCTCCACATTTAGTGGACATGTCCTAGACTGAAGAGATTCTGGACAGACATCTTATCAGCTATCTCTGAGATATTTTCGACTCAGATTCCCCATAACCCGAGTACTATCCTATTTCTTTCACTTCCCAAGCTGACTGGCCTAGGCAAACAACCATTGTTACTGATAATGCTTACAGCTGCTAAAAACTTATCCAGAAATATTGGAAAACTTGACAGTCCCCTCAAAAGAAGAATGGAGAACATTAGTTTCTGATCTCCTGACCCTTGAGAGATACCATTATCTAAAAACACACAGATTATAGGTCCATGAAATGATGTTGGCAGTGTGGCATAAAACAATATAACCACAACATTTTAAACCCGAGATGCACGTCCCTCCTCCCAGATAGGGTTTTTTTTTTTTCCTCCTTCCTCTCTCCACCCCCATCCTTTCTGCTGCTTTTCTCTTTCCTTGCTTCTTTTTCTCTCTCTCTTAAAAGAGCCTTTGGGGGCTAGTTATCAAGCCGTCTACTTTTCTGGCTTCGCCGGCCCAATACGTCCGCCTAAGCTCGCCTACCTTCGCCGCCGCGGACCTTGAATACGTTCGCCTAAGTTATCAAATAAAGCTGTCAAAAAGCCGCGGGGCGATGAGCAGCGGACTGTGACAGTTATCACTCATCCGATCTCGCTGCCCTTCGGCTTTTTCCCAGCTTTATTGCTAGCCTGTCACTAAGCACTCACACTAAACTACACTGTTCTGCCCCCTATACCGGCGCCCCCGGAGCCCCCCGCAACTAAATAAAGTTACTAACCCCTAAACCGCCGCTCCTAGACCCCGCCGCAACTCTTATAAATGTATTAACCCCTAAACCGCCGCTCCTAGACCCCGCCGCAACTCTTATAAATGTATTAACCCCTAAACCGCCGCTCCCGGACACCGCTGCCACCTACAGTATACCTAGTAACCCCTATCCTGCCCCCCCTACACCGTCGCCCTCTATTATAAAATTATTAACCCCTATCCTGCTGATCCCGCACCTCTCCGCAACTAAATAAATAGTTTAACCCCTAAACCGCCGCTCCATGAACCCGCCGCAACCTATATTAAACCTATTAACCCCTATCCTGCCCCCCCTACACCGTCGCCACCTATAATAAATTTATTAACCCCTATCCTGCCCCCCACTACGCCGCCGCCACTGTAATAAAATTATTAACCCCTAAACCTAAGTCTAACCCTAACGCCCCCCTAACTTAAATATTAATTAAATAAATCTAAATAAATTAACTCTTATTAACTAAATGAATCCTATTTAAAACTAAATACTTACCTTTAAAATAAACCCTAATATAGCTACAATATAAATAAGAATTATATTCTAGCTATCTTAGGATTTATATTTATTTGACAGGTAACTTTCAATTTATTTTAACCATGTACAATAACTATTAAATAGTTATTAACTATTTAATAGCTTACCTAGCTAAAATAAAGAGAAATGTACCTGTGAAATAAATCCTAACCTAAGTTACAATTACACCTAACACTACACTTTAATAAATTATTCCTATTTAAAAATAAATACTTACCTGTAAAATAAACCCTAAGATAGCTACAATGTAATTAATAATTATATTATAGCTATCTTAGGATTTATATTTATTTTACAGGTAACTTTGTATTTATTTTAGCTAGTTAGAATAGTTATTAAATAGTTATTAACTATTTAATAACTACCTAGCTAAAAGAAATACAAAATTACCTGTAAAATAAATCCTAACCTAAGTTACAATTAAACCTAATACTACACTATCATTAAATTAACTAAATAAACTACCTACAAATAACTACAATTAAATACAATTACATAAACTAACTAAAGTACAAAAAATAAAAAAAGCTAAGTTACAAAAAATAAAAAATTAAGTTACAAACATGTTAAAAATATTACAACAATTTTAAGCTACTTACACCTAATCTAAGCCCCCTAATAAAATAACAAACCCCCCAAAATAAGAAAAATCCCTACCCTATTCTAAATTAAATAAATTTCAAAGCTCTTTTACCTTACCAGCCCTTAAAAGGGCCATTTGTGGGGGCATGCCCCAAAAAGTTCAGCTCTTTTGCCTGTAAAATAAAAATACAACCCCCCCCAACATTAAAACCCACCACCCACATACCCCTAATCTAACCCAAACCCCCCTTACAAAAACCTAACACTAATCCCCTGAAGATCATCCTACCTTGAGTCGTCTTCACTCAGCCGAGCCACCGATGGAACTGAAGAGGACATCCGGAGCGGAAGAAGTTAATCCTCCAAGCGGCGCTGAAGAAATCTTCCATCCGATGAAGTCATCATCCAGGCGGTGCTGAAGAAGTCTTTGATCCGGCCGATGTCATCTTCCAAGAGGCGCTGAAGATGTCTTCTATCCGGGTGAAGTCATCTTCCAAGCCGGGTCTTGAATCTTCCTTCCGCCGACGCGGAACCACCTTCTTCACCGACGGACTACGACGAATGACGGCTCCTTTAAGGGACGTCATCCAAGATGGCGTCCCCTCAATTCCGATTGGCTGATTTAAGGTAGGAAAAATCTGATTGGCTGATGGAATCAGCCAATCAGATTGAGCTCGCATTCTATTGGCTGTTCCGATCAGCCAATAGAATGCGAGCTCAATCTGATTGGCTGATTGGATCAGCCAATCGGATTGAACTTGAATCTGATTGGCTGATTCCATCAGCCAATCAGATTTTCCTACCTTAATTCCGATTGGCTGATAGAATCCTATCAGCCAATCGGAATTGAGGGGACGCCATCTTGGATGACGTCCCTTAAAGGAGCCGTCATTCGTCGTAGTCCGTCGGTGAAGAAGGTGGTTCCGCGTCGGCGGAAGGAAGATTCAAGACCCGGCTTGGAAGATGACTTCACCCGGATAGAAGACATCTTCAGCGCCTCTTGGAAGATGACATCGGCCGGATCAAAGACTTCTTCAGCGCCGCCTGGATGATGACTTCATCGGATGGAAGATTTCTTCAGCGCCGCTTGGAGGATTAACTTCTTCCGCTTTTCTTTTACAGGCAAAAGAGCTGAACTTTTTGGGGCATGCCCCCACAAATGGCCCTTTTAAGGGCTGGTAAGGTAAAAGAGCTTTGAAATTTATTTAATTTAGAATAGGGTAGGGATTTTTCTTATTTTGGGGGGTTTGTTATTTTATTAGGGGGCTTAGATTAGGTGTAAGTAGCTTAAAATTGTTGTAATATTTTTAACATGTTTGTAACTTATTTTTTTATTTTTTGTAACTTAGCTTTTTTTATTTTTTGTACTTTAGTTAGTTTATGTAATTGTATTTAATTGTAGTTATTTGTAGGTAGTTTATTTAGTTAATTTAATGATAGTGTAGTATTAGGTTTAATTGTAACTTAAGTTAGGATTTATTTTACAGGTAATTTTGTATTTCTTTTAGCTAGGTAGTTATTAAATAGTTAATAACTATTTAATAACTATTCTAACTAGCTAAAATAAATACAAAGTTACCTGTAAAATAAATATAAATCCTAAGATAGCTATAATATAATTATTAATTATATTGTAGCTATATTAGGGTTTATTTTAAAGGTAAGTATTTAGTTTTAAATAGGATTCATTTAGTTAATAAGAGTTAATTTATTTAGATTTATTTAATTAATTATTTAAGTTAGGGGGGCGTTAGGGTTAGGGTTAGACTTAGGTTTAGGGGTTAATAATTTTATTACAGTGGCGGCGGCGTAGTGGGGGGCAGGATAGGGGTTAATAAATTTATTATAGGTGGCGACGGTGTAGGGGGGGCAGGATAGGGGTTAATACATTTAATATAGGTTGCGGCGGGTTCAGGGAGCGGCGGTTTAGGGGTTAATACATTTATTATAGTTGCTGTGGGCTCCGGGAGCGGCGGTTTAGGGGGTAATAACTTTATTTAGTTGCGGCGGTGTAGGGGGGGTCAGATTAGCGGTGTTTAGACTCGGGGTACATGTTAGGGTGTTAGGTGTAGACAGCTCCCATAGGAATCAATGGGATGTCTGTCAGCAGCGAACTTGTACTTTCGCTATGGTCAGACTCCCATTGATTCCTATGGGATCCGCCGCCTCCAGGCTGGCGCTTTGAAAACCAGGTACGCTGGGCCGTAAAAGTGCCGAGCGTACCTGCTAGTTTTTTGATAACTAGCAAAAGTAGTGAGATTGTGCCGTACTTGTGTGCGGAACATCTGGAGTGACGTAAGAATCGATCTGTGTCGGACTGAGTTTGGCGGATCGAAGTTTACGTCACAAAATTCTACTTTTGCCGGTCTCGAGCCTTTGATAACTAAGGCGAATCAGCCTCGCCACAAATACGCTGCGGAATACGCAGCGTATTTGAGGTTGACGGCTTGATAACTAGGCCCCTTTGTAGACGCTTGTATATATGCATGTTTTACATTCGTAAAATTTAAAAAATGTTACGCCCTCAGGGGAGCCTTGTCTTATTATGTAACATTTGACTTATACCAAAAGATCCCCTTACACATTCGCTTACCAATAGAAGAGACAACATAAAATTTTCCCACATAAGATCTGTTGTTCCATGTTATTCATGTATTTAACTGTGTAAGAAAGTTGGACTGTATGTTTATTATACCATCAAACATGTTCCAATGTTGTCTTTCTAATTATCTCAATAAATATTTAAATTAAAAATTTTTTTTTACACATATAAAAAAAAAAACATACCTGAAAGTTAGCCACCACACAAAGTCCAAAGCAGCTCAAAAGTCCAATAACTAGTCCAATTTTGTTTGGTAAGGAAATACAACTACTGTAATTGTGATTAAGAGCATCAACATGTTTATATCGAATATACATTGTAAAAATACCTAAAAAGAAACAGTAGCCTTATTATTATTAGGAGGTTAATGGAAAAATAACATAAGAAAAAGAACATTTGTTTTAAATTTAAATTAAACAAATCAGAAATGGCAATATGAATTTACTTATATAGGCTCTTAAAGTAATTTTCCATCTAATTATCTTCAATATGTAGCACAGTAGACTAATATTTTCACAAAATGCATAGCAGGAATACAATATTGGGATTATCAGTATACATGTTTAGAGGTCTTGTTGTGAAACTAAAGCCCTTTCTACTTTTAGTCAGATAGAACAGAATATGTTGGAAACTACAAGTCAGCATTGCTATGTGGCGGCCATATTTGTCAACTGTTGTTGGTCAAATCTAACCTTTGCAGAATGATAGGCACAAAGGGCAGGTATATGAAAGAAATAGTACCTACGAAGACTATGACACATCTACCTTACAGCCTACCTCCAAGTAAACAGACACAATGGGCTTCCTACATGTTTTTGTGTACCTTGCTCTTTGCTAATGGGAAAAAGAACAAGACTTTCTCACAGTGAACTGGCCCTCAGTATAGGTATAATTTTTTCTTTAGTAAAATGATGATGGTCCACAGTCCTCCTTAACATATGAGATATATTTCCTACCACTAGGAGGAGGTCAAGAACCCATATCAAAGCTTAAAATCCCTCCCACCTCACTACTCTCTCTTTGTTTTGTTCTTGGCCTCGTAGGAGAAGGTTGAGAACAGAGGTTGTTACAGGTACTTGCTTATGAATTACAAATTTAGAGCTCAGATCTATGTGAGACCCAGAGTCCCTGGGGAGTATCATTTATAAACAAGACAGAAAAGACTTTTCACAGCAGCTGAATGATACAGGGACACAGGAATACCCTGTTATGTGCACAACATTTCCCTAACAGGATTTCAGCCATAACTATCCTCAGACGTCACAGGGACTTCATCCCTACCCCCCCCCCCCCCCCCGAGGGACACAGGCATTTTCTACTGCAATCCTCTGCGGTACTCGATCCCTGCACTGGATGGGCTATCTACTGGATACTGCTGCAGCTGCATTGCAAAGGATTTGACATGCCTGGTAAGCCAGTGGAGGGGTGCTGGGTAATTCACACACACAGCCCAGAGGCTATTTGTAGGTACTCTGACAACAAGTATTGCATAGCCAGGGTACTTAGCTTGCTCTCCTCATGAAACACTTTTTTCTTCTTTTTTTCAATTCCCTACCTACCCTATTCTTATCAGGGACACAGCCAAGTAACACTGTTGCACTTCACAGCCCTCTGGCAGCCCTGGGGAAATATTTATAGCACTTTTTAGAAAATAGGTGCCTGGCTTTTTTAAGACAACCATTAACTGCTAAGTGGAGTTAGCTGATTATTAGAGGGAACTCTGCTTGTGCAGGGGAGCATGTTGTTATGAGACAAGAGTATTTATTATGCTTGGTGCACAACTGCACATTATAAAATTTTATTATGCTTGATGCACATTATAAAATTTTATTACACTAAAAATGGCTTTCAAGCTTTCTCTACCATGGTAGCCCTGCCCTGAGCTCTCAGGCCTTACTATCCTCTCATGGGTTGTTACTAGGCAGAAATCAGCTTGGGAAATTATTTTATTATTATTCTTTATTTATAAAGCGCCAACAGATTCCGCAGCGCTGCCCATGGGTACAAGGATAACAGTACAATGGAGAAACAATACGATAAAAGACAAAATTTTACAGACAAATACAGGGGGAATCGAGGGCCCTATTCCTGTGGTAACTTACAATCTAGATGGGTAGGAGGATGGGAAACAGGAGGTGGGGACTGCAAAGGTGAGAATGATATTAGTGAGGAGATGGAGGGCAACTGTTAGTTAAGTGAAGTTAGTTTGTTAATAAGTCGGGTGATAAGCTTCCCTGAAAAGAAATGTCTATAGGGAACGTTTAAAGGAGAAGAGGTTAGGGGCAAGTCTGATAGCTTGAGGAAGTGCGTTGCAGAGGGTTTCTGCCACACAAAAGAAGTCCTGTAGTCTAGCATGAGAGGAGGTGATGGTAGAGGACGCAAGAAGCAGGTCATTGTTGGATCTTAGGGGGCGGGCAGGGGTATATTTGTTGATTAGTGAGGACAGGTAGGGTGGGGCAGCATTGGTGAGGGCTTTGTAGGTCAGGGTGAGAATTTTGAATTTAACTCTGTTGTGAATGGGGAGCCAGTGAAGGGACTCAGAGAGTTGCAGCAGAAACAGAGCGTCGAGAGAGGTGGATTAGCCTGGCAGATGCATTTAGGATGGATTGAAGGGTAGAGAGGTGGCAGAGGGGGAGGCCAGTTAGTAAGTTGTTACAGTAGTCAAGTCTGGAAATTACCAGGGAGTGGATTAGCTGTTTAGTAGTTTCAGCACTCAGAAACGGACAAATTTTGGAGATATTGCGTAGGTGGTTGCGGCAGGATGAAGAGAGCAATTGGATGTGTGTAATGAAGGACAGATTTGAGTCAAGCGTGACTCCGAGGCAGCGGACTTGGGGTGATGGGGAGATAGTGGTGCCGCCAACAGTGATAGAAAAATTAGAAACTGTAGTAGAGTTAGAGGGGGGAATTAGAAGTAGTTTGGTCTTGGAGATGTTTATTTTTAGCTGGTGAGAGGCCATCCAGGAGGAAATGCCAGATAAGCAGTCGCTGATGTGAGAATTGACAGAAGGAGAGAGTGCAGGGGTGGAAAGGTAGATCTGGGTATCATCAGCATAGAGGTGATAGCTGAAGCCATTTTATTATATTATTAGGGCCGCTTTTTCTAAAAGCTACTTAAAGGGAAAGTCTACATGAAAATGTGTATTGTTTCAAAAGATAGATAATCCCTTTATTACCTATTCCCCATTATTGCATAACCAACACTGTTATAGTAACCCCTTAAGGACCAGTGACATTCTCTGGATGTCACTGTTTTTTCTATAGGGATTACATTTATAATAGTGTGGTCTCACCACCAGTGGTGGCTATTTCCGGTGGCCAACAAGGGGGAGGGAGTGTATACCCTTACTATTATAACCAAGAGAACCCTTAACGGCCATCGTTGTAGAGGGTACGTCCTGGTCATTAAGGGGTTAATAAACTTTTTACCTCTGTGATTACCTTTTATCTAAGCCTCTGCAGACTGCCTCCTTATTTTAGTTCTTTTGACATACGTGCATTTTAGCTAATCAGTGCTGACTCCTAAATAACTCCATGGGAGGGATCACAGTTTACAAAGCATGTATGAGAGTCAAAATAAGAGCAGACCTACATATTCTGCAGGAAAGTGTAGCTTCTGTCTGGCTTATCCCCTACTATTAACATTTGGAGAATATGTGCTAAATCCCTAGGTAAAAGAATGAAGTCTTAATCCTATGCAGTGCACTAAAACAGAGCCATTAAACTTAAAAACAATTCACCCCTTAAGCACCATGATCCAAAAACCCTTAAACTCATTCTCAAATCTCAGTTATGTCCCCTAAACAGCCATGCACCCCAAACCCCACAATGCAATTAACCCCTTTGTTTGCAATAGCAGTGAGGATACTAGGTTTTCAGGTACTTAGATTTAGCTATACCTGTTTCGCAATAACTAACGGATATCAGGCTACTTAATACAACCTATGTACTGTGAACCTGCACTTTTGAGGTGTCGATAGAAGCTGGCAGCCATTTATAGACTTATATTTATATGATACAATCATATTCTTATCATGTTCTATTCTTTAAGAAAATGAGTAACTCAGGATAGTTAGGTAAAATTAATAGGGTTAAAGACAAGTCCAAAAAGTCTCTAATTAACTTCCAATTCCAAATAAGAGGTTAAGACACGGAGCTCCTTGCAGATGTGTGATGTGACCTCACAGTTCGGCAGCTAACTCTGCCCCCAGCATGCAGCATTACATAGCAATTCATTATTTTATTTATTATTTTTAAAGCGTATGATCATATCAATATATTTTGAGGGGGCACAGCATTCCATTTGGGTGTGCATTGCCCCCTAATGCCCCCCCTTGGAGCCGACTCTGGTGCTACTTGTATTTATTTCCCTATAACTTGCAAAGAACATGTAAACATTGGGTATTTCTAAACTCAGGAAAAAATTTTAGAAACTATTTAGCATGGGTGTTTTTTGGTGGTTGTAGATGTGTAACAGATTTTGGGGGTCAAAGTTAGAAAAAGTGTGTTTTTTTTATAGTTAATTATAAGATAAGATAAAAATAATGGTATCTTTAGAAAATCCATTTATTGGCGAGAAAAATGGTATATAATATGTGTGGCTACAGTAAATGAGTAAGAGGAAAATTACAGCTTAACACAAACACTGCAGAAATGTAAAAATAGCCTTGGGGGCCTATTTATCAAAGGTCTTGCGGACCTGATCCGACAGTGCGGATCAGGTCTGCAAGACCTCGCTGAATGCGGAGAGCAATACGCTCTCTGCATTTAACATTGCACCAGCAGCAATGCCGCCCCTGCTGACTCGCGGCCAATCGGCCGCCAGCAAGGAGGTGTCAATCAACCCGATCGTACTCGATCGGGCTGGTTTCCGGCGATTCCTGTCCGCCTCATCAAAGCAGGCGGACAGGGTTATGGAGCAGCGGTCTTTAGACCGCTGCTTCATAACTGCTGTTTCTGGCGAGTCTGAAGACTCGCCAGAAACACGGGCCCACAAGCTCTGTTCGGAGCTTGATAAATGGGCCCCTTGGTCACAAACGGACAGAAAATGGAAAAGTGCCGTGGTCCTTAAGGGGTTAAAGGGATAGTAAACCCAAAAAAAACCTTTCCATATTTCAAAACCCCTTATCAAATACTTATATAGTGCAAATGACATGTATAAGCATTTTTTTTGGTTTACTTGTATTTCCCTGATGAAATTATTATTGCTGCCAAGCCCATTTTTTGTCCTCATTATTAACAGGTAATTATCGTATTCTACCTGAGTAGAATAATCATGGCGGCCCGCATGCGCAATTCTTATGGCATCTGACCCACGCATGTGCAAATGGATTTCTACTAGTTTAGATTCAGCTGGCGCGTCATCAATCCTAAAATAGCTACAATATAATTATTATTTATATTGTAGCTATCTTAGGGTTTATTTTACAGGTAAGTATTTTGTTTTAAATAGGAATAATTTATTTAAGCATAGTATAGTGTTAGGTGTAATTGTAATTTAGGTTAGGATTTATTTTACAGGTAAATTTCTCTTTATTTTAACTAGGTAGCTATTAAATAGTTAATAACTATTTAATAGCTATTGTAACTGGTTAAAATAAATACAAAGTTACATGTAAAATAAAAATAAATCCTAAGATAGCTACAATATAATTATTATTTATATTGTAGCTATGTTAGGGTTTATTTTACAGGTAAGTATTTAGTTTTAAATAGGATTAACTTAGTTAATAAGAGTTAAATTTATTTAGATTTATTTAATTAATATTTAAGTTAGGGGGATGTTAGGGTTAGTGTTAGACTTAGGTTTAGGGGTTAATCATTTTATTAGAGTTGCGGCGGTGTAGGGGGGGGCAGGATAGGGGTTAATAATTTTATTACAGTGGCGGCGGTGTAGGGGGGGCAGATTAGGGGTTAATAAGTTTAATATAGGTTGCGGCGGGGTCCGGGAGTAGAGGTTTAGGGGTTAAACTATTTAGGTGCGGCGAGGTACGGGATCGGCAGGATAGGGGTTAATAAATTTATTATAGGTGGCGGCGGTATAGGGGGGGCAGGATAGGGGTTACTAGGTATAATGTAGGTGGCGGCGGGGTCCGGGAGCGGTGGTTTAGGGGTTAATACATTTATAAGAGTTGCGGCGGGGTCTAGAAGCGGCGGTTTAGGGGTTAATAACTTTATTTAGTTGCGGGGGGCTCCGGGGGCGCCGGTATAGGGGGTTAACATGTTTAATATAGTTGCGGCGGTTTAGGGGTTAACATATTTAGTATAGCTTGCGGTGGGCTCCGGGAGCGGCGGTTTAGGTGGGAATAAATTTATTTAGTTGCGGCGGTGTAGGGGGGGCAGATTAGGGGTGTTTAGACTCGGGGTACATGTTAGGGTGTTAGGTGTAGACAGCTCCCATAGGAATCAATGGGATGTCGGGCAGCAGCGAACATGAACTTTCGCTATGGTCAGACTCCCATTGATTCCTATGGGATCCGCCGCCTCCAGGGCGGCGGATTGAAAACCAGGTACGCTGGGCCGGAAAAGTGCCGAGCGTACCTGCTAGTTTTTTGATAACTAGCAAAAGTAGTCAGATTGTGCCGCACTTGTGTGCGGAACATCTGGAGTGACGTAAGAATCGATCTGTGTCGGACTGAGTCCGGCGGATCGAAGCTTACGTCACAAAATTCTACTTTTGCCGGTGTCTAGGGCTTGATAACTAAGGCGAATCAGCCTCGCCACAAATACGCTGCGGAATTCCAGCGTATTTGAGGTTGACGGCTTGATAACTACCCCCCTATGTGTGTGTTTTTGTTTTTTGGGATGTTGGGGTGGAGAGCAAAATTGCATGGGGGAGGGGCAAGAAAATGTTTGCCTAGGGTCCAATCAATATTAAAGACGGCCCTGTTTGTGGCTATTATTATTTGTTTTATACGCTTATTAAACTTTCTGCTAATAAAACACTACACGTTGTACATACACAGAGATGTAATCATTTAATACTAAGGGTTCAGATTTAATAATATTTAGGCGGCTGTACACCTCAGCACATTCTTATGTGATCTATAGTGTTCACAATCTACTATAATATGAGCAATTATCTATTGTACTGAACATAATGAAATATGGTGCCATTATCATTTATTATGATTATCTGAGCTATTAATACTTCTTTATAAATCAATTAAGTATTTTACTCCCATCATTGCCAGGGAATGTAAACAAATAGGGCCAGATTATGAGTGGAGCGCAAAATATCGCTTACACGAGTGCGATATTTGCGCTCCACTCAGTAATACCAGCGCACACAAATGTGCGCTGGTATTACAAATTAGGTGCAATTTGAATGTGGCCTCGCATTCGGATTGCATGGAAGCTTAGCGCTCATGAGAGTGTGCTTCCATAGACAATGGGAGCCTTGTACGCATATACATACATATTTACAAGGATAACACAGTCCCCAAAGACCTCAATGTAAAGGCACTTTTCATTCCCGTTTTTTTTCTAACACCCCACCCCGCCAACTTTAACCCCTAGTTATAAGGGTTCAAAAATATGAGATCTCAGGTGTTAGAAAAAGAATCTTACTTCTAGCGCAATTAACGCTCAAGTGGGAGCGTTAATTTGCGCTTCACTTGTACTTTAGAGATAAAATACACTGGTACTTCTTTTATACCTATATTATGTGTAATGTATATCTATGTACAAAGGTTATATTACGCAATACTGAAAATTGATCATTAATATTTTCATTCACAGTGGGGATCCTTTAGAGATAATATTATTGGTATCTCTTTTATACCTATTGTATGAGTAATTTATATGTATGCACATTAATTATGAATATTTCCATTAATAATGTACATTGTGTATCCACTTTGTAAGTATATGAAGTATCTGCTTATTCTGGATATGAATTTACAAGTATCTACTGTGTACCTGTTGGTCTATATATTGTAGGCTGACCATATTGCCGCTTTAAGAAGGAACACATATGAAAAATACATATGTGAGGGTTCTTATACAAAACCATTTCTTTAAACAGCCCTGAAAACAGCCCTGACATATGTATTTTTCATATGTGTCCCTTTTTAAAGTGGCAATATGGTCAGCCTATCTATATGTGGTGCGTCTATAGTCAGCAAGGCCACATGACAGACTAAATATGTGTGTAGGATAAAATATATACATGTATACTACATACTAATGCTTACGTCTTGTACAGATTTATAACTTTGTATAAAATTATGTATAAGTTTATATATTTTAAGATTCACATAAAAAAAAGTTTGGCGATCCGGACTGATTATTGTTATCCTTCAAGGGATCGAGAGTTTGTTCTCTTTGAAACAGTTTTCCTTATTGACCAGCGGTGCTATTGCATGTTGTCAATGATCCTTCAGAGGCAGCAGCCTTTGTAAAAGAATTTGGAGGATATGGGAATAATTAATCCCAGTACCAGTGTCGCCTAAGGGTCAAGGGTTTCACCCCAATCTGTTTATTGTCCAATGGGACTCACAGTTCTGTCCTAGATTTAACTACCCTAAACATGTTTGTCAAGGTTCCGATTTCTATAATGAGAACATTATGGACACTGTTATCCTTTATCCAAAATGGTCAGTTTATGGCTACTATAGACCACAATGATGCATATCTGCGCATCCCTATACATAGTGATTACTTTCAGCTGCTGAAGTTTGAATATCTGCAAAGCACTGCCAGTTTGCCACTTTGCGTTGGGTACAATCTTAGCAGTGTTAAGAATTCAGGGCAATTCAGGCTGTGGTGTTGGCTAAATAGAAACTGTCCCACCCTTTCCGTAACATAGACCATGTGCTTGGGTATTAATTCCATATGTTATGGAGGACTGTGGACCACCTTTATTTTACAAAAGAAAACAAAATTTATGTTTACCTGATAAATTCTTTTCTTTCGGATGATGATGGTCCACAGGATCTGCCGGTTAAATTTTTAGGCAACAGTTCTAATGACACCTCCATAGACTATGCTTTATCTTTCCTACCTATATGTTTCCTATTCTCTACTCAGCTATACGTTAAACTAAGAGAGAGAGAAGGGAGGTGGGAGGGATTTTAAGCTCTGATATGAGTTCTTGACCTCCGCCTAGTGGCAGGAAATATATCCCTTATGTAATGGAGGACTGTGGACAATCATCATTCCGAAACAAAATAATTTATCAGGTAAGCATAAATTTTGTTTTTTTCCTTTCCAGATATCATTTTTATAAGGACAACTAGTGACACAATTCTTTTTCTGACCAAAATAATCAAGTTTCTTTTAAGATGTAGGTTTTCCTGATCAGCAGCTTTAATTATAATGTTGTCTTATACAGTTAAGCCATAGAATAATTACTTTTTTTTAATGTTTTTCCATTTCCATATATATTACAGTACAGTGTTCAGTAAAATAAGCAGTTTACCATACTGTTTTCTCACCAGCATTGCAATATTGCCTGCCTCATAAAAGCATCTCATCCCACCACCATTTCCTATTTTTCACGTTACTCCATTCCCATGTTAAAATAACCCTTTGGGGCATATTTATCAAGCTCCGAATGGAGCTTGATGGCCCGTGTTTCTGGCGAGCTTGCAGGCTCGCCAGAAACAGCAGTTATGAAGCAGCGGTCACAAAGACTGCTGCTCCATAACCTGTCCGCCTGCTCTGAGCAGGCAGACAGACATCGCCGGAAATCAACCCGATCGAGTACGATCGGGTTGATTGACACCCCTGCTGGCGGCCTATTGGCCGCGAGTCTGCAGGGGGCGGTGTTGCACCAGCAGCTCTTGTGAGCTGCTGGTGCAATGCTGAATACGGCGAGCGCATTGCTCGCCGTATTCAGCGAGGTCTGTCGGACCTGATCCGCACTGTCGGATCAGGTCCGACAGACCTTGATAAATAGAGGCCTTTATCTCTCCCCTCTTTTACAGTTCCCTCTTTTAGTTATTATAGAAGTTGGAACTTAGATGCCTTATTTACCTTAATAGATCTACAAAATTAGTAGATTAGGGATCACATTTTTATAGATGCTACTATTTTGTATGTATGGATGTACTAATTCATATGGGATTAATCACAATTGTTTAGAAAAACTTATTAAATGATTTATCTACAAAAATATCCATAGAAATTAAGGGGATTGTAAGTAATTGAACTCTAAATGTACTAAATGTGTGAATGTTAATCTTTAACAACTTTCCAACTAACTTACATTATCAAAATGTTCTATTGAGCATGTGCAAGAATTCACAGTATATACATTTTGTGATTGGCTAATGACTGTCACATGTTGCAGGGCAAAAGAAAATGGAACTAACTGAAATTTGTCAGTAAAAATCTACTCCTCATTTGAGGAATGGTCTTTTTATTATTAAGCATTTGGTGATGATGTGATTCCACTGTATTTAATCGTCATTTCCGTTCTTGAAGTCTAAAAGTTTCTTTATGAAACGTTCAGTTTATTTTATTTAAAACAGCTTCATGTACAGTCAAATTATTACAAAGCAAGTGGTGGAATAAAGGTAATATATTAACATGAATATGTCATTGTATGTAATATACAGTATATATTTAGGGTACTATATTGTACTTTGAATGTATATTATAAACCATCCACACTTCATGGTTATTGTGCAAAAGTGATGTATGACTTAAAAACTATCACAAAGTAATTTAAAACAAGGCACATGGTCATTGTAAGGCAGAGTATACTGGGGGGGATCAATTTGCTTACCTAAAAGGGATGCTATATCCAACATTATTCCAAATACACCTCTTTCTGGGGGGTTGACCCCTGTGTCACTGTAGAAAAACATTATACAAAGAGATACAACATCATGGATTTGTTTATATTAGAGCAGATACATAGCTGTTACCATTAATACAGAAAACATTTTTTTTTTGCCCATATTATAAAATAACAATGCTTGATTCAGGTAAACTACCTAATGAAATGATTCAAATATCCATGAATACGTAGGGTGAGATTACAAGTAGGATTGCCAGGTGTCCAGTATTCAACTGGACAGTCCAGTATTTTAGTAGGATGTCCAGTAAAATCTTTACAAAAATACTGGACACTTAAATGCCCTTTTTTAAGTTTCTGGGGGTTATAGCTAAATATAAAAGCTTCCTATGCCTAATCTCATAACAAATATGGAGCAGAAAAAAGTGAGGAGCAGTTAACAGGGTCGAATCACTTCTGTTTAAGAATGTTACTGACAGCCAAAGAGGTTCAATTATTGATTTGTATGTTACTGGCAGCCAAGGGGTACAATGACTGCTTAGCTGTGAAAAATATGCATTATGGGATCAAAAGTGGGGGGCTAAAGTAGAGCTTTCTGGGAAGTATTGTTTGACCGCATCCACCATTGTGCAAGTCACTGAAGTAATTTTGTGAAAGACAGCTGGCAACCCTAATTACAAGTGGTTCGCAAACATTTGCATTTTGATTTTTGTGCTGTTTTAATTGCACTGATATTACAAGTTGGCGTGAATCATTACCGTGTTTTCAAAGCTGTGGTTAACAGTTAGGCGAAAATAAAAAGTTGTACAAAGCACTTCAAACATACATTACAGATTACAGTTACAGTTACACTCATATTAACACTGTCTAATAAAAAATATTCTCAAAAAATATTACACACAAAATTTATAAGAGCTCAAAAATATGAGATCTGACATACATATATATATTTGTCTATATACAGTATGTGTACAGTGCGGATCAGGTACGCTCTCCGTATTCAACATTTCACCAGCAGCTCACAAGATAACTCTAGCTTAGTTTTTGCTAAAGCGAAAATACAAAATACCACTCTACTTAGTATTTAGTAATCTTAGTGTTAGATGTCAATCACAGTGCAGCTATTTACTGTAGGACCTGTAGATCTGGCACCCCTGTGACCATCAGCAATTAAAATCATAGTACGAAAATAAATTAACCAAACCCAAAATGAACAACTTTTAATAAATTGTGCTTTAACCAGTTGTGCCTTTTGGACGTAGGTACTATGTCACACAGTACTTTGCCCAGTGCATTGTATTGACGTAGTACCTATATCTAACACTTTGGTGCATACAGCGGAGATTGCAGCTGTGGCCAGAAGGCATCTGCCTTCATTTAGTAAGGGAGCACTGATCGCACTACCTTACTATATGAAGCCAGATCGTCGATACAGACAGTGACACAGACAGTGTCACTGTCTGTATCGTGTGCGGTGGTGCAGAGGGATGTTTGGGAGGGAAGAAGGGAGGCAGGTGTGCAGTCCATCGCCAGAAGGAGGAGGGATGGGAGGGTTCCCTATGGTACAGAAATATTTTTGGAAGGGATGAGGGATGGATTGGTGCCTACACTACGGAAAACAGGCTATAAGAGGGATGAGGGGCCCTACAGAGAGATCCCAGGAAGGGGTTGGTGGGGAGGGGTAACACGACATTACAAAAAAATAATTAATTAAAGGGACATGAAACTCAAAATTTTTCTTTAATGATTCAGAAAGAGAATACAATTTTAAACAACTGTCTAATTTACTTCTATTATCTAATTTGTTTTATTATCTTGGTATCATTTGTTGAAGGAGAAGCAATGCACTACTGGTTTCTAACTGAACACATGGGTGAGCCAATGAATATTAGGGAGTCTTGTGATCTCCTAGGATTACATTAATATAATAAGCACTAACAAGCCTTTCACACCCGCATAACATAGATCTTAGTTGCGGCTTCAGCTGTTGTTCCTGAGTTGCAGGCTCACATGCACACAGTGTCACTGTCTGTAACGATCTGAAGACAGATGTCTTCAGATCGTTACAGACAGTGACACTGTGTGCAGGTGAGCGGGCCAGCTTGGGAGGGGCTAGACCAGTACCCTACCTACAGAAAAATTGTTTGGGAGGGAGGGATACAGCAGGGCCCTGCATTTTGGAACATCATGTCAAAGGGAGAGAGACAGAACTGGCCTACCCTTCGTCATAAAAATATTGGGGGAGGGAGATCCTACACTATGAAACCCTAGTTTCCTTCTTAGCTGATGAGAGTACATAGCTTCATAATATGTGAGATATATTCCAGCCTATCAAGGGGAGGTCAAGAATCCTCACAGAGATTTAGCCCCTCCCACCTCTTCCTCTCCAGTTTTGTTCTTGGCTTCTGAGGAGAGAGGTTGAAGATTTCAAAGATGCTCTATTATCAAGAGTTTATTATTTTTTCATATGATTTTTGGGCTCAGACCTGACTTGAGACCCAGTACCTCTAGGCCACTTCACTCCAAGAAGATTAAAGAAGTCTCTGAGTGAAACAGGAATGAGAATTACCTCTGTTATGTGCTTTCCATTACCCTAATGGGTAATATAACAGCCATAACTGCCCTCAGGTATAGTGGGGCCTGTCCCTAGCCTCCCCCTGAGGGGTTACAGGTATATAGTCAGTATCCTCTGCTGTATATTTACTTGCACTGGATGGGCTCTCTACTGAATCAGCAACCTGTGAGTGAGAAAGGCCTCAGCATGCTGGTAAGACATATTGGAGGGGTGCTTCAGTTCAGGTAAGTGATTCAAGCACAACACAGCTCAGGAGCTGTCCAATAGTACTCTCCGTACTACAAATCTGGGGGTCACAGCCTTACACCCGAGGAGCTTTACCTATGTGTTTAACATAGGAATTTGGGGGAATCAGGCACAGGATAGTTCTTATCGAGCATCCTTAGCACTCTTTAGCACTCCTTAGTAGCCCAATGTACCATTTTTACCTCAAAAACCTTATTTTTGCATTTTTCTACAAATGGTTACTGTCTCTTTAAAATCAGTTAGATTGTTCACAGTGCAGTTAGTCAGGAGGACAGAGGGGCCTCAGGAGAGGTGTTTTTTTCACAATTTTAAATTTTGACAGTTTATTTCAAAATCCTGCACAAGTCTTGGGCCTGCTTATTGTTATGGTGATAAGCTCCGCCCCCTCTCCTTGGAAACATTTTCCCTTCTCTGCCTCAGCTGCTGTGAATTTGATCTGGTGGACTCTAAGGCATTTTGGTGTTTTATTCTGGCAATTTTAACCCCTTCTATGCCCTGGAGGTAAGAGCTGCTATGGATGCGGTTTGTAGAAGGTTTTCTGTGCTACTTTTCATTCTCAGCTCTTTTATGTTATGAGGTGTACTGGTGTGAATAATTTTATTCCCAGTGTTATACAGCAATTTGCTTTTTAATTGTGTAACCCCCATTTGTCCACAGTTTTGTCTGCTGAGCAACAAATTTGACCCCCCCTTTAACGCACTAAGGGGCACTTTGACTCCAGTTGGTGTCGCATGCAGCTCTGCCAATCCTGTATTACCACAACATGCAGCAAACTGATCAAACTGCCTTAGTTTCTATAATGAGTTTATATATTCTAAAAGGCTTATCTGCTGTAATTTAACACTTTGCATATTCATTCCTCATATAGGATTTATATATCTCAGCTGCTTAAAAGGACGGTCTACTCCAGATTTGTTATTGTTTAAAAAGATAGATAATCCCTTTATTACCCATTCCCCAGTTTTATATAACCAACACACAGTTATATTAATATACTTTTTACCTCTGTGATTACCTTGTATCTAAGTCTCTGCAGACTGCCCCCTTATTTCAGTTTTTTTTGACTGACTTGCATTTAAGCTAATCAGTGCCCTATCATAAGTAACTCCACGGCGTGAGCACAATGTTATCTATATGGCACACATGCACTAACATCCTCTAGCTGTGAAAAACTGTCAAATGCATCCAGAGAATAGGCGGCCTTCGAGGGCTTAGAAATTAGCAGATGAGCCCAGTGGAGGCTCCTCCATTTGAGCACTCCCGCACGTGAACACCCAAAAGAAAAAGGAAAAAAAAGAAAGAAAATATTTTTTTTGGATGAATAAATATAATTTCTCCTATTGGAAATATTATATTTATTCAGCCAAAAATTTTCTAGTCTAAACTGTCAAGTTGTCAATTTTTATTAAAAAAACCCAACCTCTTTTATATACCTCTATTTCACTTCTCTACAGCACGTGCGGTAGAGCAGTATAGCCTGCCATATAAATTTGCATAATTTTCCTATGTGACTACAGCGCAGCCCATAACTGAGCCTATACCTCTCTTAATCGCACAATATTTAGTGTGCGACTAGTGTTTTTTTTATGGGCGGCCAGCAGATGGAGCACTTTTTTTTTTGCTGGCTGTTAACAGGCAAATACAGTCTACAATGATATCTGTGTCATACAAGTAATGAGGTGATAGCGTATGCAGAGGGCAAACTACTAGTTTCTCAAGTAAGCTTTATAATTAATTGTCTTAATGATTAAGTGTATGAGGTGGATTAGGGAACTGAATGTGACTTTTTATTTTTTAATAGCAAAAAAATAATAAGATTTTAGACTGTCTAAAAGTCTCGTTGATTGGGGTTGGGGCCGGGCCGGGCCAGGTCAGGATGCAGCACTGAGCGCGCTCAATTGAAATTGAGTAGCGAGCGAGTGGAGTCTGGCCCAATGTTCCCTCCAATGTGCGTGGCCGCGCACTTAATTATTCCCAAGCGCCATTGATGTTGTTTAGCCTGGATCCACTCATGTCACGTGGAGTCTGCTGTGGAAACTGAGGTGAAACTGGAACATCCAAATTGTAAGTTTGGGGCATGTTTGGGGTCTGCCTGGCACAGTATTGCATTACAGATATTACTGAATCTGATTACTTATCAGCGGGCTTAATATTTTATAAGTTCTGCTCTGGCGAATAGAGAACTTATAAAAAATATTGAGTCCGCTGATAAGTAATCAGATTCAGTACTGTCTGTAATGCAATTACAGTACTGAATCTGCACAATTTATATTTTCCTCTACTTTTTGCCCTGCTGTGGGCTAGCAGTACACCGGACCATGGGCTAGCAGTACACCGGACCAGCAAGCGAGTAACAGACTGAGTTAACAAGGTGCTGAAACGTATTTGTCTTGGGCTGCAGCCTCATTGTATTATTAGTTTAATAATAAAATGAGACTGCAGCCCAAGACATATACGTTTCAACACCTTGTTAACTCTGTAACTTACAGACACCAACGTAATGGCTGCGCTCCACTAAATAAAGCAGAGGGGGCACTGGGCGAGTATATGCATTGCTGAGTCTGACTGACTTCTACGCCGCACGCTGGGGGACTAAAAAAATGTATGTGCAAAATCCACAATTTCTGAAAAATAAGGCAAACAATATAAGTGTCTGTTTATTAGTATGCAATCTTGTTTTCATGAACTGCAGCAATTTTGTTGACTGCTTAATAAAAGATGTGCTTGTAAAACTGTGTTAGTGTTAGGGTCATGTTTTTACAGCCACAAAAAAAGATATGCAAGGGTTAAACTGCACATAGAAAAGCCACTTGTGTCTCATACATTTTACGGCCATATACACTCATTACCTGCACACCTTCTACATATCTTTATGTATACTGTGCTGTTGTGTGTGCTTCTAGTGCTGTCAGCAACGCTTTGTCTCAGCAGCAGCCATTAAACTTAGTAAAGATCCAACAGAAAAGCTAAGACCGTTTTTTGTGACACGTTGCTTTTCTCTGTGCAGTTTAACCCTTGCATATATTTCTTGTGGCTGTAAAAACATAAACCTATCACTGAGTTTTACAGACATGTTGTGTGCAGCACTCTGACAGCAGACAGCAGTGTGTATCTGAGGGAGTGTGTGTGTGGGTGAGGGAGAGTGTGTCTGTCTCTGTGTGTGTGTGTGTGTGAGGGAGAGTGTGTCTGTCTCTGTGTGTGTGTGGGTGAGGGAGAGTGTGTCTGTCTGTGTGTGTGTGTGGGTGAGGGAGAGTGTGTCTGTCTCTGTGTGTGTGTGGGTGAGGGAGAGTGTGTCTGTCTCTCTGTGTGTGTGTGGGTGAGGGAGAGTGTGTCTGTGTGTGTGTGGGTGAGGGAGAGTGTGTCTGTCTCTGTGTGTGTGTGTGGGTGAGGGAGAGTGTGTCTGTCTCTGTGTGTGGGTGGGTGAGGGAGAGTGTGTCTGTCTCTCTGTGTGTGTGTGGGTGAGGGAGAGTGTGTCTGTGTGTGGGTGGGTGAGGGAGAGTGTGTCTGTCTCTGTGTGTGTGTGTGGGTGAGGGAGAGTGTGTCTGTCTCTGTGTGTGGGTGAGGGAGAGTGTGTCTGTGTGTGTGTGGGTGAGGGAGAGTGTGTCTGTCTGTGTGTGTGTGGGTGAGGGAAAGTGTGTTTGTCTGTGTGTTGGGGCATACTCTGTAAGTACAAGTGATATCACAGTATATGCCAAGGGAAAAGTGTGTCAACGCCACTTACCCTGGTATGCCTACTTCAATAGTTATAGAACACCATACATCACTTCACATTTTTTTTTCTTGCTTTAAAGGGACAAGCTACCCTTGTGGGGCCTATATATATATATATGTGTGTGTGTGTGTGTATATATATATATATATATATATATATATATATATATATATATATATATATATATATATGAGAGAGCAATCTGAGGGGCGTGGCTTTATTTCAAGGGGTGTGGTCAGGGGAGGGGCCAAGTGCACCTCCATCTTCATAATTCACCAGCCGCCACTGGATGAGCCTACCTAGCTTTAGCTTTCAAGAATACCAAGAGAGCAAAGCAAATTTGATGATAAAAGCAAATAGGAAAGTTGTTTAAAATTACATGCCCTATCTGAATCATGAAAGTTTAATTTTGACTTGACTGTCCCTTTAAATTTTCATACAAAATGTGCACATATAATATTGAATGTATGCCCTTGCTGCTAAGTATGACCAATTATGACAGAGAGTTTCTGTAGTGTTATATGAAATACAGAAAAATGGCATACTCGCCTTACAGTATGCAATGTTCAATGTAATCCAGCACCAAGAGTAAGCAGGTGTGCACGCCAACAGATTACTGCAAAAACCTGTGGCAATAAGTCAGACAATCCAATGAAAAGGCAGCAACAACTGGAGTATACAAGAATCTTCCTTTTATTGTCACATAAACAGGAGCAGGTATACAAATGACTATATTTCGGGTCACATACCCTTAGGGCAAGATTTATCAAAGTGAGAATAAGAAAATTCTCACATTTATCGTCAAAAAAACCTCACAAATGATATCACCATATTTATGAAAGGTTATGCGGCAATAAAGTCGCAACTTTTCATATGTGCGAACAAATTGACTCATAACCATTCGCAAGTCTTAAGTATATGCAAATAAGTTATCTGGAAATGCCTAATTCTTGTATTAATCTCTATTGGCATTTTAAAATGCCCGTATATATTCGCAGTTCTCATATATTTATGAAAAGTGGTGCATGTAATATTCACTGCTTTTAATCTCGCCAATTTATAGGTTGCGAGGAGTGAAAAATAAAGAGCGATATTGTTGTTTGTCTGGAGGGAAAATGGAAATATGTATTTTTCTTGCTGTATCTAGGGTTAGAAATTGCCCACAACAAGGCGCAGATCCTGAATAATAATAAATATATTATAAAAAAGTAAAATAATTTAAGTGCAATTGAAATAAGTGTATTAAAAAGAACGAAGATGAGCTCCAAAAAACGGGCAACCTTCCTTAATGAAAGAGAGCCAAAGAAGGGGCAAAATAAAACTAACTTTAATATATAAGAAATAACATTCTTTTAAACAATCACTTGATTAAAACAATAAACCATTTACCGGTGTCTAAAATTAAGATTGATAAATAAAGTGAAAATTTGATTTTCGCAAGAAAACTAGGATCAGCCATGCGCTTGACATTGCAAAAAAATTTTGCCCCAAAAATGTCTCTAGAATTTTGATAAATACTGGCGACATTTTTTACTTCGCACATTGCGAACTATTGCCAAAAATAATTGCGACTTTTTAGGCGCATTTTTTCGGGGCTTGATAAATTTTGCCCTTAGTCATGTCAATTATACAAGTGCAACTTTTCACCTTTAAATACCTTAACCAGGTGGACTAACTCCTCCCCTTTAACTCTTCCTTGCCTGTTACATTCTTAGGTCAATCAAGCTCCCTCTAATGGCAGAAGAGAAACTTTTAAAATTAAAATCAAAACAATTTACACAAATGCATGTGGATATGGAACGGGTGTATCCATTACAAAATTATTTAGGGGGAAATACTATTACACTGACCCTTTATGTTTGTCAACTATAGAAATATACCTAAATCAAAATCTCTATTCATACCTTTATGGTTTAGAGAGTCTAAGCTAAGGTATAAATCCAAAACAATTCTTTTCTTTTCAACAACAGCTCCCTATCGCCCCCTCTCCTGGGTATAGGGAACCAGTCTATTACTTGAAACCTTAACTGTGAAATACTGTGACCTGCCTCTAGAAAGTGACAGGCCACAGGGGCTTCTTACTCCCCTTACAGTACATTAATACTATATATAGCTATGAAATTGTACAACATACTTACATTATCTTATTATACTTACAGATTCAATGACACTTTACTGACTGTTACAGACGAGGAACAGGACTTGGGAATTATTATTTCAGATGATTTAAAACTTAGTAAACAATGTAGTAATGCAGCGAGTAAGGCTAGCAGAATGCTTGGATGTATTGGTAGAGGTATTTGCAGCAGAAATAGTAAGGTTCTTATGCCACTTTATAGATCATTAGTTAGGCCTCATCTTGAGTATTGTGTGCAGTTCTGGAGACCATATCTTCAGAAGGATATTAACAAACTTGAATCTGTGCAAAGGAGGGCTACCAAAATGGTACATGGTCTAAAAAATAAAACTTACCAGGATAGGCTCAATGACCTAAATATGTATAGCTTAGAGGAGAGAAGGGAAAGAGGTGATATGATAGCAACTTTCAAGTACATTAAAGGGTTTAGTAAAACTGAGGCTGTGGGTATTTTACATAAAATGGAAAATTCAAGAACAAGGGGTCATGAGCTCAAGCTAAAGGGTAGTAGATTCAGAAGTAATTTGAGGAAGCACTTCTTTACAGAAAGAGTGATTGATTTATGGAATAAACTTCCTCAAGAGGTAGTAGCAACAAACACTGTGGGGGACTTTAAAAATGCATGGGACAAGCATAGGGCTATCCTACGAACTAGATAAGTTTATACTGTTAGGTAAGGTCGGGCAGACTTGCTGGGCCTATGGCTCTTATCTGCCGTCAATATCTATGTTTCTATCTATGTTTCTATCTATGCAGACTGTTTTATTAATCTGAGTTTGCATAACAGAATATACAAGACCTCTCTGCAGTGGCTCAACCTTGAATATTCATTCCTTCAAGCATGAATATGTACTATGTTAGGGTTACATGACTTTTAACAGGTTGATATACAAATCTCTGTGACATGCATGTTTATTACCATATGTATGGCAGTTTTTCTTTTGTCAAGCTCATATAATATTTAAATTCCTGCATATCTAATTCTAATATATATATATATACTCTAGAACAGCACAGTATTATTCTGCAGTGAGCCAATAACTTGGGTTTACATATCCAATAATTATATATTATCTTTTTGTGCCCATAAGTGAGTGTATTTATAATTGGTTGTATAGCCAATTTATGTCAGCAATATATGTTTTATATGCTCTATCCTGTATAGTCTGACAAATATTAAAGCCCCAAGTATATCAAGGTACTTGGTATTTTAATGTAATATATATATATATATATATATATATATATATATATATATATATGTATATATATATACAGAAGTAACTGCATATTCCAACATATCTACTACATGCCTGGGTATATACCTTTATATCTTCTGTACAACCGATTTCTGTTCAAATAATTGTGCTGTATTACATTTAGTATACGCTCTTAGAGGCTATCAGATGTCTCCCCTGTGATTATACTGCAGTTTTGTACAGCTGCAGCTGAGTAAATAAGAGTAGACTTAAATCTGGGGATCTCACTACTTACTGTTATTGACCCTTTGATTACTACACAATCAATTTATTTTTCAAACACAGTAACAATGGTTTGCTCATATGTTCTTCTATTGACAGCAGTCCTCTCAGTCATTCAGAGTTAATGTACATTTTTATTAAGAACTGTTTGTTTAGTTCTAAGTTAAATTTCTAGGTTGTATATAAAAGTCATTCCTTTGTATCTGGGTGTCATCCATATTATACTTTATCTTTATAATTAAATTTTTAGCAACTGAATCGTATTGTACTTTAACATAGTCAATAATCTAATTCAGATAAATGCAATGGGACATGCATATATGTACCAAATATTTATTCAGTCTAGTAGAGAGGATTTTTGCGAAGATTTTTATGTCAATATTATGAAGCAAGATTGGCCTAAAATTTTTGGGGTAATCTGCAGGTTTACCTGGCTTCAGAATAATAGAGATATGGGCAGCCAGCATAGAGGAGGGGAAACCATTTGAACCCTCCAGTGAGTTATATAGAGACGATAGGTATGGGCCAAGATATTTTTAAAAGTTATTTTAATATTAATATTTTGAGCTAAAGCCGTCGGTCCAGGGCTTTTGCCCATTGGCAAATTTCCAATTGTATATAAGACTTCTTCAGTGGATACAGGAGCGTCCAGGTCTTCTGCTTCTTCTCGTTTCAAATATGGGAGTGTAATTTTATCTAAATATTTGGTGATATCTATGTGACGGACTCCGGCTACCCCGACTGAGTAAAGGGTCCTTCCTGTACCTGGAACTTGTAGCTATAGAGCAGAGAAAGTGATTTTAGCAAGAGCCCACCCTAATAACCAGACAAGACCAATATTAAGGTGAAACACGAACAGACATTATTGAGAAATCCACACAGCTTTTATACACAATCTTATCTTGATAAGAGCCTATCTAATCATGCTATTCCCGCCCCTCCAGACAGGCTGGCGCCTCTATAGGAGCCATAATCACATACAGACCCTCACAGTATCTAGGTCACAGTTTCGGTGTGATCCCAGAGGAGCAGCAGCCCTTCCAGGTTGTTGTTGGAAAGCTCCTGGTCCCTAGATGCCACAGTCCAAAAAGCGACATGATCAGTTTTTGGGGACCAGAGTGACAGCCTCGCAATGGTACTCAGTAACAGCCTGAGTACAGCAAAGGTGGGGGGTGTCCAAAACCCCCGGTTCCAGAGTGAGCTCCCCCTCAGCATCACCCCAACCCCTGTCCACCAAAGGCCTAACAAATCCCCAAAAGAGCAGAGCTCTGGGGCAAAGGGCCTCTGGAGCGAACTATGTTAAAGTTCAGCGGGGACCGCTAGCAAGCCCAGCCGGTGAGTAGTTCCATAAGCCCAGCAAGTCATGAAGGGGCCAAGCAGCAGAGATCAGCTCTTTTTGTGACAATGTGCAATTAGGGTAACAATACAATGGAAGCTGGTGGGGACACAATAATTCCACAATATGGGAGGAGGTGGCCTTGGCAGCCTGGTATCCGTGACAGTGCTCCCCCCTTCAGTGTCCGGCAGACCCAGCTAGATCCTGACAGGTCAAAGGCACCCTTTTCTGGTAAACTATACCGAAATCTTGCACTGAGAAGTTCCAACACAAGCCTAAGACAAAGTATCTCAAAGTTTAATCGATACATTTTCTGAGGAGTTGTCCTGCATGCTATATTGCATTTAAGAGCGGATGCTGTTTTTTCTCCTAACACTTACAAAAGCAGATCAACTGTACATTTGGAAATAAGTGTTTACCTAGATGATTGGAGCCCCATGACTTCATATACACACGTCACCGATACAGCAGAAGAAATAGTAACACAGAGACTGAGCGGCTGTGAAAAGTTTGTATCATCTCGTGTCTACCCACAGTCCGGAAGCCAGGTACTGTGTGACTATATGCTAGAGGATACATATCCTATCTATCACTAACACACTGTTGTGGAATTAGTGAGGTAGCACTTGAGACATTGTTGCACAGATTTCTAGGCAGAAGTTGACTTTTAAATCTGTCAACAGGTGGATACCTGTATCTCTTCTTAAGACTCGAAGTGGTGGCAATAATCCCTGCTTTTTAGTCCTAATATTTTTTCCACATTTTTTAGTATCTGTGACGTCCGAATCTTAATATTTTGGAGTGGTCACCGGTCTTCTCTACTCTAACAAATGTTGCAGGTACGTCTCCCGTAATCCCGGGCCAGAAGAAGGTCTGGGTCAGTTGGTGGCGGGTCCTAGTAATCCCTAGATGTCCTGCCAGGGGAATGTCATGCCTGATGTGCAGCAGGTCATACCGATACATTTGCGGTACCACCAGCTGTCTCTTGGGCTTCTGCTTGCTCCCACCACCCTCGGTAACCGTTACAGAAGTCCTCTGTCCCACTCAAAGTGTTCCCCTCCTAACCCTCCTGGGTCAGTCCCTGCTTGGGCTCAGTAGGGGGCTAACATTGGGTTGCTTAACGTCTCCTGGGCAAGGTCAGAGGGGGAAGCCCGGGAGATAGGGTGGTCGTTCAGGGTAGTAGTCAGGTGAAGGTGGCTTACCTGGGTCCCAGGGTCGAGTGCTGCAGCTTGGATCCTGGCTTTTTGGCAAGTGGTGACTAGGCAATTATCCGTAGGGCCATCCATAATGAAGAAGGATGCGAGATATCCCAAGTCATTTCCCAATAAGACTTCCGCCGGTAAGTGGGCCATGACTCCCACTTCAACAGCATGGGAGCCGCCACCCCAATCTAGGTGCACCTGTGCTGTAGGGATCCAGAGCTCCTTACCCCCAGCCACACTAACTGTAATAGATTTCCTCATCTGGTCCGAACTGGTGACCAGGTGTGGCTGGTTAAGTGTAATGGTGGCTCCGCTGTCCTGTAGTCCTTGGACCTGCCGATCGTTGATCCATACTGGCTGGCAATGGTGCAGCCGATTGTCGCTAGCAGCCGCCTGCACCAGGTCTTCCTCATACAGAACCTAAAATTCTTCTTCGGCCCAAGCGGCGGTGTCCGCTGGACTCGCTGACTCGAAACAGTGAGCCGTTCCTCTGGGGGCCCCAGCTGGTACTCTGGTCCACTTGATTGCACCCATAGCACTGAATTCCTGTCTTTCAGACTGGACCCAGGTGAGCGGAGGGGTGCTGGTGGATCAGGGGGGTGCAGGTGGGTCGAGGAGGTGCATGAGTGTAGTAGGCGGTCGGACGGGGTTCGGAGGGAACCGGGTGTCGGCCATCCAGGAATTGGTCTGCCAGGACGGTAGCTTGATCCACGGTCAAACTTATAAAGAATGTAACAAAGCATGTAAAAAAGGCAATCAAATTAGCCAAAATTAAAGATTAATTGCAAAGGATTCTAAGTCTAACCCTAAAAGTACATAAATAGCAAAACATCTAAGAAGGACAATATAGGTACATTAAAATGCGTGGAGGGTAGCATGATTAACAGTGACAGGAAGAAGATTGCAGAACTAGAAAAAGTTCAGAGAAGAGCCACAAAGCTAATAAGGGGAAGGGAGAATTTAAGCTATGAGGAGAGGCTAGCCAAACTGGGTCTGTTTTCCATAGAAAAAAGGCACTTGAGAGGTGACATGATTACTTTATATACATATATTCAAGGCCCATATACAGAGATGGCAGAAGCTCTGTTTATTCCAAGAAAATTGTTTCTGACAAGAGGTCACAATTTAAGATTGGAGGAAAGGAGATTTAATTTCCTGCAACAGAAACTTTTTTTACTGTAAGAGCAATAAAATTGTGGAACTCATTATCAAAGGAGGTAGTGAATGCTAATACCCTAAATACATTTAAAAATAGTTTGGATACATTTCTGGCTAGAAACAAAATTAATGGATATGATTGCTTGTATTAAATGGGTCACCTTTTAGTGGGATTAATTTAAGCTCAACTGGAGCTTTTTTTTGTAAGTATATTAGATTTGTATAGGTTGAACTCGATGGACTTCGGTCTTTTTTCAACCTTATCTACTATGTTACTATGTCTCCGGTTTCAGATCCCTGACCCATTCATGTACCTTCGGCAGGGAGTGGTCATAAAAATGTTCCATAAGGGTGAGCTGGGAGGCTTGGGCCAGAGTGGTCACTTGGCAACACGAAAACCATTAGTCCAGGGAGCGGGTGAACTGGTGGGTCCACCCTGTAAAGGGTTGTCCCTCTCTCCTCCTCAGGCTCTGGAACTTCAGACGGTGAGCCTCAGGGGTGATGGCATACCTGCTCATAGTTCCATTTGTCTTCCAGTGGAATGGCCTCAAAGGCATCCAAGGCTCTGTAGCTTCTTCTGAGGGGGAGCAGGTTGGCCGGCACGGCTCCCCCATAACTTTCTGGACCTCTACCATCTTGAGTCGTGAAGTGTCCACAATAATCTGCATGATGATCTCCTGGGGTGGGGTAGTCCCAAAGAGTGCCCGCCACCACTGGATCTCCCTCAGAACCTCGGACATCTCAGTCCCCCCAATTGAGTGCTTGCTGGCACAGTCATTGCCCTGGCTGCTGCCGGGCTCACTGGCCTGATTACTGGCTTGATCGCCTTCCATCAGCTCGGCGATGATCGCTGCCTTGAATTTGTTGCTGGCCACTTATCCACGAACTTCCAGCAAATCTTTAAGGGTACTTCTTTTAAGCCCAGTGTGGTGGTTTGGATGTTCCAGGTAGAAGAAAGCATCCCACCGCTGCCATAAGTTGTGACGGGCTCCGGCTACCCCAACTGGGTAGCTCTGCCAAAAGGGTCCTTCCTGTACCTGGAACTTGTAGCTATAGAGCAGAGAAAGGGATTTTAGCAAGAGCCCACCCTAATAACCAGACAAGACCAGTATTAAGGTAAAACACGAACAGACTTTATTGAGAAAACTACACAACTTTTATGTACAATATTATCTTGATAAGAGCCTTATCTGATCCAGCCATTCCCACCCCTCCAGACAGGCTGGCGCCTCCATAGGAGCCATAGTCACATACAGACCCCCACAATAGCTAGGTTTTGGTGTGATCCCCGGGGGGCGGCAGGCCTTCCAGGGTGTCGTTGGAAAGCTCCTGGTCCCCAGATGCCGAATTCCAAAAAGCGACATGATCCATTACTGGGGACCAGAGTGACAGCCTGGCAAAGGTACTCAGGAACAGCCTAAGGTGGGGGTGTCCAAAACCCCTGGTTCTCGAGCTCACCCCCAGCATTCACCCCAACCCCTGTCCACCAAAGGCCTAACAAACCCCCAAAAGAGCAGAGCTCTGGGGCAAAGGGCCTCTGGAGCGACCTAGGTTAAAATTCAGCGGGGACTGCTAGCAAGCCCAGCCGGCGAGTAGTTCCATATGCCCGGCAAGGCATGAAGGAGCCAAGTGGCAGAGATCAGCTCTATCTGTGACAATGTGCAATCAGGGTAACAATACAATGGAAGCTGGTGGTGACACAATAATTGCACAATATGGGAGGAGGTGGCCTTGGTAGCCTGGTATCCGTGACAATTTATAAGTGTCGGGTGTTGATTAGAGTCTAGAGAGGGGTTTTTAAGGTTTTTCAGATTTTACAGGTTATGATAAAAGGCCTGAAAGACTTCTGCGGTAGCTGGACTATCTGAACAGGTCTTATGTTGTTGGTCTATAATGGTATGAATATGAGTCTTTAGTAGTTTTCTTTTTAAGGCTCTTGCTAATAATATCCCTGGTTTATCATCAAAATCATAATATTTTTGTTGGTCTTGGATTTGTAGTCTAGTCTATTATAACAGCGATTGAGTGGTCAAGTCCATGGGTGTTTTTTGATTTTGTAGTTCAAGGGTTTGTACTTTAGTTAGGAGGGAAGCGTATTTGACTCTGGTTTGCTTAGCCAATAGGGCTTTTTGCTTGATAAATTCCCCTCTCAACACACATTTATGGGCCTCCCAAAGTGTATATTTTGTTATCTCATCATTGGATGTATGAGTGAAATAGTCAAGTAATCTTTTCTTTATTTCAGTTCTAGTCAATAACTTGTTGAGTAGAAAGTCAAGTTTCCAAAGGAAGGGATGATCTGGTATGGAGGGCCACTAAAGTGTGCACAAGACTGCAGCGTGGTCAGACCACGTCATTGGCAGAATTTGAGTGTTTGTAATGAGGGCTAGAGGGGATTGATTGGTAAAGCTGTAATCTTTCTTAGTATACCAGTTGTGAGGGTGGGAGAGAAAGGTGTAATCCTGTTGAGTGGTATGGGAGATTCGCCAGCTGTCATGAACAACTAACTCCTCTAGATGTTACAGCATTGTTTAATAATTTGAGCCCTTAGATTAATCTAATGGTGGTTCTTGGGGGAAATAAAAGTCTTCTCCTAGAATTAATACCCCTTTTTGTAGCTCTAAGACTTTGTTTGTTATAGTGGTCATGAATCTATTTTGATGTTGCTTGGGAAAGTATACATTAACTAATGTGACCAGTCTATTATGCAGAGTGCCAACCAGTATCAAATATTGCCCTTCTGGATCTTCTTCTTCTTCAGGTGGAAAGGGGAAGAGTGAAAATTATTCCTACTCCATTTTTTTAGTTGGGCTTGATGCAAAGAAAGATACTGGGTATTTAGAGCAACTCCATCTAGGCTCCTTACCCTCTTTTAAAATAAGGTGGTATATTACGTTGCATTGAAGTCTTGTGATATTGTGAAGGACGCATGATCTTTTTCTCTGGAGTATTTTGTATTTAAAGTCTTTTGACACTTTGTGGGAGAGGGGGGAGGGAGAGAAGAAAAAAAGGGGGGAGAGGTAGGAAGAAGAAATGAGGAGAGAGTAAGAGGGTAAAAGAGAACAATGAAGAGGAGAGGGACTATAATATAGCAAGGGGGCAGTAAGGTGATTACTAGAAATTATTATTGAGAAATAGAATGTGTGTATGACACTAGATCTATTTAGTGATAACTGCTGTCTCTTGATATGTAATCTGAATAGCATGAGAGGTTATGAAGTAGGGATTGGGTAATAGTGGGGAAAGTTAGGTCTAAGAATGACACAGCCAGAAATTGTTATGTGGAAAGAGGTCTGGAAATATGTTGAGTCATTATCCTTACATTCAATTTGGTTAAACATACAATTAAAACAAAAAGTTGTGGGACCAAACAAGCCTTAACAAATCAGGTAGTAAAATGGCTGGTTACTAAGCTCCTGCTAATATATAGGAGAATTGGTACATTGGGTCCATATATGTAGATTACTTGTCATCATGCAATGTTAGATGGTTAATAGAGGACCCAAGCCATTCGGAGGGATCATAACAAATTACGAGCCTCAATATAATAACAACAACATAAGATAGGATTAAATATATAAACAACAGTGATGAGACATCAAATAAGCGTGTTCAATCAAAATACAAAAATAATAACATCTGTAAGGAGTAAACTCCCTATAACCTTATTAAAATAGAACATAATGATGCGTATCACTATCAAGCTGGCTTTAGTTCAGTGAGAGTCCTTCTCTTAACGACTGTCCAGCAAGCTATTAGGTGTTAAGGTCAGGGCAGGATAGCTGGTCTTCGTGTGTTACTTGTCCTGATTGGGAGTCTATAGTCGGTTTGGGAATTGGAATATTTATTTCTAGTTGTTTGCAGAATTCAGGGAGATCCGCTGCAGTCTGAAAAATGAACTGATTGCCATTTTTAGTGGCAATAATACAATCTGGAAACCCCCATTAGTAAGAGATTTGATGTGCTTGAAGTTCTGTGGTGATAACTTTAAGATCCCTCCTCTTTTACAGGGTGGTCGGGCTGAGATCAGAGAAAATTTGCAGAGGGAATCCGGCATGTGTTACCTTCTTGATGGCTCTTGCTTTTTGGGATAATTCATCTTTATCCTTATAATTTATGAATTTAATAATGACGTCCCTGGGTGGTGCCTTAGCACAGTGCCTAGGTCTAAGGGCTCTATGCGCCCTCTCTATTAGTATGGCTGTGGAGCTTGGTGTACCCTTTAAGGTTCTAAATAAATCCTGGAGGTAGCCATCTAGTGAGGTATTGGTGATAGATTCTGGGACTCCCCTGATTTGAAGATTATTTGTTTTCCAAATCCTCAACTTAAGACATCACAAATTGTATTTAATTAATTATTTTAACAAATTATTTGATGAAGTGTATACCTAATGTAAAAATGTTTGTATTGACGAACACCTGATGTTTCAAAACTGCACAGGTGCAATTAGCAGCCTTCTATGGCTCTTTGCCCAAACATATAAAAAATCCCCTTTCACAGAACTGTGGTACCAAATGAGCCACTGTGATTCACAGCTGTAATTAGTGGCCTTCTAATTACCAAAACCAATCACAAGCCCACAGGGGCAGAACTTCCATGGTCGCAACGTTTGCGACTGGGTCTAGAGGTCTGCCACTCTGGGGGGGGGATGACCCGATGACCAGCAGATGCATGCAACAGCTATGAAATATGTATCTGATTGATCCGGCTGGGGGTGGGAGGAATAGGGACCTCATGTGACACTGCGAGCGAACTCCCACTTGGTGCTGCAGCTCCCCCCCCGATGGCTCACAATCACTCATCACTTCCTCCCAGCGTGAGTCCCTCCCAGTCCCAGCATCCTATGCACGCAGCTGCGTGTGCGGGAAGAATGAGAGAGGGAAGAAGCATCCAGCGGGCACAGGGAGGCAACTCAGGCAAGCAGTAGCACTGCAGCAGCGACGAGCTCTTGAAGGGTGTGCTCTGGTTGGTCTTATTTATAGTCAGCTCAGCAGGGAAACAAGACCCACTGCCAGGCTGGGAGATAAGTGACCTGAGACCCCGCCAGCAAGAAGGATCAATAAGGACATTGCCACTGGGAAGCGGCAGAGGGGTGGAGTTACAGAAGAAGGCGTCCGGTTACTATAGCAACCTCTGCTATTACCGGGCCCTGATTGCTATACTAGAGAAAAGCCGGGAATTGGATTGGAAATGAGCTTGGCCTTGATACTACCGGACGGGACAGCCGTGGCCATGGTGGTGAAGCACGCCATGGAGCTTGGTGAATAACTTTCTACTATGCGTGGCATTCTACAGAAAGAAGAGGGTGAATGTGGGAAGAGCAGAGTGGCGAAGCAGGCTGCAGAAGTTGGAGTGCATGCAGTATCAAGGTAGATTATCATAAGTGGATAAGTATCTGCCAGTTCCCAGGGCTAAGTATGTATACCTGTTCAGTTATAGGTATTGAGGGGCAGCTGGGACAGTTAGGATGAAAAAATACATATGAATATTTTTTGGAAATAAGCAAGCCATGTGCCTTGTCCTTGCATCGTTTATTTAAAAAATATATAATCCATGATTTTGTATTGATTAATGCAGGTACAAGTAACACAGTAAGTAACATAGCTTACTTTTTTAACAAAGGATGCAAGTGCGTGCATGCATGCAAAAAAACTGTCAGGGTACCTGTGAAGTAACATTAAATAAACTACAGATGTGTCACATAATTTAATAATTCCATTGAGCTAATATCTAACTGATATAAATTGAATTGGTCTCAATATGACCCCTGCTCCCTCCTTGCTGCTTAAGACAAGCTAGATACAAAAGGAAAGCATTTGGTTCAATTAGTGAAAGCAGATTTCTTCAAAGCAAGTTTTTATATGGCAGTTTTTCCAACTGTAGGCAACGGTCGCTAGGCCTGGGACTGATCTCTTTGAAGCCTAAGTATATGCAAGAGTTGATTACCCCTGCCGAGTTGAATCCACGAATTCCAGACGTCACGTCTATGTGAAGATTAGCTAAGCAGAAACACATGTTTGCATTGTAACTTTGAAACTCAATTTAAAGTACAACTTATGTTTAATTTTCAATAAGGTATACCTCAGTCTTGTATAAAAATGTATATGTACATGGATCTGAGAAATGCATTTCAGGTTTGTAATAAATGTAATGGATAACATATTCTTATATTTTTCAGGCATCTAATAAGTACAATATATAATTGGTGCTTTAAATAATATCATATGTTTTATACACTCAGCAAGAGATATACAGATATGAAATATTTATATGGGATAGTAATCTAATATAGATATAATTATATGAAACTACATCTGATTGCTGATCTCAAGGTATGTATGTGATATTAAGATGATAACTGAGAAAGTAATTTAGTCCATGATGAAGGTATTATAATCCTTTTAAATCTTTTCATAGAAAATATGATTTTTAAACGCATTTTTAAGATATTATAAGTGTAGTATATTCATGTTTAATTAAGCTTGAAATACTTAGAATAAATATTAAACGGACCATATATGGAACATATAATTATTAAAACTATGAGATTAAAAGTATATAAAAATAGGCATTTGGGGGGGGCTGAGTCTAGCCACGCTAGGAGATGGCAGCTTGCAAGAATGGCTCCTGTCTGCCACACCGATCCGGGCGGTTTCTGGCCCGATTACACAGACCGGATGAGTTGCACTGCAGATGCGGCCTAAAATCAGAGGGCCTGAGGCGTATCGGAGGGAGCTGAAATAACCGCGAAAGACGCAAGTAAAGAAGTCAACCGACCCCAGCAGGGGTTGAAGAAACAGCCCGCACTGCTCAGATTTCTATCGCGGGTGGATCGGAGGTGAGCGGAGATTCCCGCGAGCGCTGAAGCTGAGACGGGTAAGACCCAGAGGGAGACTGGCTGCTTCCAGGGGACTTTCCTACTGCTTGGGACTTGGCAATTAGCGGGTAATCCCCTACTTACGCCCGCTGGCAGTATATAACATAAGCTGCCCCTGGAGACCCAGGAAACTATCTATCTTTGTACCGGGCATAGAGTATATAGGCCCAGAGAACATTTAGCAATACTAACTGCGTCACAGCTCTCAGAAGGAGGGAAGTCTTTACTACATAACGGCCTAGATGAGAACAGGGCCCCTTTCCACCTTACCTGACACAACCAGCTTTATAAAAAGATCTAAGGGTGATTACTGAACCTGTTTCTGCCTCGCTCATCTCCCTCACCCTCTAGCTATACCCTTCTATTGAAGCCTTTCACCTCATAGCTCTACTATGCTGAGGACATAGGACTAAGTTTAAACACGCTCACATGACAAGTTCCTTTATAAAGTTACATCTATCTGCAGTGTGCAAAGGTGGACTCTTGCTCCGACCTCACTAACTCACCTAATCAGAGGGCCTTTATCTTTTCTTGGTCTCCCCCTTTGAGTACATATATACACAACAGTTAAAATAAAGTTTAAACCTAAACCACGAGAGTACAGGAGATGCCTTGCAAGAGGCAAGCTAAAAGTGACAAAACACTATCCTCTAGGACCCTCAACCAATATCTGGTGCCCAGAGAACCAATCTCTCCAAATAGTGAGGAGCCTTCTGATTCAGTGGCCTCTAAGACAGTATCAGGAAGCATGGAGACAGCGGATCTAAGCTCTTTTTTAACAAAAAAAGACATTACACATTTATCTTCCAAAGATGACATTAAAGTTGTACTACATGAAATGAGGACTTTATTTGGAGATTTACGAAAGGATTTGGGGCTATGGAAAAGAGAGTTGTGACACTTGAAACAAACCATAATGCTCTAACCACAGAGGTTCAGGCTAATACTGCTGGGGTCCAGGAGCTGGATAATAAGGTTCACCTGCTCTCTGAAAAATTAGAAGATCTAGAGAATAGGACCCGCCGCAATAACCTTAGAATACGGGGAGTTGCGGAGACCGTTTTTCCACAGGCGATTGAAGGATATCTACAGGCCCTCTTTAGAGTAATTAAAGATAGCCCTTCGGGTGAAGACATCCAAATATAGAACAGGCCCATAGAGCCTTAAGACCCAGACCCCCTCCAAAAGTCCCGCCACGAGATATAATAGTCAAATTTCTCAAGTATAAAGATAAGGACGAACTCCTGCGATGCGCAAGAGCAAAACCTACAATTATGCACGCAGGAGAAGAGATACAATTATACTCTGACCTCTCTCCCACGACTCTTCAGAAAAGAAAGGAACTATCCAATGTCACCAATACCTTGAAATTGCACAAAGTACAATATAGATGGGGATTCCCGGTCTCGCTGATAGCCTCTTCCAATAATAAAACAGCTGTCTACCGACCGGGGGCCGACCTTAATCTCTTTTACAAAGAACTTTCGATTCCAGCCTTTTCTGACAGGAGCGACCCCTTGAACGCGGTTGGTGACGCCCATGCCTCCTCCGCTTCATCAAGAGACTCCTCCACTCTGGGATGATTCTCTACAGCCATCTCAAAGCAGGCTCTGCGGCCTGGGCCCAGTGAGTGAGGTTGCTTTGTTTTTTATCATCTGGGACTACCGAGGTTTACATAGATATGGATTGACTGGCACCTTGGATCTGCTTTCACCTTACTACCGTGGGACGGCCTGGGCTGGGGAGCCTGAGGCCCTGGTCTGCTGAGGTTCATGACTTCCACAATCAGCAGAATTGTGGGGGGGGGGAAACTCATCTACTCACCCCACCTTCTCAAGGAGTATCCTTTATGGTTTTCCTGTCTTGGGCCTGTAACACTAAGAGGGCCTTACTGGATTCCAGACTTATCAGACTGGGCTTCATAGACTTGTGAAATTATACAGATTGTTTTGCTTGTTTTTTTTCTCTCCTATTTAGGGTGCCCTCCACATTGGAGGGATAAGAAAAGGTTCTAAACAACTAAATAAGTAACATGTTGTTTCTTTTAAAGTGTGCGCTTTGTACTTGAATTGTTTTAAATGTTTATTGTTCATGCAAATGTTGATGCATTTCTCTGTAATAACGCCCACCTGTTAACTGATATACGGTAAACATTACTATTTCTTTAAGTCAGCTCTGGCCCAAGATTAGCAACATAGCCCTCTCATTCATGTATATCCCCTCAAATTTCTACAATAAATACCTCATTCCCGGGCCCAGACTACCGGTCTCAGGAGTCCCCTGAAGGGGGAGACCTGTTTGGAGTACCCTTAGTCTGAACCTGGATTATATCAGGGTCCATGTATTAGGACATATAGACAATTTTAAGATTGAGGGAAGTCACAAAGCGCACGCTAGGTATTCCCTGATGCCTTCCTTCCCCTTCCTTATCCCTCCCTTCCCCCCTCTCCCCATATTGCCTTCCCCCTCCCCATTAGTATTACCATCATTAGAATAGCCTTGTTCTTAAGTGCTCCACATAGTCGTGTGTGACAACACTACCCCAGTCTTGGTAGCACACTCCTCTTTTGGAGTTTTGTCTTTCTGTCTTTTCTCCTTCTTTCTCTTCAACCTAGAAACCGGTACACTGAAAGCACTTGCTCTTAGTGACTGATTCAGCGTTCTTACCTAACCTTTCTCTTATTACTTTTCTACTTCTATTTCCTTTTTCTCTTTCTCTCCCCTTTTTTTTTTTCCCCCTCTTCTTCCTACCATGCCTCGAAGCAGATTCCGTGAACACGCTCTAAGGCTGACATCAATCAACGCGAAGGGCCTTAATAGCCCGGGCAAACGGTCGGTTGCACTCCGTGAGCTACACAAACTAAAAAGTCACATCATCCTCTTGCAAGAGACCCATTTTCAGAAAGGTAGGGAACCAAAGTGGGCCCCTAAGCACTTTCCCATAGCCCTCTTTGCATCCGGTCCTGATAAAAAAAGGGGGGTTGGAATCCTTATACACAAGACTATGCCCATACAAATTACGCACCTTTCCAAAGACCCACATGGACGTTACATCCTCCTGGTGGGCATGTTACATGGTCAACCCCTCATAATCTTAAATGTCTACACTCCCAACTCGGCCCAGGACAAATTCCTAAAGAATGTTTTAAACATCTTACTGGACCATGCTAGGGGAGTGGTTTTCCTGGCTGGTAATTTTAACCTCGGCCTCAACCCACTCATAGACACCTCAAAGGGAACCACTAGTGTACCAAGCCCAGTTCTCAAGAAAGTCAGATCTGCACTAAACACTCACGCCTTACACGACACCTGGAGAGTCCTGCACCCTAACGATAGGGATTATACCTTTTTTTCTGCACCCCACAACTGCTACACACGCATTGACCACATTATGACTGACTCCCATGGTCTCTCTCATTTTGCATTGCAAAATTGATAACATTAAGTGGTCTGACCACGCCCCTGTTTCTTGCTCCATTCTGTGGCCTGACCTCCCGGTCTGTGCTAAAAACTGGAGACTGGACGACTCTCTCTTAAATGACCCGCTTATCCTAGGGGAAGTAGAGAAAGCCCTTGCTGAATATTTTACACTTAATGCGAACACAACCTCTTCCAATGCGTTGGAATGGGAAGCGCACAAGCCAGTGATTCGCGGTCTATTCATCAAACATAGCATTAGACTATCAAAACAAGCCAAACTATATCACACAAACCTGCTAGAAAAAATTAGCATCTTAGAGGAAATACATAAACAAGACCCCTCCAATGACACCTGTACTCAGGAGTTGCTGTGCAAAAGAGCAGAGCTTAAATTATATCTTAGTAAACAACACCAGCGTAATGCCTTACGCCTTAGACAATACTTTTATGAGGGAGGCAATAAACCGGGCAGAGTCCTTGCGAGAACTCTCCGGCGCCGACAGTTGGCCTCATATATTCAATTTTTGCACACTTCAGAGGGTAAAATAGTTCACAGTAGCAAGTTAATAGCTTCCACCTTTAGAGACTACTACAAGTCACTGTATAATATTAATAATAATATTCCTCCCCATCAGTCTCAACTAGCAGAGGTCACACTCAGGGAGCAAATGGACAGTTTCTTCTCTAACCTTAATCTCCCCACTCTCACTGAGAATGAGAGATTGGATCTAGCATCCAATGTCACATTAGAAGAACTTCAACAGGCTGTAAAAGACTCCCCAGCGGGCAAATGCCCAGGGCCAGATGGATTCACATCTAGATACTTTAAGATATTCAATTCAATCCTGTCCCCCCATCTACTACAATTATTTAATAACCTACAAACTAATCCTACCCTTTCTAGGTCTCTCCTTGAGGCCCACATAACCGTTATCCCAAAAGCTGGCAAATTAGCAACTTGCCCTGAAAATTTTAGACCCATCTCCCTTATAAATTCGGATATGAAATTGTTAGCTAAGGTTCTGGCCAATAGATTAAACAAATATTTACCTAAATTGATTGCTACGGATCAGGTTGGCTTTGTCCCGGGAAGAGAAGCCCGGGATAATACCATAAAGGTTTTACACCTAATTAACCACGCAAAAGTGACACATACCCCCCTGGTCCTCCTGGCGACCGATACGGAGAAGGCCTTCGACTGTGTTCGGTGGTCTTTTCTGCAGAGGTCAGCCCTTTCTCAAAATGGCAATGGCTTTGTACTCATGCCCTAACACTAGAATTGGAGTCAACGACGTCCTCTCGGACGCATTTGACATAAAAAACGGCACTAGGCAGGGCTGCCCTCTGTCCCACCTTCTTTTTTCTATATCTATGGAGGTGTTGGCCCAAAAGATCAGAAATAATGCAGAAATTAGGGGAGTGGTGATAGGAGAGTCGGAACATAAACAAGCTCTTTATGCAGACGATGCGTTGTTCACGCTGACCGAGTCATCTATCCCCGCTTTACTCATGGAAATGAGCAATTATAGTAAGATTTCTAACTTCCAGTTAAACTTTTCCAAATCTGAATTTCTTAATATAAATACTGACCCGAGTTGCATAAATCAGTTGAGTAATAAGTATAGCATCCCCATAGCACGTAACAAATTAAAATACTTAGGAATTTTTCTCTCCCCAAATGTGTCAGACCTATTTAAATTTAACTATAATGCCTTAAAAAGTGATATTGCCCAAGACTTGTCCTCTTGGAAAAGCAAGAAATTATCATGGTTAGGAAGAATTGGGGTGCTTAAAATGAACATCCTGCCCCGATTACTCTATCTGTTGCAGACTCTCCCTGTCTCGCTCCCCGAGGGTTATATTCTGCAGCTACAAAAAGTCTTTGATCAGTATATTTGGGATGGAGCTAGATCCAGAATCCCTAAGAAGACTATGTACCTCCCCAGGGACGAGGGGGGCTTGGGGGTGCCTTGCCTGGAAAGATATAAACTAGCTATCTCTCTCCAACATGTAGTAGAATGGGCCCATAATTCCAATGATAAAGCATGGATTAACATTGACAGGCAAATATATAAGGTAAATAACATGACCACGCCGGGTTGGATGGCCCATCAAAAAAGACCCAAGCTAATTAATAATTATCACATCACGGCAGGTATCCTAGCAGACTGGGACAAAATTATGGCCACAACTACACACATCTCCTCTTTACATGCCCCACTTACCACTATCATAGAGCACGCTGACCTCCCTTTTTGCCGACTAGGCTTCTCCAGGCTACAACCATATAGCCTTCACACAGGGACGATGTCCTTCGTCACGGTGGAGGGGAGGCTCCGAACACACTCCGACATGGCCGAAGTCCACGGGGGGATTTTCTCCTCATGGCTTCACTACCATCAATTGATGCATTTTATCTCCCATCACAAACATAAAGGGGATTTTGGTAGAAAATTAATGCCTTTTGAGGACTTCTACATTTCGCAGACGAATCCGACCCACTTGATATCGAAACTCTACAAAATTCTTAACAAACCTGACTCACAATCCCTCCCTTCCTTCACGTATTCGTGGAGGAAAGAACTAAATTGTACTATTGAGGATGAATCCTGGCATCAAGCATTCCGTATGACCAAAAGATCATCGGTCTCAGCAGTGATCCAAGAAATTCACATAAAGTTCTTGTGCAGATGGTACCTGACCCCGTCTCGGCTGCAAAAAATATACCCCTCGTTTACTAACACCTGCTGGAGGGGCTGCGGCGGAGAGGGCACTCTCCTCCATATATGGTGGGCTTGCCCCCGACTTGGCGAATTCTGGAGAGATATACTGTTAGAAATGTCGGAGATATTGGGTACACAAGTTCCCTATGACCCAAACATCTTACTGTTTCTATCACTCCCCAAATTGCCTGGAATGGGCAAACTTCCGCTGCTACTGATCATGCTAACAGCGGCTAAAAAGCTCATCCCGAAGCTCTGGAAAACCCAGACTATTCCTACCTCTGGCGATTGGAGAGTGACTGTCGCTGATCTTCTCTCCCTGGAGAGATACCATTATCTAAAAATACACAACCTAGTGGTTCATGAGATGATGCTGGCACTGTGGAGCAGACAGATTTAACCTGGGCTCTGGGAGAGTGTGCTATCCACAAGATGCTGATGGTGTGGTCCCCCTCCCCCCCCCCTTTTTTTTTTTTCCTTTCCCCCCCTCTAATTCCCTCTGTCCTTCCTCTCTCTTCTTGAATTTCTTTGCTTAAATCTGGTTGAGATATGTTTCCTCCAGTTTCAACCAATGTATTAAGGGTTTGTATTTAAGCATGTTAAATTTTATTGGAAAATATTATGCTATATGAGAGATTTCGATATAACTTTTTATTCCGATGGCAGGTCTATACCTCTTTCATTAATTGAGATCTCTGTTGTAACGGACAACTTCATTTGCATAGCTAAGAGCGGAACGAAGCTTTGCTCAAAGGACTTGAATATCATTTCTAATGTTTTGTTCTCTGTTTACTACAATCTGATTTGTACACACTTGTTGTCTTCCTGAATATCATAATAAAAAATTTAAAATAAAAAATAAATAAAAAATAGGCATTTAATAAAAATATATATAAGAACTGTATTTACTGTATAGCAGTGTTGAAAATAAAACTGTCTTGTCTGCTGTCTCCGATGGCCTAAATCCAGAATTACAACCAAAAGGCATTTGGCTGTTAAAAATTACATTTTCCCAGTAGCCAATCAGAGAAGTGTATCCAAATCTATCGAATGATTAAGAAATGGGGAGGAGTTTTGTCTCAGACAAAAACTCCCTGCACACAGAGAAAAAGAGGTTTTGGCTGAATTTTTTTTCTTGGTAACGGTTGCATTTCTGCTTGCTGCCATTTTTGCTTATAGAGATACCAGTGTGCAAACACAATTTTCTGTAAGACAAATACGTTGGGACACTCTTTCTGGATAAGAGGCTATCAAGATTAATTCTCTTACAAATGTGCATAATTCCCCTAAGACATATGACGATAGACATATTTGGATATTAACTGAATTCTCAAACTGATGAGCTGGTAAAGTATAAGCAATTGTATATTTAATATTTTAAACAAAGGTATTCTAAAGCTTTAGTTAGATTGTAGTAAGTATACTGGTATTACATATTAATGTTTAGAAAGAATTTTGTATTTTAATATCATAAATTAATTACAATTATTGCTATATATATTTTAGAATTTGCCTTATTGTAGCTAAATAAGAGATTATTTCAGCTCAGATAAATTGGCATATAAATTGGCTGTTTGCATTAATAATATATATAATTTCTGAGGTTTCTAATTGAAGTTATATAGAATCATTTGTGTAACTTAATTATACTTGTCTGAAAATTATCTTAAATCTATTGAGACCCAGTAAGATTTGTGTGAAGTATCTTGGTATATTGTTTATCTAAACACTTTGAAGTTAGCGGTCCATATTCTGGTATTTTATGGTGGTATTTTAATGTGATTCATTGTGAGTAAGGTTAATTTTAAAGGTATATTTTTTTATGATCTGCTGTATAAAATATTGTAACGGAATAAGCGTGTATAATTTGATTCATAGTAAAAAGTTTCAAGAGTCCAACACCTGGGATCCAAGGTGTGCAAACACAGGGGCACTGCACAATACCCCCAGTCAATATAGCAAAAGATGATAGCCGCACCACCAAGTTCAATGAATGAATTTCTTTATTGAGCCAAGATCAAAAAAATCAGCAACGTTTCGGACACAAGTCCTTAATCTTGCATAACAAACAGACACTGATTCACTTCTTATATACCCAAATAAGTCACACCTTAACAGCTAATTGTAACACCTGTAAAGCCAGGTATATCACTAACAGCCAAATGCTGCCACCATGTGGTCAACTACAAAAATCACACCTCTATAAATAATTTTAATTTAACTATTCCTTACTTAGCAATGAATTAATACATAGTCTAAATATATCCATGTACAGTGTAGGCTCTCATGTAATATATTATTTTCACTATTCATTTATATTACATATTAGCATAGATAGATATAAGCATTGTTTTGAATAAAGATTTACATATAAATTTCTACAGAAAAATTGACAAATCTAACTCTTTATTCATGCCACCTGGAGATAATGTACCTAATTCATAAATCCAATATGCTTCACGTTTTTGTAATAATTTAATTCGATCACCCCCTCTTCTAGGATGTTTCACCTGTTCCAAAATCTGGAACCTTAATTGGCTTAGATTATGGCCTGCAGACAGAAAATGATGGGCAACTGGGGCATCCTTTTTCTTGGTTCTAATACTACTTTTGTGTTGGACTATGCGTTCCCTTACGCACTGGGAGGTCTTACCCACATACCCCAGCCCACACGGGCATTTAATCAAATATATCACAAAATCAGTATTACAGGTATAATGTCCCTTAATGAAATATTTTTTACCAGTACTTGGATGGCTAAATGTTGGCCCTTTAATTATACTATTACAATTTGAGCACCCTAAGCAGGGAAAACTCCCCAGATTTTTCTTACCAATATAAGTTTGAACCGATCCCTTCGATGGAGCAATATCTGCCCTTACCAGAACATCTTTTATATTTTTTCCTCTTTTAAAAGCTGGCATAGGGGGAATCTTAAATTCCTGAATATCAGGGTTACAAGTGCTCAAAATGTGCCAATGCCTGCAAATTATCTTCATAACCTGTTGATTCCAAGGTGCAAATTGACTTACAAAAACTAATCTAGGGTTTTTTTTTATTCTTCACAGGTTTTTTCTTTTCCAATAACATCTCCCTAGGGGTGTTTAATGCATTCTTAAATTCAGTCTCAATTAATTCACATGGATATCCCCTTTGAAGGAAATGATCTCCCATTTCTTTAAGCCTGTCCTTAACCACTGTTTCATCAGACACAATACACCTTACACGTAAAAACTGGCTCCTGGGTAAAGATCTTACCAATGAAGGGGGGTGTGCACTCTTATAGTGCAGGAGAGTGTTGCAATCTGTTTCTTTCCTATAAAGGTCCACAGTTAGACCTGATTTACATTTTGACACAACTGTGTCCAGAAATACAACACTCTCCTCACTAAAGACCAACTTAAATCTAATGTGACTAGTAGCTGCATTTAAATCATTAACAAAATTTACCAGAGTTCCAATGTCGCCCCCCCACACACCAAACACATCATCAATATAGCGCCACCAGGTGGCGCCATATGAAAGAAACAAAGAATTATTATATACAAAGTGTTCCTCAAACATATTCATAAAAATATTGGCGTATGTGGGGGCGACATTGGAACCCATGGCAGTCCCTTGGAGCTGAAGATAATAACTATCCTCAAAAAGAAAATAGTTACACCTTAAAACAATATTAAGTAACTGCAAAATAAATTCTGCCTGTGAAGTAGTGTATCTATCAGATTCACTCAAAACTTTCTCCACTGCTCCAATCCCTGCCTCATGTGTGATAGCTGTATACAGTGATGTCACATCAAGACTAAAAAGAATGCATTTACTTTCCTCTAAATATAGATCACGCAATTTAGCTAGAAAATCTCCTGTGTCTTGGATGTATGAACTAGAATTAACAAAGGATCTAAGAACCTTATCCAAATATATTGATACTTTGGACAATACTGAGCCCATGCCTGCCACAATTGGGCGGCCAGGAGGTGCTTGTAGGTCTTTATGCACTTTTGGCAAAGTATACATCACTGGAGTGATGTCCTCAGATTCTAATAAAAACCTTCTCACATCCTTACCAATAATGCCATTATTAAATGCAAACCGAATCTCTTTCTTTATCTCAAAGATAGGGTTGTGGGTCAATGGTTTATATACATCAATATCAGATAATTGTTTTTTAGTTTCTTGGACATAATATTTTTTGTCCAGTAAAACAATTGACCCACCCTTATCTGCACTCTTCACCACCAAGTGTTTGTTCTTATTGAGATTATCCAAAGCACATTTATCCTTAGATGTAAAATTCCTATTGTACTTTAAATAATTAGCATGTGCCCCAGTTTTTTTTATCCAAAGCTGCAATATCATTTTGTACCAATTGTATATACGTTTGTACCCCAGGATTTACCTGCACAGGTGTAAATACACTTTTATTAGAAAGACCTAGTATGTTTAAATTCAATGCTATATCAGTTACAGTGTGAATGCCTCTATTCCCACCACTAGCAACATCAGGCATTTCAGAAAAAAAGCTTTTAAGTTTTAATGTTCTAAAGAACCGATTTAAGTCCTTTTGTAGCTCAAAATTGTCCCCTTTACTTTGAGGGCAGTAGGAGAGACCCTTATCCAATAAGCCCTGTTCAGCAGATGTAAGTGTAACATTGCATAAATTGATAGTTACATTTTGTTGCTGCGGGTATTCACTCTCCGACTGCCTGAAGATCCCGGTTGGCCCTGCATGTTTCCTTTGGCGGCTCCACTTGTGCTTCCTGCCTCCACGTCGCTTGTGTGCTGTTCCGTGCCTGACTCCCCCGACCCGGACTCCGAAATTGTGCCCTGAGAGCTGTTGGAACTTTGCCTTGTCCCGGACCTGTGTTGTCTGCGGCGCCGGAAACCGGAAGTGTCACCTCCAAATCTGTTCCTTGGATCACTCAGCCAGCGGTAAACAGTTCCGGCGGTATAGTCACTCTCATCCCGGGCAAACTTCTGTTTCTTCCGTTCCTGTATCTCTCTCTTCAAGGTGTCCATCTGTGTGTCAAGGAAAGAAATCAATGACTCCATCTCTGCACCGGGTAAGTTTGCAGCCAATTCCTTCTTCATTTCTTCTATCTGTGTACTCTGTTTATCAATTTCTTTTTGCAAACACTCCACAGTTAGCACCATCAAATCGAAACTACATTTATTCAGAATCATCTCAAATTTCTGGCAGTAGTCTTGGTTATCTGTCATCAAAGTGGGTCTAGTGTGCATGCGTAACCCTCTTGGGATACGTTTCACCTCACTGCATGCAGCTCAAAAGCCACATGTTTCTTACTTAAATATTCAAGCTTTTTGCCTACCGCCTGTGAAGGTGAAGACTTCAGAAAGTCGCTTGAGCCAATTAGCTGTTAAGGTGTGACTTATTTGGGTATATAAGAAGTGAATCAGTGTCTGTTTGTTATGCAAGATTAAGGACTTGTGTCCGAAACGTTGCTGATTTTTTTGATCTTGGCTCAATAAAGAAATTCATTCATTGAACTTGGTGGTGCTGCTATCATCTTTTGCTATAATTTGATTCATAATTTGGTCTCTACATAAAAATATTGCAATGTGTATACACATTTTAAGTAATCTAAAGAATGTAGGAATAATTATTAATTTCAATTGTTTCGTATATACATTTTAATTGGGTGTTTGTTTTAAAGAATAATAACAAATAAATTGTATTATAACCGTGCTATATACTGATAAAACAAACAAACAAAACAAAACAATGGAGCATTATATATAGAATGCTCCTTTGTGTATTGTTTTGCCTTCTTCATTTGCACTGTTATTAGTGGTCTTGTTTAAAATGGTTTTATTCTGTAATATACTGATATATACAGTCCACAGCACAAAATGTTAAAAAGTGTCCTTCTTCCACACACATTACACAATTATGCAACGTTTTGAGACAAGCTCTTGCATGATTAAGAGCTTGTTTTGAAACATTGCATACTTGTGTAATGTCTGTGGATTAATAAAGAAGAACGTGTGCTGTGGACTGTATATATCAGTATATGCATAGTGGGGCTATTGGCAGATACCCCAGTCTACATCAGCGCTTATTGTTCCTGAGATAGAGCTGCTGTTGCAATTTTGTCTTGGGTTATGTATATATATATATATATATATATATATATATATATATATATATATATATAGTCCAGCAACAGGAACACACCCTGCTAGTAAAATAGTAAAATAAAAAAAAATGCCAAAGTCAAAACAAGGATAATGGGTAACGGTGGTAAAAGAATCTCCATTTATTCCATCTTTTTATGAAAATAGTTACACACACTAAGTAACAAACAGCACAGAAACCGATCAAACGCGTTTCATCAAAAAGACTGACTTTCTTGGTCATTGAGAAAGTCAGTCTTTTTGATGAAATGCGTTTGTGCTGTTAGTTACTTAGTGTGTGTCACTATTTTCATAAAAAGATGGAATAAATGGAGATTCTTGTACCACCGTTACCCATTATCCTTGTTTTGACTTTGGCGTTCTTTCATTTTACTATTTTACTAGCAGGGTGCGTTCCTGTTGCTGGACTGTGTTGTTCCTGAAGCAGGGTGGACAGCATCTTTCCTTACGGCACCTGCTATCATCTATAATATTTTTTTTTTTTGGTGTTGTCCTTGTACCTTTTACTACTAACTAGAATGGAGTGTCTGGAGCTCGGCTAAGGGTGTGTGTCAGGTATTGCAGCATGAAGACCAGTACGCTGTGCGTGACACTGAGATACAGAGGAGGACTGTCTGAGCGCTGCCCTGGAGGCTGTTTGTTTGTTTGTATATATAGGCCCCCCCACACACACTGGTACGGTGTGAGGCTGGTGTTAGTTACCACGCATTAGTGTATATATGTGTATATATATATATATATATATATATATATATATATATATATATACTAATGCGTGGTAACTAACATCAGCCTCACACCGTACCGGTGGGGGGGCCCTTCATGGATTCTTGCACCGGGGGCCCTGAGGTTTCTAGTTATGCCTCTGCAAGCCCATACATGTCTGCTATTTCTGGGGAACCCAGAGTTTGTGAAAATATTCCCCCCCCCCCCCTCTAAATTATTGCATTTGGCAATTGGCATTTATCTGATTGCCTGCTGTTGGCATAACATATACCAAAATGGGCCTAGAGTAATACCTTGGGTTGTCTACTCTTAAAATTCATTAAGTTTATTTGGGCAGTTATGTAATAAAAAATAAACCATTAACCCTTTGCCTGAACAGAACTGTGATTCACAGATACAATTAGTGGCCTTAGTGGCCTTCTAATTACCAAAACCAATGACAAGCCCACACATGTCTGCTATTTCTGCAAAGCATTTCTCTCTTTTGCACACATATATATATGCAAATTATGACCTGAGGGAAGTCTCCCTAAGGATGATGCGGAAAACAAGACGTGGACCCATTGCTCAATGTCCCTAGAGGGATATGGCTGCACGTGCAATATTTGTTGTGGGCTTTTCAAACTGTAATACATTTTACCTTTAGTTGGAGATGCGCTGTCTCCTTGTATATTTCTAATAGATTACGGCCAACACTTGTGAAAAAGGAACATCCAAGCACCTACACAGCTGCAACACTCAAATGAGGATTATTAATGTTCTGTGACATTGTATCTTTCTGTGTAGGATTGTAATTTGTATACTTTGATTCCATTTGATGTTTTATTGGAATTTTGTTTAAAATAGACTACTGTTGTCTATATTTAACTATTTGAGTGCTAAGCACTTTCCCACCTGGGTGCTAAACATTTTTTAATTTTTTTTGTAATTTAAAAAAAAATAAAAATGTTTTTAACTTACACTGTTGGAAAGGTTAGGCGATTACCTTTCCAACGGTAGGTCTTGGGGGTCTGTATCTGCTTAGATGCCTGAGATACAGGCTTCTAAGCAGCATGCCCCCTGCTCCTATACTTAACATTAAGTATAAATAAAGTTGCGCGGTGACGTCATCATAACGTGAAGCCCTGGGCGATGCCTGTCACTATGCAGGCCCAATCGCCGGGGTAGGAGCGGGTGGGTGCCCCCAGATCTCCCTCAAGGTGGGAGAGTGCTAGCGACGGCTCTGAGCCGTAGTTAGCACCAGAGTGGGAAACTCTGCGACGGCTCAGAGCCGTCGTTAGCACTCAAGGGGTTAAAGGGACACTAAACCCAAATTTTTTTCTTTCATAATTCAGATACAGCATCAAAAATTTTAAGCAACTTTCTAATTTACTCCTATTATCAATTTTTCTTCGTTCTCTTGCTATCTTTATTTGAAAAAGAAGGCATCTAAGCTAAGGAGCTAGACAATTTTTGGTTCAACACACTGGACAGCACTTGTTTAATGGTGGCTGACATTTAACCACCAATCAGCAAGAGCAACCCAGGTTGTGAACCAAAAATGGGCCGGCTTCTAAACTTCCATTCTTGCTTTTCAAATAAAGATAGCAAGAGAATGAAGAAAAAATTATAATAGGAGTAAATTAGAAAGTTGCTTAAAATTGCCTGCTCTATCTGAATCATGAAAGAAAAAAATTGGGTTCAGTGTCCCTTTAAATCTTTTGCATTTTCTAACAATAGCACTGATTTGTATATGCAATGCCTTGTCTTGTCTATTTTAAAAATATATAATAGTATTGAGGGTCGATTTTTAAGAATTCCAGCCATTATGCACCCTTTGCCATAACATGTCTAAAAATACTATTTCAGAAGTTTGGTGCGCAGGTGCAATTAGTGGCCTTCTGATCACCAATAGCAATTATAAACCCATAAATGTCTGCTAGTTCTGGACACAGGGGATCCTAGAGAAGCTTTTCCAAATAATTTCAGTGAGAAAAACAAAGATTGTGAAAAAGTTAATATTTTTTTGGATATGATTGTACTTTGCATAAATCTGACTGCCAAATAGATTCATGAAATATAGCAAAATGGGCCTTCCTAGTTCAATACTTTTGGTAGTTTACTTTAAATATATATATATACTGCTAGATTACGAGTTTGGCGTTAGCCTTAAAAAGCAGCGTTGAGAGGTCCCAACGCTGCTTTTTAACACCCGCTGGTATTACAAGTCTGGCAGGTACAGGGGTACCACTCACTTTTCTTCCGCGACTCGAGCTTACCGCAAATCCCCTTACGTCAATTGCGTATCCTATCTTTTTAATGGGATTTTTAATGGGATTAATGGGATTTGCCTAACGCTGGTATTACGAGCCGGAACATAAAGCTCTTAACTAAAGTTCTAAAAGTACACTAACACCCATAAACTACCTATTAACCCCTAAACCGAGCCCCCCCTCCACATCGGAAACACTTAAATAAATATATTAACCCCTAATCTGCCGACCGGACATCGCCGCTACTTTAATAAATATATTAACCCCTAAACTGCCACACTCCCGCCTCGCAAACATTAGTTAAATTTTATTAATCCCTAATCTGCCGTCCCTAACATCGCCGACACCTACCTACATTTATTAACCCCTAATCTGCCACCCCCAACGTCGCTGCTACTATATTAAAGGTATTAACCCCTAAACCTAACCCTAACCCCCCCTAATTTAAATATAATTTTAAATAATCTAAATAAAATTACTACAATTAAATACATTAATCCTATTTAAAACTAAATACTTACCTATAAAATAAACCCTAAGCTAGCTACAATATAACTAATAGTTACATTGTAGCTAGCTTAGGGTTTATATTTATTTTACAGGCAACTTTGTATTTATTTTAACTAGGTACAATAGTTATTAAATAGTTATTAACTATTTAATAACGACCTAGTTAAAATAAAGACAAGTTTACCTGTAAAATAAATCCTAACCTAAGTTACAATTACACTATCATTAAATAAATTACCTAAACTACCTACAAGTAGTTACAATTAAATTAAATAAACTAAAGTACGAAAAACAACAAACACTGAATTACAGAAAATAAAAAAATAATTACAATTTTTTTAAACTAATTACACCTACTCTAATCCCCCTAATAAAATATAAAAGCCCCCCAAAATAATAAAATTCCTTACCCTATACTAAATTACAAATAGCCCTTAAAAGGGCCTTTTGCAGGGCATTGCCCCAAAGTAATCAGCTCTTTCACCTGAAAAAAAAAATACAATACCCCAACATTAAAACCCACCACCCACCAGGGCCGCCATCAGGGGGTGACAGGGGTGACTCCTGTTAGGGGCCCAATGGGCCAGGGGGGCCCCATGAGGCAAGAATTAAAAACATTTTTTTTTTTTTTTTTACATTTTGGCAGCCACCAGTGGGTACTACAGCAGAGTGCTAATTGAGCATGGGAAATGTTATTACAAGGAGTAAAGTATTAGCATTTGAGAGGATTTTTGAGTGTGCACTAAACTACTATGCACAGTGTGAGACAGACTTGGCACTTTGTTTGTACAGTGTGTGCCTGAGTCAGACGGCAGATCACTTTCATTTGCAGAGGTGGTAGGACTTACTTAGCAAATGTTTTTTATTTCTTTGTGCAATTTTGGATTGTAACTTCAGTGTGGTAGTAGTTGTATGGTGGGGCCAGGGGTCCATAAAAACACATTTTTTAGCAGCAGTGTATTAATGATTATTTGACAATGCTGTAGAAATTCTATATTTAAAACCATGCAGAAATGTTTCCTCCTCAATACACAAATGGTATATATATATATATATTACATTCCAGTTTACTGTCCCTTTATGCAAGGACTTTCCAGATGCAAGGAGGCATTTTATCTAAGATTTTTACATCTGCATAACATGCTATACTCTCAGACTAAGGTTGCTCAGTTTGTCCATTGTCTGTTCCTTTTTAGGAAATTTTGACCTTTTCTACTGATTATTCACATCTTTCTACAGACTTTCAGACTAACGAGACCTTTCCGGAAGTCACCAATCCACCATTTAACCTTTAAATTACTGTTTAGGCAGTTCAGGGCCCTTCCTTTCAGCCACTGCATGCTGTTGTCATCATTTAGTTGGCATCTTCCTTTACAAAAAGATAGAACTCCATATTTTGTTTTCTAAATCTCCTTTTTTTACAAAATTGTAGTTTACCTCATTACTTTACTTGTCAGGTCAGTGTAAACAAGTGCTGAGTGTCTGTTTGGGTGTCTGTGTCCGAGTGTGTTTCTTTGCGTGTCTGCTAGGTGTCTATATGTGAATCCTTATGTGTGAGTGTGTGTGTTTCAGTGTATGAGTGTGTCTGTGTGTGTATATTACTACCTTTACAACATTTCCAAGTTTAAATAGACACTTAAGAATAAAGTGCATATACGTTTTTAGTCAATTGGTCAAAAATTGCACATGTCAGAGAAGTGGGGGGGGGCACTGATCAATGGTTAAGTCAGGGGCCCCAAAATTTCTAGTGGCGGCCCTGCCACCCACACACCCAACCCTACTCTAAAACCCACCCAATCCCACCTTAAAAAAACCTAACACTACCCCCCTGAAGATCTCCCTACCTTGAGCCGTCTTCACCCAGCCGTGCACAAGTGGACCTCCAGAGGGGCAGAAGTCTTCATCCGATCCGAGCAGAAGAGGTCCTCCAAGCGGCAGAAGTCTTCATCCAGGCGGCATCTTCTATCTTCATCCATTCGGAGCAGAAGTATTTAGTTTTAAATAGGAATAATTTATTTAATTATAGTATATTTATTTAGATGTATTTAAATTATATTTAAGTTAGGGGGTGTTAGGGTTAGGGTTAGACTTAGGTTTAGGGGTTAATAAATTTATAATAGTGGCGGCGGCAGATTAGGGGTTAATAAATTTAATATAGTTGCGGCGACATTGGGGGGCAGATTAGGGGTTAATAACTATAATGTAGGTGTCGGCGATGTTGGGGGCAGTAGATTAGGGGTTTGTAAGTATAATGTAGGTGGCGGCGGTGTCCGGAGCAGAAGATTAGGGGTTAATAATATAATGTAGGTGTCAGCAATAGTGGGGGCGGCAGATTAGGGGTTAATAAGTGTAATATTATGGGTGTTTAGACTCTGGGTTCATGTTAGGGTGTTAGGTGTAGACATAAAATCCATTTCCCCATAGGAAACAATGGGGCTGTGTTAGGAGCTGAACGCTGCTTTTTTGCAGGTGTTAGGGTTTTTTTCAGCTAGCTCAGCTCCATTGTTTCCTATGGGGAAATCGTGCACGAGCACGTTTGCCAGTTCACCGCTGACTTAAGCAACGCTGATATTGAGGTGAGATGTGGAGCTAAATTCTGCTCTACGCTCACCTTTTTGCGGCTAACGCCAGGTTTAAAAAAACCTGTAATACCAGAGTTGTCTTAAGGGAGCGGTGGGAAAAAAAGGCTTGTTAGCACCGCAAGCCTTACCGACAAAAACTCGTAATCTAGGCGATAGTTTGGGGTGTCAATTTTGAGAATTAGGCAGTTCTTCTATTCCAAATAAGAGTTACCCCATTGCATCATTTTAGAACATGATATACATAGCTGCAGATAAAAACCTTACAATTATCAAAAAATAATGCAAAATAAATATATGTGTGTGGTCTTAGCTGAATCAGAGAATGCCAATGAACAAATGTTGAGATTTTTTTTTTTTTTTTTTTTACAGTTAGAAAGCTACAGGTAATTGGGTTTGCAAGTGACAGGCAGTCGCACAGCGCCCACATGCCTATTCTACCTAATGATAAATCCGGCCCTGCATGTTATGCTTAAAAAATGATGCAGCATATCTGTAAGAAGCAGACTAGAGAACATCTCTCTGTTAAAGGGCCATAATACCCAAATGTTTAAACACTTGAAAGTGATGCAGCATAACTGTAAAGAGCCGATTAGAAAATATCACCTGAACATCTCTATGTAAAAAAGAAAGATATTTTACCTCAAAAGTTCCTCAGTAGCCACCTCCCATTGTAAAGGATTTCTAAGCAGCATATTAGTATGTCTCTCCTGGGACAACTAAAAGGATGAGCTTCGTGCACTCTCATATTATTTCACCAATCAGGTAAAGGAAGCTTACTATGAAATCTCATGAGAGTTAAGTCAAATCTCATGAGATCACAGTAAGAGTTCATGACCTCAGCACTGCTGATGCTGATTGGCTGCTGTTCATTTCTTCATTTTTTAAATTTTTTTTACCTGCAGCTGGGAGCAGCTGAGTATAACTTTTTACACAGAACTTACTCTGCTGAGCTGAGGAGATTGTGAGGTAAAATATCTTCCTTTTTTACATAGAGATGCTCAGGTGATATTTTCCTGTCAGCTTTTTACAGTTATACTGCATCAGTTTCAAGTGATTTAGCATATAAGTATTATGTCCCTTTAAAAGGGAGTCATTTTGCTTCAAAATCTCCTCAGCAGTTATGATAGTGATTTGCATATTACAGTTAAAATAGTAGCTGAAGTTTAACTGCTCACAGATCACCTACGCTGGTGAGCTGAGGAAATTTTGTGGTAAAAAAAATTCCTTTTTTTACAAATATTTCATATTTACTAGTCAGTTTTTTACAGATATTGTATGCCGTTATTCATCATGTGATTGTTTTTTCTTCTCTAAAATTACTTTATTTATTAAATATTCTACATGTTCCAAGAAGTACTATTACATTATTTAAGATGTGGCTCTAAAACTTGGGTTGTCATGGCAACATTATTCACTAAGTATTTTATTTTTTTCAAGTAGAACATTAACTTAGGCTGTATTAGTAGAAGATACATTTGCATTACAATCTTTATTAAAGGGCCACTAAACCCAAAATCTTTCTTTCATGATTCAGATAGAGAATACAAATTTAAAAAACATTACAATTTACTTCTATTATTTATTTTGCTTCATTTTTTAGATATCCTTATTTGAAGAAAAATCAATGCACATGGGTGAGCCAATCACATGAGGCTTCTATGTGCAGCAACCAATCAGCAACTACTGAGCATATCTAGATATGCTTTTCAGCAAAGAATATCAAGAGAATAAAACTAATTAAATAATAGAAGTAAATTCGAAAGATGTTTAAAAATGCATTCTCTTTCTAAATCATGAAAAACAAAATGTGAGTTTCATGTGCCTTTAAGCTAATCAATTTTTGGAATTTTAAATATAGATATCAATTCTAGTCAAAAATAAACTTTCATGATTCAGATAGGGCATGTAATTTTAAACAACTTTCCAATTTACTTTTATCATCAAATGTGCTTTGTTCTCTTGATATCCTTAGTTGAAAGCTAAACCTAGGTAGGCTCATATGATAATTTCTAAGTCCTTGAAGGCTGCCTCTTATCACATGCTTTTTTTATTTGCTCTTCACAACAGGGGAGAGCTAGTTCATGTGAGCCATATAGATAACATTGTGATCACGCACGTGGCTTGTGGCAGACACTGCACTAATTGGCTTAAATGCAAGTAAATACATAATAAATAATAAAATGTCATGTGATCAGGGGGCTGTCAGAAGATGCTTAGATACATGTTAATCACAGAGGTAAAAAGTGTATTATTATAACGGTGTTGGTTATGCAAAACTGAGGAATGGGTAATAAAGGGATTATTTATCTTTATAAACAATAAAAAATCTGGTGTAGACTGTCCCTTTAACTGTGGTTCTGCACAAAATAAAGTTATCAACATTGGCGATTGAATGCAGACTGGCCTACTGTGAACTTCAGTACCCAGGAGAATTCATAAACATAACAAAATATTTATTCTTTCTATAGTGCAGCAATTTAAAAATAGCACAGAGAGCAAAATAAGTAGTGTTACGGGAACATCCATCCGCCCAAAATATTTCCCTTACATAAATTAATTAACCCATGGTTACACTAAGGGGTCTATTAATTAAAGGAACATTAAACACAAATTGTAAACTACATGATTATGATCCTTCATATCTAATTCATACTCAATATTTCTAAACTTCTTTTTTAATATTGGCAAATAACATAATTTATACTAACCTAATAAATTATTTTCTTTCATGGTAGTGAGAGTCCACAATCCCTTACTGGGAATTGCTTTTCTACTGTTAGGAGGAGGCAAATTTTCCTAAAACCCTAGAGCTCTATATAAACCCTCCAACTTCACACATACCTCAGTCTAAAGTATAGACAAGTAAGTGAGGTAAAAAAGAATTAGGAGTCATAAAATGGAACAGGGGAAAAAAATGTGCTCAAAATAAAAAATAACTCTAGAAAAAGGGTGGGGGCTCGTGGACTGTCACCACTATGAAAGAAAGGTATTTATTATGCTTTCTTTCATACAGGTGGTGAGAGTCCACAATCCCTTACTTATGGAAAGGAATGCCCAAGCTGTGAAAATCCACGAGTAATAACCTAAAGGGAGGGAATTAAAAAAACATATTTTCACTGAGAAAATAAATCCACAACCCCACAAAAGGATTTTTGTTGTTGCCTTTTTATGCACTTAAAAAACTAAAGAAGTCTCAAGTAGAGACAACTGAGCTACTGTAGGGAAAGAGAGAGACTGAAGGTTCAGACAAGCTGAAATAAATTTCATTCTCCTGAGATCTGTCAGAGAAAGTCATGGAATCTATCTGGAAACTAGGAAAGAAATCCTTGTCTGAGGAATTAAAGAACTCTTTGGCAAATTGATCCTCCAACCATGACTTTGAAGAAACAACAACAGTTGTTTGGTATGATATTCTGCTAAAGAAAAAGATAGAGCTTAAACCAAGATATCGTCCAGTTAAGGAAATACTCCAATCCCCTGAGTTCTGATTACAGACAGAAGGGCACCCTCTACAGGTGAATATTCTTGGAGCTGTAGTTAGACCAAATGGAAGAGCAACAAACTGATAATGTCGATTCAGAAAAGCAAACCTCAGAAACTGATGATGTTCTGGGAAAATAGGAATATAAAGATAAGCATCCCTTAAATCTATTTAAGCAGAATAGTCCTAATAGTTTTCATTCTTAAAGCTGGAATCCTTACAAACTTGTTTAGAGTCTTTAGATCTAAAATTGGTCTGAAAGTACCTTCCTTCTTTGGAACAATGAAGAGTTTTGAATAAAATCCCAACCCCTGTTCCTGTAAAGGAACTGGAACAATCACTCCCATTTCCTCTAGAGCTGAGACCGATTGTAGAAAACAGGACTTTTTGGACAGAAAAAACTTTCTACTGGGAGGTCTTGATCTGAATCCTATCCGATAACCCTGAGATACAACATTCTGAACCCATGGATCTGGGACAGACTGAAACCAAGCTTCTTGAAAAAGCTTTAATCTCTTCCCTACCAGAACCTCTGGAATGGGGGCAGCACGTTCATGCCAATTTAGAAACTTACCCTGTGTAGACTTTTTTTTAATTAACAGTAGATCTCCAGACTACACTAGAATTACCTTGTCTCTGAAAAGTGTCAGATTTCTGAACCTTGTTCTGACGAAAGGGAAGAAAACACTTAGGAGCTTTAAATTTCCCTCTGGACTTATTGTCCTGAGGAAGAAAAGCACCCTTACCACCAGTAACAGTAGAATTGATAGAATCTAAATCAGACCCAAAATGCGTCTTTCCTTGAAAAGAAAGAGATAATAATTTAGTTTTTGAAATCATATCAGCATTCCATGATTTAAGCCACAAAGCCCTCATGGATAGAATAGACAGACACATGCTTTTAACATTGATTTTCATAATATCAAATATAGCATCAACAATAAAAGAATTTGCATGTTTAAGCAAATTCAACAAATTATAAGTAGCAATATCAGAAGAATATTGCTGAGCAAGACTATCTAACCAATAAGAGGTAATTGCAGAAACACCACCGACAGCAAAAGCAGGTCTAAGAACATAACCAGATGTAAAAAGGAACTTCTCAGGAAAAATTCTAATTTCCTATCAAGAGGGTCTTTAAAAGAAGTACTATCTTCTAAAGGAATAGTAGTACGTTTGGCCAAAGTAAAAACAGCCGCACCCACTTTAGGAATGGTTTCCCATAACTCCAAATTAGCAGATGGCAAAGGGTATAACTTTTTAAAACCTTGCCGAAAGAATAAAAGACACACCTAGTTTAGACCATTCTTTTGAACTTAAATCAGACACAGACTTATAAACTGAATTTAAATGACTACAGGATTTAGAATCAGTAGGCTTAGGGTTCTTAACCTCTAAGGCAGAGCTTTCCAAACTTTTCATGTTGGTGACACACTTTGTAGACCTACATCATTTCGCGACACAGTAATTCAGTTGTACTAGCAAAAAGGAGGTTAAACTATCTTTTTTTAAGAGATACGGACACATAAATAAATTATATAATAACAAAATGTATTTACAAGTAACAGTAAGTATGTGCAAGAATGAAAAAACATGTTTAATAACACCAATAGCTACTTACTATTTTAATGGGATGTATGAGGTTGATGAGATGAACACAGTTTCGGAATATTTAGGGGAATATTAGATAAAGACCCTCGCATTTCATCATCAAGCATTTTTAAGCTTCCACTTCCTATCCATATATCAAGGGCAGGAGCAGCAATGCACTACTGGGAGCTAGCTGCAAAGAAATCCCACTGACATCTGACTTCAGCTCAGCGTTTAAGCTGCCGCCCTCAGAGCTCTGTGAGTCCGACTGACTACTGCCCGCGCTGCAAACACACTGCTGTCACACTCACTAGCTACACTTGTAGTAACGAGTCAATTAAGGAGACTACACGTGCAGTCAGGAGCCAATGTGCCGCCAAATCTGTCAATGGTAATAGTTTCAGTTCCCACTGAGCTGTGCCAATTGATTAAGATGATCTGTGACCCACTAGGTATCACTCACGTGTCAACCATGTTATATGCGTAGCAAGCAGGTGGAAAGTCAGAAACCAAAAAACTATTTAAAAAAAAAATAATTTAAATTTAAAAAAAATTGTGCTGAAGCAGGGACACACCTACACACTGCTGCCGACACACTAGTGTGTCCCGACACACAGTTTGGAAAGCACTGCTCTAAGGTATTCAAAACTTCCTTTAAAAGAGAGTGAATATACTCAATTTAAAATAAAAAGGATGTATTATCAGATTAAATATAAGGCAAAGATTCCTCAGCAACTGAGGAAATTTCATCATCAGAAGATACAAATGTATCCGCAGTATTAGGACATTCATTGATAGTGTAAGGAAAAACATTAACTTACCTTTTACGTTAGTTAGAAGGAGGCAAGGCAGATAAGGCCTCAGTTATTGCTGTAGAAATACATTTCTTCATAACTGGGGGAATTGCATCCTCATCACCCTGTAAATAACAGACAGTAGGTGCATTATAACCCTTAGAAACATTAGATCTTTTAGAATGAGATAATGAATCTAAACATAAGCCACATAAATGAGCTGAAGAAGGCACTTCAGTTGATTTACAATAAAAACACTTAATATTGGTAGAAATTTGTACAGGAGACTTAGTTGCTAACGACAATTTAGGGACAAATTTTTTCTGCTCCATAATAGTAAAACAAAAATCCTAAAAGTTTCCGTTAAAACAAGCTCTTGAGGAAAGGAAAAAAACTAGACCCCCTAAGCGCAAAGCAAGTCGTAGAGAACGCACGGCAAAAAATACTGGTGTTAAAAATCTCAAAATCTCAATCTCCCAATCTCAAAAAATGTGCCAAAAGACACACCATGTGCGCAAGCCCGATCGCAAAAAACTAAAGAAAAATAGAGAAAAATAATCTAAGACCGACCACACACCTCAACTCATAAATCTCAACACACGAGCATGAACTAAAAAATGAGCAAAAAGAGAAACGTCCATGTGAGCAAGCCTGATCGCAAAAAAACAGAGCATGACTTTAAATAAACGTATATAAACTTTTAAAATCTGGCGTGCAAAACTACAAACGCTACAAAAAACAGAGTGCAACAAAAAGAAGAGCAGCAGAAAAAAAAATCCCAGGGCCATAGTTTAAAATAAAAAGTGCCCAAAGTAAAGCCATATTAGTGTCTATAAGACAAAATGGAACTTAGCCAGAGACACTCGTCCACTAGATCATTGGTAGACAGCCAGTACTGAAACATCAGCAGAAGTAAACGAATAGGAATATATCATCGATCTGTAAAGGGAGGCAGAAGATGAATCCCTTTGACCGAATTTAAAGAAATACTGCAACAATGTAACATGAAACACAGCACTCACTGCACAGCCAGGAACAGGTTCACCAAACCCAGCATCGATATAAAGAAACAAAAATGTTCCAGCTGGTGCAAAAAAGACTTTTATTGTGCAAACAGGGATACAAAAAAGCAACGTTTCAGGCCCACACTTGGCCCTTTCTCAAGCTTGACCCTAGATTAGTGAACAAACATTTAAATAGCCAAAATGGCGCCAAATATTGTGATTGAAAGTGATACAATGTTGCCCTCTAGTGACGAGCAATAATATAACATACAAATGTGTATTAAAGTGCATTTTGATGGCCGACAATATCGCCACCTAGTGAATCATCATCATTTTGTCTGGCAAATATATATACTTCATATCATATGTGAAAAATTCATATATTAAACATTAAAAATAATAAGTGTTAATCAATTTATCAATATATAAATGACAAAAAAACAGATGGATGAATTATTTTTATCAGTTAACTTAATTTTGTAATATCTTAATTTACTATCCATCAGTAGACCGACACACCTACATATTTGGTCAATATTGGATATTCAAGATTATGTACTTATTCACGAACTCTCAGAGACATCAAATCTCATGTCAATATGTACATATGGGCGCACATCCATCTATACATGATTTTAACAGTACAATACTATAAAGAGAAACTTTTTATATCATTCCATTTTATTGAATTACCAAAAGGCAGTCCAATTGCATTCCCTATTTAAGCCTCTCGGCCATAAAGTGCATAATTCATTAATCCAGAATGTTTCTCTCCTAGTCAGTATATTTTCCTTATCACCCCCTCTTCTAGGTGTATTAATCTTTTCAATGATTTGGAAACACAGTTGACTTATTCTGTGGCCTGCCTCTAAAAAGTGACCAGCCACTGGAGCATCCTTCTTTCCACAACAAATATTCGACTTGTGCTCAAAGATTCTCTCTCGTGCCTCCCTGGCCGATTGACCAATGTACATCAAGGAGCACGGACATTTAATTGCGTAAATAATATACTCTGACCTACAAGTCAAATATTCATTTATATAATACTTCTTACCCGTATAGGGGTGACAAAAAGTGTCACCCTTAATCATAGAATTGCAATTAATGCATGATAGACATTTTTGACCAGTTATTGTGCTCTGTATCTGTTTCTTCTTAGACCCAATATCAGCTCTCACCAATTTATCTTTAATGTGAGGGCCACGTTTATAGGCTAACATAGGTGGTATTGAAAAGGCCCCTATACCTAGGTGACATTTGGATAGAATATGCCAATATTTTCGAATGATTTTATTAATTTGATTGCTTCTTGTATTATACTGAGATATAAACTTAATCCTCTACAAATTTTTAGAACCATTTTTGTTCTTATCTTTCCTCACTGTTTTAGATCCACTTCTGTTTATACTCACATCTTGTTTTATGTCTTTGATTAATGATTTAGGATAACCCCTTGAGACAAATTTATCTGACATCTCCTCTAGACGAACCTCCTTAATGGCAGGATCTGACACGATCCTATCAACCCTAAGAAGTTGACTCTTTGGGACAGCCTTAAAGGTAGTGGGTGGGTGGGTGGAAACTCTCAAACCACAAGGTATTATTTTTATCCGTAGGCTTGGAATAAATATCAATTTTCAAACCATCCTCACCTTTATAGACTCTAGTATCCAAAAACTGGATTGAGCATTCATCATATGTTAAAGTAAATTTGATGCCATTAACTGAACAATTAAGATCTTCCACAAATGCCAATAGGGATCCAATGTCGCCATACCATATGCCAAACACATCATCAATGAAACGCCACCAAGTGGCACCATATTGTTTAAATAAATGATGTTCATAAACAAATAATTCTTCAAAATTAATCATAAATATGTTGGTATATGTAGGGGAGACATTGGATCACATCGCTGTCCCCTTCCTTTGGAAATAAAAAGTGTCCTTAAATAAAAAGTAATTGGCATATAGGATAACCTCCAGTAAATCTACAAAAAATTGTATCTGGGCTAAACTGTATTTTTTATTTAAAGAAAGCCTGTGAAGGATTTCCCATGAGGCAAAACCATAGTATCAAAGGACCATACTCCAAGAACATCCCTCCGACAACCACTGCATTCTGAGAGGAGCGTGCCACACGTAGCTGAAAGACCCCTCTCTACAAAGAACACTGCACATCTCCATTCTTCAACCACCTCCAACGGAGGCAAAGTAAAGACTAAGGTATGTGTGAGGTGGGAGGGTTTATATAGAGCTCTTGGGGTTTGGGAATGTTTGCCTCCTCCTAGCGGTAGAGAAGTAATTCCCATGAGTAAGGGATCGTGGACTCTCACCACCTGTATGAAAGACATTCTTGTTTAATGGAGTGTGTGTTTCAGTTGGATAGTGTGTTGTTTCTGTTTTAAACTATATGAATGACATTTGTATATGAGCATGATGGGTATACTGGGCTTGTTTGCAAAATAAAACAATTTGAATTTAGTATTTTAAAAGTGTTTTTTTAGTCATTAAGTAAACCTTGTTTTCTGTTTTGGTGAGATTTTCATATAAAATCAAGAAATTAAGTAGCAAAAAGGGACTTCTTATTTTCTATTTGATATCAGGATTTTAACAGTTCTCATACTGTCATACCTCCCAACTGTCCCTATTTGAGAATGTCAGTTCCTAATTTTGAGCTCTGTCCTTCTGAGACATCTGTGTATTTCGATTTCCAGAATTTCTATTAGCCCCGCCTATATCCCACTACTAAAAATCTACTGTAAATCATGAATCTATTAGGTTACAAGCTTTCAATACTGGCAAAAGTTCCAAACCTCGAAGATGACGACACAAGGTTTTACTTATCGTAAATCACAATGATGAGCCTCTTCTCTGTCATGTGGACTTAAAGGGACACTGAACCCAAATTCTTTCTTTCGTGATTCAGATAAAGCAGGCAATTTTAAACAACTTTCTAATTTACTCCTATTATCAATTTTTCTTTGTTCTCTTGCTATCTTTATTTGAAAAAGAAGGCATCTAAGCTAAGGAGCCAATCAATTATTGGTTCAGCCTTCTGGACAGCACTTGTTTATTGGTGGGTGAATTTATCCACCAATCAGCAAGAACAACCCAGGTTTTTTTTTTTTACCAAAAATGGATCGGCATCTAAACTTACATTCTTGCTTTTCAAATAAAGATACCAAGAGAATGAAGAACATTTGATAATAGGAGTAAATTAGAAAGTTGCTTAAAATTACATGCTCTATCTGAAAAAAATTGGGTTCAGTGTCCCTTTAAATCACAAAAATCATTGGCAACTTTAGCTGTAAAATAAACCTTAGTTTAAACTGGATTTCTCATTAGGCTATGCAATTGCCTATAAACACTGACTCTCAGAAGTTTGCTTTCCTTGTATTTTCAAATACCAAAGTTCTGTAATGCATTTTGAAATATTTTCTTTTAGACAGAAGAGAAAATGTTGGAGTACCAGGTTCCTTTAAGCAGGGTTAACAAGCTAATTAATAATATAAAATGTGTAATCCACAGATGATTTACTTACCTTATATAAGGAACAAATGTATCAACATCTCCACGAACTGTTGCAGTGATATATGGTAAAAGAAAGGCTGCTGATGTCCAGATAACCAACGCTGACGGAAAAAATGATAGTCCCTGGCAGAAAAAGACCATTTTTGCTATTGAAATACACAGGAAGCAAAATCTTACATATAAAAGTGCTGAAAAAATCTAGAGAGCAGTGAAACTTTCCATACGCTTTTTTAAAATGCAATGCTTAGAATTTTGCATGACAAGAATATTACAAGTAGTTTTCAGTTTCAGTTCTGCATTGTTAGACTAAAAAAACATGCAGATAAACTAAGTTCCTCCTCTCTGCATTGAATATGCTAATGATCATCACTATCACATATTTGTAAAAAATATAAATTTATTAAAATTAAACTTTTATTATTCATATAAAGCAGTGTTTCTCAAATACCCCCGACAGCCCAGGTTTTTATTATAGCTGAACCAGTGCACAGATAAAAAAAAATCAGCTGATCAGTAACACTATGGTTACTAAACCTGCTCTCACCCATAAGCTGATTATTTTACCTGTGCACTGGTTCAGCTAAAAACCTGGGCTGTTGGGGGTACTTAAGGACCGCAGTTGAGAAACAATGCTATAGAGCATACAATTTAAACTACAAATACTTGCCAATTTACTTCTATTGTTACATTTTCTTCATTCTCTTGTGATTTTTTGTTGAAGAGCATACCTAAGTAGGCTTGCATGTGACTTGAGCACTATTGGCAGCAGGGTTTACAACATTCATAAACATGCTGCAAGCTGTCCTCCATAAAAATACTGGACAATCTGTAAGTGAGCATGGGTTCCCTCAATGCCCCCCACCACCAAAGTTCTACCTTAGACCCCACTTTTGATCATACCATGTATATTTTTTACAACTTGGCAGTCATTTTACCTCTTGGCTGCCCGTAACATACAAATCAGTCATTGTACATCTTTGGTTGCCAGTAAAACATGTAAACAGTAGAGATTCGACCCCCTTGACTGTCTTTCACATTTTTCTGCTCCATATTTGTAACACGTTGAGGCAGAGGAGGAATTATACATTACTCACTCATGGACAGTATTTATATTAAGATGTTACTGGACTGACTGCTAAAATACTGGAGTGTCCTGTTCAATACTGGACATCTGGCAACCCTATATGCTGCTATATAGTGGCCAGCACAGGTTCCTGAGCCTACCTAGGTATGTTTTTTAACAAAGGATTAAAAGAGAATAAATAAAAATTGGTAATAGAAGTATTTTTTTTCACTATTTCGTTTCACTTTCGTATCCTTTTAACCTACATCTGAGGACTAAAGAATATGCATTTCTTCACACTTAAAGGGACAGTAAACATTTTGAGATTGTAATATAAAATATTTGATTATGTGTATTAAAAAAAACATCCTTTGCAATATACTTGTATTATTTATTCCCCCCACTTTTTCTGTAATTGAAGTCTAAAAAATTTTTTTTAAAAAGTTTTTTTTTTAAATTATTAAAACTGATATCACACAAGGCATATTTCATAAGCTTAACCCCTTAGTGACCAGAGCACTTTTCCATTTTCTGACCGTTTGGGACCAAGGCTATTTTTACATTTCTGCGGTGTTTGTGTTTAGCTGTAATTTTACTCCTACTCATTTACTGTACCCACACATATTATATACCGTTTCTCTCGCCATTAAATGGACTTTCTAAAGATACCAATATTTTCATCATATCTTATAATTTACTATAAAAAAAATATAAAACATGAGGAAAGAATGGAAAAAAACACACTTTTTCTAACTTTGAGCCCCAAAATCTGTTACACATCTACAACCACCAAAAAACACCTATGCTAAATAGTTTCTAAATTTTGTCCTGAGTTTAAAAATACCCAATATTGACATGTTCTTTGCTTTGTTTGCAAGTTATAGGGCAATAAATACAAGTAGCACTTTGCTATTTCCAAACCACTTTTTTTTTCAAAATTAGCGCTAGTTACATTGTAACACTGATATCTGTCAGGAATCCCTGAATAATCCATTAACATGTGTGTGTATATATATATATATTTAGAAGACATCCCAAAGTATTGATTTAGGCCAATTTTGGTATATTTCATGCCACCATTTAACCGCCAAATGCGATCAAATAAAAAAAATTGTTCACTTTTTCACAATTTTTTTCACAAGGTTTCTCACTGAAATTATTTACAAATAACTTGTGCAATTATGGCATAAATGGTTGTAAATGCTTCTCTGGGATCCCCTTTGTTCAGAAATAGCAGACATATATAGCTTTGGAGTTTCTTTTTGGTAATTTGAAGGCCGCTAAATGCCGATGCGCACCACACGTGGATTATGCCCAGCAGTGAAGGGGTTAATTAGGGAGCTTGTAGGGTTAATTTTAGCTTTAGCTTTAGTGTAGTGTAGTAGACAACACAAAGTATTGATCTAGGCCCATTTTGGTATATTTCATGCCACCATTTCACCGCCAATGCGATCAAATAAAAAAAAATGTTCAATTTTTCACAAACTTTAGGTTTCTCACTGAAATTATTTACAAACAGCTTGTGCAATTATGGCACAAATGGTTGTAAATGCTTCTTGATCCCCTTTGTTCAGAAATAGCAGACATATATGGCTTTGGCGTTGCTTTTTGGTAATTAGAAGGCCGCTAAATGCCGCTGTGCATCACACGTGTATTATGTCTAGCAGTGAAGGGGTTAATTGGGTAGCTTGTAGGGAGCTTGCAGGGTTAATTGTAGCTTTAGTGTAGAGATCAGTCTCCCAACTGAGACATCACACCCCCTGATCCCTCCCAAACAGTTCTCTTCCCTCCCCCATCCCACAATTGTCCCCGCCATCTTAAGTACTGGCAGAAAGTCTGCCAGTATTAAAATAAAAGTTTTTTTTTTTTAAAAAAAAAAACATAATTCTGCTGTGTAGGATCCCCCCTTAGCACCCGACCTCCATGATCCCCCCCATACAGCTCTCTAACCCCCCCCTCTACATATTTGTCCCCATCTTGGGTACTGGCAGCTGTCTGCCAGTACCCAATTTGCCCCAAAAAATGTTTATTTTTTATTTTTAAATTTTAAAAATTATATGTTCGGTAGTGTAGCTGCCCCCCCTTCAATACCCTCCCCACCCTCCCCCAACTAGATCCCTTCCCAAGCATGTTTTACACCACTTTCCGTCTCCCTCCTTCCCATTACTTTTATATTACCAGCCGGTAAATGCGGCACAATGAGGATCGCTTCCAGAGCTTCAAACCCCAGAGGACGTGCCAGGAACGTCCTTGGTCATTAAGGGTGTTTTCTCTTGTTAAGTGTATCCAGTCCACGGATCATCCATTACTTGTGGGATATTCTCCTTCCCAACAGGAAGTTGCAAGAGGATCACCCACAGCAGAGCTGCTATATAGCTCCTCCCCTCACTGCCATACCCAGTCATTCTCTTGCAACTCTCAACTAAGATGGAGGTCGTAAGAGGACTGTGGTGTTTTATACTTAGTTTATTTCTTCAATCAAAAGTTTGTTATTTTTAAATGGTACCGGAGTGTACTGTTTATCTCAGGCAGTATTTAGAAGAAGAATCTGCCTGCGTTTTCTATGATCTTAGCAGAAGTAACTAAGATCCTTTGCTGTTCTCACATATTCTGAGGAGTGAGGTAACTTCAGAGGGGGAATAGCGTGCAGGTTTTCCTGTAATAAGGTATGTGCAGTTAAAATATTTTTCTAGGGATGGAATTTGCTAGAAAATGCTGCTGATACCGAAGTAATGTAAGTAAAGCCTTAAATGCAGTGATAGCGACTGGTATCAGGCTTATTAATACATAGAGATACATACTCTTATAAAAGTGTATTTTAAAATGTTTGCTGGCATGTTTAATCGTTTTTTACATATGTTTGGTGATAAAACTTATTGAGGCCTAGTTTTTTCCACATGGCTGGCTTGAATTTTGCCTAAAAACAGTTCCCTGAGGCTTCCCACTGTTGTAATATGAGTGGGAGGGGCCTATTTTGGCGATTTTTTGCACAGCAAAAATTACAGACACAGACATCCAGCTTCTTCCTGCATGATCCAGGACTTCTCTGAAGGGCTCAAAAGGCTTCAAAAGTCATATTGAGGGAGGTAAAAAGCCACAGTAGAGCTGTGGCAGTTGTTGTGACTGTTTAATAAAGTTTTTGTCATTTGTTATTCCGTTTTTGGTATTAAGGGGTTAATCATCCATTTGCATTACATACACTGTAAAAATTTCGTTAGTGTAACTGCATTTTTTCACTGTTATTTCAAAATTTGGGAAAATTTGTGTTTCTTAAAGGCGCAGTAACGTTTTTTATATTGCTTGTAAACTTGTTTTAAAGTGTTTTCCAAGCTTGCTAGTCTCATTGCTAGTCTGTTTAAACATGTCTGACACAGAGGAACCTACTTGTTCATTATGTTTGAAAGCCATGGTGGAGCCCCATAGGAGAATGTGTACTAAATGTATTGATTTCACCTTAAACAGTAAAGATCAGTCTTTATCTATAAAAGAATTATCACCAGAGGGTTCTGTCGAGGGGGAAGTTATGCCGACTAACTCTCCCCACGTGTCAGACCCTTCGCATCCCGCTCAGGGGACGCACGCTAATATGGCGCCAATTACATCAGGGACGCCCATAGGGATTTCCTTGCAGGACATGGCTGCAATCATGAATAATATCCTGTCAGAGGTATTATCTAGATTGCCTGAATTAAGAGGCAAGCACGATAGCTCTGGGTTAGGAGAGATACAGAGCGCGCAAATGCTGTTAGAGCCATGTCTGATACTGCGTCACAGTATGCAGAACATGAGGACGGAGAGCTTCAGTCTGTGGGTGACATCTCTGACTTGGGATAACCTGATTCAGAGATATCTAATTTTAAATTTAAGCTTGAGAACCTCCGTGTATTGCTTGGGGAGGTATTAGCTGCTCTGAATGACTGTAACACAATTGCAATTCAAGAGAAATTGTGTAGGCTGGATAGATACTTTGCGGTGCCGGTGTGTACTGACGTTTTTCCTATACCTAAAAGGCTTACAGAAATTATTAGCAAGGAGTGGGATAGACCCGGTGTGCCCTTTTCCCCACCTCCTATATTTAGAAAAATGTTTCCAATAGACGCCACTACATGGGACTTATGGCAGACGGTCCCTAAGGTGGAGGGAGCAGTTTCTACTTTAGCAAAGCGTACCACTATCCCGGTTGAGGACAGTTGTGCTTTTTCAGATCCAATGGATAAAAAATTGGAGGGTTACCTTAAGAAAATGTTTATTTAACAAGGTTTTATTTTACAGCCCCTTGCATGCATTGCGCCTGTCACTGCTGCGGCGGCCTTCTGGTTTGAGGCCCTGGAAGAGGCCATCCAGACAGCTCCATTGAATGAAATTATTGACAAGCTTAGAACACTTAAGCTAGCTAACTCATTTGTTTCTGATGCCATTGTTGATTTGACTAAACTAACGGCTAAGAATTCCGGATTCGCCATCCAGGCGTGTAGGGCGCTATGGCTTAAATCCTGGTCAGCTGACGTGACTTCAAAGTCTAAATTACTCAACATTCCTTTCAAGGGGCAGACCTTATTCGGGCCTGGCTTGAAGGAAATTATTGCTGACATTACTGGAGGCAAGGGTCATACCCTTCCTCAGGACAGGGCCAAATCAAAGGTCAAATAGTCTAATTTTCGTGCCTTTCGAAATTTCAAGGCAGGAGCAGCATCAACTTCCTCCACTTCAAAACAAGAGGGAACTGTTGCTCATTCCAGACAGGCCTGGAAACCTAACCAGTCCTGGAACAAGGGCAAGCAGGCCAGAAAGCCTGCTGCTGCCCCCAAGACAGCATGAAGGAACGCCCCCCTATCCGGAAACGGATCTAGTGGGGGGCAGACTTTCTCTCTACGCCCAGGCGTGGGCAAGAGATGTTCAGGATCCCTGGGCGTTGGAGATCATATCTCAGGGATATCTTCTGGACTTCAAAGCTTCTCCTCCACAAGGGAGATTTCATCTTTCAAGGTTATCAGCAAACCAGATAAAGAAAGAGGCATTCCTAAGCTGTGTGCAAGACCTCCTAGTAATGAGAGTGATCCATCCAGTTCCGCGGACGGAACAAGGACAGGGATTTTATTCAAATCTGTTTGTGGTTCCCAAGAAAGAGGGAACCTTCAGACCAATATTGGATCTAAAGATCTTAAACAAATTCCTCAGAGTTCCATCATTCAAAATGGAAACTATTCGGACCATCCTACCCATGATCCAAGAGGGTCAGTACATGACCACAGTGGACTTAAAGGATGCCTACCTTCACATACCGATTCACAAAGATCATCATCGGTTCCTAAGGTTTGCCTTTCTAGACAGGCATTACCAATTTGTAGCTCTTCCCTTCGGGTTGGCCACTGCCCCGAGAATTTTTACAAAGGTTCTGGGCTCACTTCTGGCGGTTCTAAGACCGCGAGGCATAGCGATGGCTCCGTATCTAGACGACATCCTGATACAGGCGTCAAGCTTTCAAATTGCCAAGTCTCATACAGAGATAGTTCTGGCATTTCTAAGGTTGCATGGGTGGAAAGTGAATGTGGAAAAGAGTTCTCTATCACCACTCACAAGAGTCTCCTTCCTAGGGACTCTTATAGATTCTGTAGAGATGAAAATTTACCTGACGGAGTCCAGGTTATCAAAACTTCTAAATGCTTGCCGTGTCCTTCATTCCATTCCACGCCCGTCAGTAGCTCAGTGCATGGAAGTAATCGGCTTAATGGTAGCGGCAATGGACATAGTGCCTGTGATGATAGCAGGATGTGATGTCACTAGCATGTGGGCGGGGCTTAGGTCCGGTGTCTGTGTCGCAGTTAGTTTAGTACAATCAACCTGTCTGGATGTGTATTGCTATGCTCTGTAATAAAATAGAGTTGTACCATCATTGCTGTGTCCTGCATATGTCCTGCATCTCATGACATGGTGTCAGAAGTTCTGGACTACGCTTCTGTTTCTGATGATAACGATGTCAAAGTTTACCCCACCTGAGCCTTTTGACTTTTCTCAGCCTGCAGCTTGGCCCACATGGCGTCAGCGGTTTCAGCGCTTCAGGATTGCATCCAAACTGAACAAGGAGAGTGGTGAAGTACAAGTTAATTCTCTTTTATACTCTATGGGGAAAGATGTAGAGCCAGTGTTCAATGCTTTTACTTTCCAAGAAGGGGAAGAAGTTAACTTTGATATAGTTATGGATAAACTCAGTGCCCACTTTGTGCCCAAAAGAAATGTGATTCATGAGAGAGCTTGTTTTCACAAACGTAATCAGCGTGTGGGAGAATCTGTGGAGTCATTTGTGCGCAGCCTGTATGAATTAGCTGAATTCTGTGAGTTTGGTGTTGCTAAAGAAGAGCAAATCAGAGACAGAATAGTTATTGGAATTGCAGATGCTGAAGTCTCCCTGAAGCTGCAGTTAGAGCCTGATTTAACATTAGACGGGGCTATTAGGATGGCCCGCCAGAGTGAACTGGTGAAAAAGCAAAGTGCTGATCTGAGGTCTGAGAGTATTGTGGATGAAGTGCAACAGTCTAGGAAAATTACTAGTGAAAGGCACAGTGTGAGCGGTAGATCTAAAGTACTGGAAAGGCCTAGAAGTGGATGGGGGCAACATGGCCGATGCACACGGTGTTACCGGGCTCATGATCAGAGTGCTATATGCCCGGCCAGAGATAAAAGATGCAGAAAATGTAACAGAATAGGCCATTTTGAAGTGGTGTGTAAAACTGAATACATTAAGGAGATGCAGGTGGACAGTGACCAGGAGGGTCAGGAAGTGTCTTTTGTGGGGTCTGTTGTGGAACGGACAAGCTCAGAGGAAGATTGGAAAGTTACCTTTACTGTAATGGGAGCCAATGTTGATTTTAAGATTGACACAGGAGCTGATATCACTGTAATGTCTTTTGCTGAATTTATGAAACTGCCTCGACAGCCCCAGCTGGCGAAGGTTACTACAAATGTTCATAGTCCTGGTGGCCGCATTGATTGTGTGGGGAAATTTCTTGCCAGCTGTGAGTACAAACAAAGGAAGTTCACCATGTGGGTGCATGTGATCCGAGGTCAGTGTGTTAACAGTTTATTGAGCAGAAAAGCAGCCTGTGACTTGGGCCTCGTGGCCAGAGTGAATGAGATCTCTGAAGATATGTTTGGCGAGTTGGGCCTACTGAGCTGCAAACCTGTCCGTATAGCACTTAAAAGTGACGCAGTCCCGTATAGTATTTCTACTCCTCGTAGAATTCCGTTCCCGCTCATGCCTCAAGTGGAGAAAGAGCTCATGCGCATGAAGTCTATGGGGGTTATTGAAGAGGTTGTTGAAGCAACTGATTGGTGTGCCCCCATTGTTCCAGTTGCAAAGAAAAACGGAAAGGTGCGCATCTGTGTGGACCTGAAAAGGTTGAATGAGGCAGTGAAGAGGGAGAGATTTGTGCTGCCGACATTGGAAGATATAGCCCCGAAGTTGGCTGGGGCGAAGTTCTTTTCCACATTAGACGCTTCTAGCGGCTTTTGGCAGATCCCCCTGGATCCAAAGTGCCGCAAACTGACTACCTTTATCACTCCGGTAGGTCGGTTCTGTTTCTGCAGACTTCCCTTTGGGATATCCTCCGCTCCTGAGATCTTTCAGAGGGAAATGAGTTCTCTCCTGAGTGGCCACGTGGGCACAGCAGTCGTCATGGACGACATTCTAGTGTATGGGTCTACAGTGGAGGAGCATGATCAGCGTTTGAGTTGTGTGCTGCAGGCTATCAAAGAGTCTGGGCTGAAGCTGAATAAAGAAAAATGTCATTTTAGGAAAACTGAATTATGCTACTTTGGGCATATCATCAACGGGGATGGCATCAAGCCGGACCCCGAGAAAATTCGGGCTATCGAACAGATGAAAAGCCCTTCTGATGTACATGAGCTGAGACAGATATTGGGCCTTGTAAATTACGTGGGCAAGTTTCTTCCGGATTTATCTACAGTTTTGCACCCTATCACAGAGTTGCTTAAGAAAGATGTTGCCTGGGTCTGGGGACCCTCACAAGAAAAAGCGTTCCTGCATGCTAAGTCCCTGCTGGGGTCTGCCCCAGTGCTGGGGTTCTACGACCCTTCAAAAAAGACTGTGGTTAGTGCCGATGCAAGCAGTTATGGGTTGGGGGCTGCACTCCTGCAGCTGAATGACAACAAACTACAGCCCATCGCCTACTGTTCCCGCACACTGACGGCTGCGGAGTCAAAATACGCTCAAATTGAGAAAGAGTGCCTGGCTGCAGTTTGGGCCTGTGAGCGCTTTCAGCGTTATCTAGTGGGTTTGGAGAAATTTAGTCTGGAAACTGACCACAAACCGCTAGTCCCTCTTATCAATTCTTATGACATCGACAAAACACCCTTGAGATGCCAGAGACTTTTAATGAGACTGCTCAGGTTCAATGTTCAGGCAGTGCATGTGCCGGGGAAGCAGCTGGTTGTGGCAGATACACTGTCCAGGCTCCCGCTGGCTGCTGCTGAAGAATCCTCCACAGAGTCGGATGTAAAAGTGTATGTTGATTCAGTTCTGGCCTCTAAGTCCATTTCTTCAAGGAAACTGGAAGAGATAAAGAAAGAGACATATTTGGACACAGATCTGCAAGAAGTTATAAGGTACATAAGAGATGGCTGGCCCGAGAGCCGGGCAGCCTGGATGTCTTTAAATGCTTACCAGCCAGAGAGGTCACAGCTCACGGAGCTGGAGGGGTTGGTGCTGTTCCAAGACCGTATTGTAATTCCTGTCAGCATGAGGAAGGAGATGTTAAACAGGATTCACGATGGCCACTTAGGCATTACAAAGTGCAGAGAAAGAGCAGCTACAGCTGTGTGGTGGCCTGGGATCAGCTCCGACATTGCAAATCACGTGTCTAAATGTGCCTTTTGCCGGGAACGCCGGCCTACTCAGAGAAGGGAGCCCTTAATGTCTACTCCGCTGCCTGCGGGGCCGTGGCAGAAAATAGCTGCTGATTTGTGCGAACTGCACGGGAAAAAGTTTCTTGTTGTTATCGACTACTATTCCAGGTATTTGGAAATAGCACCCCTGAATGATATCACAAGTCAGGCCGTTATCATTCGCCTGAAGAGCTTGTTCGCCCGCTGGGGCATTCCAATGGAGCTGGTGAGTGATAATGGCATGCAGTTCGCTTCTACAGAGTTCAGTGCTTTCAGCAGGGAATATGATTTTGTACATTCCACGTCAAGTCCACATTATCCGCAGGCCAACGGAATGGCTGAAAGGGCAGTTCAAACAACAAAATTCATTCTAAAGCAATCTGAACCGTACCTAGCCCTCTTGTCATACAGGGCGACGCCCATTCAAGCCACCGGGTTTAGACCGGCACAGCTGATGCTAGGACGCCAGATTCGCACCACTTTACCCTCAGTGGGTGTCTTCAAGCCGCCTGGCCCTGTTCCTCGGGACGAAGTCCTTAGGAGGGATGAAGAGGCCAAAAAGGGTTATCGTTTCTTCTACGACAGGAGACATTCTGTCAGGCCTTTACAGGAACTGAAAGCGGGCCAAAGTGTCAGAATTAAACTGGATGATGAGAAGAAATGGAAGACGCCTGCTACGGTAGTGGGCCGCTCTCCAGAACCAAGGTCTTACACAGTCCTTACAGAGGGAGGGACGGTTACACGCCGTAACCGAAGACATCTTCAGCCTGTACCTGAGAGTCTGGAACCGGATACCTCAGTACCACCGCCGGTGGGATCTCCTGTTCTAAGAGAGGTGCCTTCCCCTCAGCAAGATCATAGCGGGGATATATCTTTGCCTCCAGCAGACTCTTGTTCACCATCTTCTGTATCAGAGGACAGTTCATGCAAAGTTACATCAAGCGGAAGAGTGGTGAGGCTTCCGGCCCGATACAGGGACTGACTTTAGCTAGAACAGTGACCGGAAGTATGGGCAGAATAATCCCATGGTCACTGTGGACTAGGGTAGTCTACCCCGATGTCCAAGTCAGGATGTAATTTATTTGTTCATGTTTTCTAATCTATCTGTTTCTATAATGTTCTAAAACAAAATGTTGTTGTATACCCTGTTGGTGTACCTTGTTATTTAATATATGCAAATGTATGCTTTGCCTTTGAAAAAGGGGAAGATGTGATGATAGCAGGATGTGATGTCACTAGCATGTGGGCGGGGCTTAGGTCCGGTGTCTGTGTCGCAGTTAGTTTAGTACAATCAACCTGTCTGGATGTGTATTGCTATGCTCTGTAATAAAATAGAGTTGTACCATCATTGCTGTGTCCTGCATATGTCCTGCATCTCATGACAGTGCCATTTGCGCGCCTGCATCTCAGACAGCTGCAATTATGCATGCTAAGTCAGTGGAATGGGGATTACTCAGATTTGTCCCCTCTACTAAATCTGGATCAAGAGACCAGAGATTCTCTTCTCTGGTGGCTTTCTCGGGTCCATCTGTCCAAGGGTATGACCTTTCGCAGGCCAGATTGGACGATTGTAACAACAGATGCCAGCCTTCTAGGTTGGGGCGCAGTCTGGAACTCCCTGAAGGCTCAGGGATCGTGGACTCAGGAGGAGAAACTCCTCCCAATAAATATTCTGGAGTTAAGAGCAATATTCAATGCTCTTCTAGCTTGGCCTCAGTTAGCAACACTGAGGTTTATCAGATTTCAGTCGGACAACATCACGACTGTGGCTTACATCAACCATCAAGGGGGAACCAGGAGTTCCCTAGCGATGTTAGAAGTCTCAAAGATAATTCGCTGGGCAGAGTCTCACTCTTGCCACCTGTCAGCAATCCACATCCCAGGTGTAGAGAACTGGGAGGGGGATTATCTAAGTCGTCAGACTTTTCATCCGGGGGAGTGGGAACTCCATCCGGAGGTGTTTGCTCAACTGGTCCATCGTTGGGGCAAACCAGAACTGGATCTCATGGCGTCTCGCCAGAACGCCAAGCTTCGTTGTTACGGATCCAGGTCCAGGGACCCGGGAGCAATGCTGATAGATGCTCTAGCAGCTCCTTGGTTCTTCAACCTGGCCTATGTGTTTCCACCGTTTCCTCTGCTCCCTCGACTGATTGCCAAAATCAAACAGGAGAGAGCATCAGTGATTCTGATAGTGCCTGCGTGGCCACGCAGGACCTGGTATGCAGACCTAGTGGACATGTCATCTCTTCCACCATGGACTCTGCCTCTGAGGCAGGACCTTCTAATACAAGGTCCTTTCAATTATCCAAATCTAATTTCTCTGTGACTGACTGCATGGAGATTGAACGCTTGATTCTATCAAGGCGTGGCTTCTCCGAGTCAGTCATTGATACCTTAATACAGGCTCGGAAGCCTGTCACCAGGAAAATCTACCATAAGATATGGCGTAAATATCTTTATTGGTGTGAATCCAAGAGTTACTCATGGAGTAAGGTTAGGATTCCTAGGATATTGTCCTTTCTCCAAGAGGGTTTGGACAAAGGCTTATCAGCTAGTTCTTTAAAAGGACAGATCTCTGTTCTGTCTATTCTTTTACACAATCGTCTGGCAGAAGTTCCAGATGTCCAGGCATTTTGTCAGGCTTTGGTTAGGATTAAACCTGTGTTTAAAACTGTTGCTCCCCCGTGGAGCTTAAACTTGGTTCTTAAAGTTCTTCAGGGAGTTCCGTTTGAACCCCTTCATTCCATTGATATTAAAATTTTATCTTGGAAAGTTCTGTTTTTGATGGCTATTTCCTCGGCTCGAAGAGTCTCTGAGTTATCTGCCTTACATTGTGATTCTCCTTATCTGATTTTTCATTCAGACAAGGTAGTTCTGCGTACCAAACCTGGGTTTTTACCTAAGGTGGTTTCTAACAGGAATATCAATCAAGAGATTGTTGTTCCATCATTGTGTCCTAATCCTTCTTCAAAGAAGGAACGTCTTTTGCATAATCTGGACGTAGTCCGTGCCTTGAAGTTTTACTTACAGGCTACTAAAGATTTTAGTCAAACATCTGCCCTGTTTGTCGTTTACTCTGGACAAAGGAGAGGTCAAAAAGCTTTGACAACCTCTCTCTCCTTTTGACTTCGGAGCATAATACGCTTAGCCTATGAGACTGCTGGACAGCAGCCCCCTGAAAGGATTACAGCTCATTCTACTAGAGCTGTGGCTTACACTTGGGCCTTTAAAAATGAGGTCTCTGTTGAACAGATTTGCAAGGCTGCGACTTGGTCTTCGCTTCACACCTTTTCAAAATTTTACAAATTTGACACTTTTGCTTCTTCGGAGGCTGTTTTTGGGAGAAAGGTTCTACAGGCAGTGGTTCCTTCCGTTTAAGTTCCTGCCTTGTCCCTCCCATCATCCGTGTACTTTAGCTTTGGTATTGGTATCCCACAAGTAATGGATGATCCGTGGACTGGATACACTTAACAAGAGAAAACATAATTTATGCTTACCTGATAAATTTATTTATCTTGTAGTGTATCCAGTCCGCGGCCCGCCCTGTCCTTTTAAGGCAGGTCTAAATTTTAATTAAACTATAGTCACCACTGCACCCTATGGTTTCTCCTTTCTCGTCTGCTTTGGTCGAATGACTGGATATGGCAGTGAGGGGAGGAGCTATATAGCAGCTCTGCTGTGGGTGATCCTCTTGCAACTTCCTGTTGGGAAGGAGAATATCCCCACAAGTAATGGATGATCCGTGGACTGGATACACTACAAGAGAAATAAATTTATCAGGTAAGCATAAATTATGTTTTTTTGTAGGATGTTCCTGGCACGTCCTTGGTCGTTAAGGGGTTAAAGAGACATAAAACCCCAAAAATGTCTTTCATGATTCAGATAGATAATACAATTTGAAACAACTTTCCAATTTACTTCTATTATCAAATTTTGTTTGTTTTCTTCTTATCCCTTGTTGAAAAGCTCAAAGGTAAATTCAGGAGTGTGTACATGTCTGCAGTAGTATATTGCAACAGTTTTGCATCAATGCTATACATTAGCAAGAGCACTAGATGGCAGCACTATTTCCTGTCATATAGTGCTCTAGATGTGCACACTACCTATCTAGATATCTCTTCAACAAAGAATAACACGTGAACAAAGCAAATTTGATAATAGAAGTAAAATGGAAACTGTTTTAAAATTGTATTCTCTATCTGAATCATGAAAACAAAATTTGGGTTTCATGTCCCTTTAACTCTGCTTTATAGCTTTTTATAGCTGGCTTCAGAAGAAATAATGTACTGCAAAAAATGGAGAGTTTGCTAACTTAAAGGGACAGTTTACAAAATAATTTGTTATTGTTTACAAAGATAGATAATCCCTTTATTACCCATTCCCCAGTTTTGCATAACCAGCACAGTTATATTAATATACTTTTTACCTCTGTGATTACCTTGTATCTAAGCATCTTCTGACAGCCCCTGATCACATGACTGTGACTGTTTATTATCTATTGACTAGCATTTAGTACTGTGCTGTGCTAAATCTTAAAGGGATAGTAAACTCTAAATTAAATATGATTCAGATAGGGCATGCAATTTTAAACAACATTCTAATTTATTTTTTATAGTTTTTCCCAGCTAGAGGGTGTTAGTTCATGTGTTTCATAAAAATAACATTGTGCTCATGCACATGGAGTTATTTAAAAGTCAGCACTAATTGCCTGAAATGCAAGTCTGTCAAAAGATCTGAGATAAGGAGGCAGTCAGCAGAAGCTTAGATACAAGGTAATTACAGAGGTAAAAAGTATATTTCTATAACAGTGTTGGTTATGCAAAACTGGGAATAGTAAATAAAGGGATTATCTATCTTTTTAAACAATAACATTTTGGTGTTTACTATCCCTTTAAATAACTCCTTGGGTGTGAACACAATGTTATCTATATGGCCCACATGAACTAGCAGTCTCCTGTTGTGAAATGCAAATAAAAAAGCATGTGATTAAGAGGCTTTCTATAGTGGCTTATAAACCGGCAGACTTTTAGAGATTTAAATGTTATAAAGTATATTAATATAACAATGTTGGTTGTGCAAAGCTGGGGAATGGGTAGTAAAGTTGTTATCTATCTTTTTAAACAATAACAATTTTAGTGTAGTCTGCCCCTTTAAGGGTCACTTAAAATGCTAGTTTATTGCAGAAAAAAATATTGCAATTACAATGTGTATACTGTTTTTTTAAGATAGTGACAAAGCAATTAGGTATTATTAGTACATATTGCTTTGTGTCTTCTTAGAGTAGGTAGAAATTGCCCATAAGTATTTACAGTATCTCACAAAAGTGAGTACACCCCTCACATTTGTGTAAATATTTTATTATATCTTTTCATGTGACAACACTGAAGAAATGACACTTTGCTACAATGTAAAGTAGTGAGTGTACAGCCTGTATTACAGTGTACATTTGCTGTCTATGAAAACAAAGCAGACGATTTGTCAGAACAATTAAAGAACAGGGACAGTCTATTAGAAGACAGGCCTAAAAAGCATTACAAAAGAAAGAGCTGAGAGAGTGACATTTTTCACTCAATATAGTGCTCAGTATGACCAGATCTGCAAGATCATAAAGAAATGTTTTCCGCTATTGGCGGCAGATAACAAATTAGTGGATACAGTGAGGAAAGGATGTAACTTCTCGTATAGAAGAGGTTTGACAAATGGTAACACTGACTAAAAACCACAGAGTACAGGGTAATTTTTCCCTCCCTCTCTCCATGCATCTTGATGATACAAACAATGTTTTTAACCAACTGTGATGTAAAGACATGTTTAAATGACTGCTATGAACTTGATTTAGTAGTAGCTATGATTACGGCCCAGCCGAAACGCGTCAGCTGTTTGTCTGCACCTGACCGGGGTGTTTTATACTTTGTGTATTTCGCATCTTTCTTGATTTTATGGATGAACTTGTATGAAATAAAGGATTGGCTTTTAACTTGTTGCTCCTCGTATTGACTATTTCTGTGAACAAAGCGGCTCGGAGTGAGCACAGATAAGGCTATCCTTCACCCCTAACAGAGAAACCCTGACTTGTTACTTGATGACGGTGAGATGATGTAGGAGCATCACATTACTCCAGGCAAGGCAGAGGGAGAGGAGACTACAGTGGTGCAAGCTGAGGGAAAACACCAACCGCTTGGAACCTGGAATGCTAAATCCAACAGCCACAAGAGTCTGGAACGAGATCCGAAGAGGGGTCGGTGCAAATGGTAAGCACTACATGGATAGTGTGACAGAGTGACTGAAATGAAACTTGCCACAGACCCCATTGACCGGACACACCAGAGTGTAGCTGATGGATAATTTGTCTTGAGCTGTGATATGTCTTGCCACACTACACACATTGAATGTTTAATACAAGTAACAGTCTGAAGTTTTATGCATGTAATTTGAACATTCTGGATCTCTGTGTACAAGTAGTGCTGCCTATCTTGCTTTCTTTATGTGATGAATTCTATGCTTAGGTGATAAATTAATTTCTTTCAAAGAGCTTTTCATCCCACCCACTGCCTTGTCTATCTCAATCTAAAGTATAGCCAAGAAAGGAGGAAAAACAAAAAAGCAGGATACAATGGTACAAAATAGAACTGTTGCCAGCTGATTTATAAACAAACACTGGGAGGGTCTTGTGGTCTCTACACCACCATGAAAGAAATTATTTTTTAACAGGTAAGCATACATTTTGTTTTCTTTCATAAAGTGGTGAGAGACCATGAGCCATTACAGCTGGGACCCAATCCTCAAGCTGTAGAGTCCATAAGAAGATAGTTGGGAAAAAGAAGAGCAAAAACATAAAAATGGTCAAATTTAGTGAACATGTATATAAGGAAAACCAGGTTGCTGCTTTGCAAATCTGTTCTACTGAAGCTTCATTCCTAAATGAACAAGAAGTGGAAACTGATCTGGTATAATGGGCCATAATGTGTTTTGGGGGAGATTTAACCTGCCTCCAAGTAAGCCTTTTGAATTAAACTCTTAAAACTCCTTAACGACCACAACGTAATCTGTATGTCGCTGGTCCTTAAGGGTCCAGCAAAACCGCACTATTACAACCTCCCTCCCGCAGGCCTCCAGCGAGCCTTCCTCCCTCTTGCAGGTCAGACAGCACTATCAAAAGCACAAGCCCCATTAAAAGACCAGCAACGTCATTAAAAGGGTTAACCAAAAAGTTAAAGTAACAGTTGAAGCCTTAAGACACTTACATGGGCCAGAACAATGAATAAACAAACTTGTAGGTTGACAAAAATACTTATTAGGTTGTGAATAAAAGTTTAAAGCTTTTACAACATCTAAGTTGTGCAAAAGTCTTTCCTTAGAATCCTTTGGATTGGAACATAATGAAGGGGCTACTCCTGCAATGTGGATAGCAGAAATTGTACAATGACGGCATTCCACCCAAGTTAAAAAAATGTAAACCTCTTTCATTATTAAGAAACTGCAAGTTCCCCTTGATGATTGAAGTACGCCACAAATAAGGTTCTCATTTGAGAAGGGACCAAGCCTGGAGAACCATGAAGATCATACAAGACATTGTAACTCAAGAGATTGATTGGTAACATTGCCTCTTGAGGAGACCAAACCCTCTTCATTCTCAGAGACCCCCAGACTGCACCCAACCCAAAAGGCTGGCATCTGTGGTAATGATTACCCAAGATGGACAACTGAGGACACTCCAAAAGAAATTTACTGGCTATTGATCCACCAAGAAAGAGACTTCTTCACCTTGTAATCCAAGAGAATAATATAAGTTAACCGATGGCGCCTGAATAAAAATATCATCTAGGTAAGGGGCACCTGAAATACACTGAGCTCTTATCACTGACAACAAAGCTCTCAAAACCTTTGTAAAAATTCTGTTTGCTGTGGCCAGACCAACAAACTGTAAATGCTGATTATGAAATGCTGATAGTGATCCCGGTAAATAGGGATGTGAAGTCTACTGTAGACATAAATTGACACTGTTGGACCAGGGTTAAAATAGTTTGACTACTTTCCATTTTGTAAGTAAGTAGGGAGAGGGCTTTTTGCTCTGCTTATAAATATTCCAATTGGAATTTGACTTCCAGACAGTACTGGAAGACTCAGACGTTTGGACGGAGGAAGATGATTTTTGGAATGAAATATCTAATAGATTTGTTCTTTCCTTTAAAACAGCTTTTTAGCTGTTTTAAAGGAAAGAACAAATCTATTAGATATTTCATTCCAAAAATCATCTTCCTCCGTCCAAACGTCTGAGTCTTCCAGTACTGTCTGGAAGTCAAATTCCAATTGGAATATTTATAAGCAGAGCAAAAAGCTCCTAAGGAGGTTAATGAATTTTGGATCTTAGTAATAAATAAATATCAAACAACCATACAATTTAATCAATAAAATGTATTACAAACATAAAATTACATCACTTATATAAAATTATACAATAAGTAATTGTGGCCAAAATTCTATTATAAATCTAAAATGTCTATTTTTAGATAAATAGAATATAAACTGAATTCCTCAAAATGTGTGTGTTGTATTAATTTGTTTTGTCATTTTCCCTATGGGCCTTGCACCCAGGCTTGTCTGGGGTTAACTGCCTGGGGCTCTGGGGACAGTGAGTGCTATTGAGCACTCAGGGTTGTGCATGTTGTAGGGACATAGAATATGTACCCAGTCCAGTCTGAAAGTGTCCAGCCAAACGGAGGACCAGCCAAACGGAGCCCTATCTTTAAAAACTGGGAAAGATCTCAAACAAATGACAATCAGGAGATTACCTCATCCCCACATGGCTAATGAGGTGCACCATTCTAATTAGCAGACTGAAAATCCCTGTATCTGATAATGATAGGGTCATTCAATAACTGAAAAATATGTCTGAGCAATACGCGAAGGCGCGCAATCCTGTATCGAAAGGCACAACACTCAGGGACAGTTACACCCGCGGGGAACTGTAGAGGCCCTCCCCAAGGCGGAAGGCCTGGGACAATAGGGCACAAGCACATTCTCAAATAAACGTCTGGACTCTGCAGACGAACAATCGCCAACATTACGTGGAAGCGAAAATGTGCTGCAAACTCCAGGGGGGAACACGCCACCCTGCATGGAGGAATCATAAACTGGGTTACCCGCATGTGTAGAAGTATGAATTGGTAGGGAACTCGCCTCTCGGAGGACGGGACCCCAGAGGCGGATGGCTCAGCAGACCCTTGATTCCCCGAGTCCGAGAAATCAGGCGCTCTCATATGGCATACGGAACAAAACTGGTTGACACGTGTCAACGAGGCCAATCCGGATTTGTCACCGGACACAGAATCTGAAATCAAAATAGTCTCAGTATCAGAATCCACCATAACTGTATAGAGGATATATAAGCATGGACTAAAGTAGTAAAAACAAAAACGGCACCTGACACCCCCAATGGCTGGGGCACTCACCACCTCCTATGACCAGACCCCTGCGGACTAGAAAATTTCCTTCGCCACACGGTCGGGAATGCGGAAATGGAAAACGGAACGTAACCACGTTCGGACACAAGGTGAACCGTACAGTCCAAAAAAGCTTGCCAAACGAAAAGACTACGTCACTTACGAAGGCCTCAAAGTTCCAAACCACGAGTCCATAAACATCACACATAAGCAGGTTGAATCACATAAAAAACATGATTATTAACCCCCCTGTTCAATAAACCCCCTCAGGAGATATTGACCCTCGATTCCAAGATACTAACAGAGATTAACTGAGACCCTTATGATAAGTTAAACCCACAAGGTGGTAGCCTCTCGGGAAAACATTCACATTACAGTACATTGATGAATAAAGTAAAATGAAACGATCTTACCGGAATCTACGATGTGGAACAGGAACACGGCCTTTCAAGTGTGACGGATAGTAGCATTGCCTCTGCCATGGACTTGAGAGAAGAAAGCACGCAGTGGAACGAAGTTCGACAACGCCGATTGCTTGAGGAGCTGTTAACATGAGTCGGGATGGTTTCACAGAAAGACTCTCCTCACATCTCCCGACTCTAACTTTCATCCAAGCCCTCACTAAGAGACTGACAGGACTACTTAAAACTCCTGTCCCATGCCGAAGAGTACTACCCTCCATAAGAGACAAAAACAAAAATTTAAAATTCTGACACTTCTCTGCCAACCTCCTGGGACGAAAGGCAAAGAATGACTGGGGGATGAGGGGAGTATTTAAAGGGACATTCAACACTTAGTGTAACAGGTTTTTATATAGTAAATTAAGAAACGGAGGTCCGCCTACACTATACCCCTCCTCCCTTGCCGTCTTCCTTCTGTCCTAATCAGCGGCGCTAACTACTCTAATACCCGGTCAATATGGATGCCGAACTCCCCCCACTATTACGTAGCTGCCTTCTTCTTAAACTGATAAGCAAATCAGAATCCAGTCCTCGGACTGAAATTGCACGCGCGTGCAATTTCAGTCCGAGGACTGGATTCTGATTTGCTTATCAGTTTAAGAAGAAGGCAGCTACGTTATAGTGGGGGGAGTTCGGCATCCATATTGACCGGGTATTAGAGTAGTTAGCGCCGCTGATTAGGACAGAAGCAAGGCGGCAAGGGAGGAGGGGTATAGTGTAGGCGGACCTCCGTTTCTTAATTTACTATATAAAAACCTGTTACACTAAGTGTTGAATGTCCCTTTAAGCCTTTGACTGGGGTGTCTTTGCCTCCTCCTGGTGGTCAGGTTCTTATTTCCCAAAAGTAATGAATGCAGCTGTGGACTCTTTCCATTTAAGAAGAAAATAACCTACTGTTAATATGTGAATTTTTCCATAATTAGAGTGGAATAAGAACTCTCTATTTGCATTGTGCATTGTTTTAAAATCTACAAGACAGACTGATGCCAGTTGTCCGATAGGCTGGAAAAGTCACGTGACTAAGAACACACAAGAAAAGTAACGGAGGTTAGACAATGACGTAACTCTGAAGGATGCAAAAGATCTCCACACAGTTTGTACAGATTCTATACTCTTTACAAGAGAACACGAGAAATGCTATTGGAGGTCTGGTAAGGACTTATTATCCACTAGATAAATACACAGTTACAGAAACAGAAATTACACAGTTACAGTTATAGAAATTCAAGGAGCTTTTTTTGATGAATATAAAAGCCTAACATTGGGAATCTTGGATTAACTTTTTAAAATGATTGAATCTTACAAGAATTGATTGATCTATACACAATACAGTATTAGATTGATGGATCCAGTATATCATATATTTATCTGAAAATAGACATTTTAGATTTATTATAGGATTGTGGTCACAATTGCTTATTGTATAATTTTATGTGCGTGATATGTTTTATTGATTAAATTGTATGACTGTTTGATATTATTTATAACTGAGGTGCATATTCCTAAGCTCCTCACTATCTTTTTGGTGTTTTAAATTATATTTGTAGACCGTGTTTGGGAAAATCATGGTGTAGTTTGAGTGAGCACTATAGGGATTGTGTACAATTAGAAGAGATACTGGGCCAGATTACAAGTGGAGCGCTATACATCGCTTTCATTAAAGTGATATTAGCGCTCTACTGTGTAATACCAGTGCATAGTAGCATTAACAGCAATGCTAACGCAAGCTAGTATTCTCATTGCTGAGAAGCATTGCGCTCATGAGAGTGCGCTTCAATAGGTTCCTATATATAAACACAGAGCAAAAGTATTAGGCCACCATTAGATTTGTTGTTTTAGCAATGGTATAATGACAGTACATAATTATTCCTCAGTCTCTTTATTAGAATACAACCAGAAAATACACAATATTTACATGCAGTATTAAAAATCCGAACAAACAGCTTCTACAGGCTAAAGTGGCAAGTATTTAGTGTGACCTCCCCTTACACTTGAGCAATAGCAGGAACCTGGCTTTCGTAAACCTAAATTGAATGGAACCCTAATTAATGTCATTACTAATACCTGTATTTGTCCTAATATTTCATGTCAAAATGACTACAGCGAAAAGGTCTTTTACACCAGGTTTGTGCAAGACATGCTTGAGCATTACATACACATGTGATATGAGTTTAATTAATTGGAAGCTTGCTAATGAGACCAACTTTCAATTCAATTGATTGTCTGGGGTTGTTATGTTCCTTGTTCAAAGGAGAATTGCCTGGTATTTTGGGACTGGACCGATCTTACTTGGCGGGATCAGACTGATATACTTCAGGAAAGTTTTCCTCTGTGAAAAGCACAACTGGGCTAAAAGAGGCTGCTCCTAGGTGGTAACTCGCCATAAAACAAGCTACTGAGCTGTTGTTCTTTCCTGGTAGAGCGCTTCTCTCTTTGTATCCAACTTTCAATCACATAATTTCAATCAAAATTCCAAAGATCACAGAATTTCACTCTCAAAGGGAAATCAGCAAACAAACTGGATACTCAAGATGTGGTTTTCAAGCTGGTATAAAAAAAATGAAGAATCAGGAGAAGTCAAGAACAAAAAAAGACTGGAAGGCCAAGAAAACTTTCAAAATCTGATGACAAGTTTCTCCTAGTTTCTTCTTTGAGAGACCGGAAGAAGTCCAGCAAGGACCTGGCTCAGCATCTGACAGCTTCATCGGGATGCCATGTTGACTCTTCTAGAGTCTGAAGAAGTTTGATCAGGAATGGTCTTTGTGGAAGCGTAGCAGCCAAGAAACCACTTTTTCAGAAGGGGAACAGGGTGAAAAGGCTAAGATATGCTAAAGCTTACAAACATTGGAATGACAAATCCAAGTTTCAAATTTTTGGGTCCAGTCGTCAGCAATATGTGAGAAGCAGAGTTGGAGAGAGATGGCAGTATGAGTGTTTGCGGCCTTCAGTGAAACATGGTGGAGGGTCTGTCCTGGTTTGGGGCTGCATTTTTGCCAGTGTTGTTGGCGATATTGTCAAATTGATGGAATCATGAATGCTGAAAACTACAGACAGGTTTTAATAATTCATCATGCCATTCCTTCTGGAAAGCGCTTGATTGTGAATGGTTTTATTTTTCAGCATAATAATGATCCAAAGCACACTGCTAATGCAGTGAAATTATATTTGGAGAGAAAAACAGCTGATAAGACACTGACAATCATGGACTGGCCTCCACGGAGTCCAGACCTCAATATTATAGAGGCAGTATGGGATCACCTGGACAGAGAAAGACATAAAAGACAATCTAAATCTAAAGAAGAACTCTGGGAAGTGCTGAAAGAAGCCTGGTATAATATACCAGAAGATTACTTCATAAAACTTCAGGACAATCTCCCCAAAAGAGCCCAAGGGAGGTCACACTAAATACTGACTTTTGCCTGAAAAAGCCATTTCTCCAACATTGGTGTGTCCGGTCCACGGCGTCATCCATTACTTGTGGGAAATATTCTCCCCCACAGGGAAAGGCAAGGAGAGCACACAGCAAGAACTGTCCATATAGCTCCCCCTCTGGCTCCGCCCCCCAGTCATTCTCCTTGCCGCTCTGAACAAGTAGCATCTACCACGGGGATGGCGAGGAGTTTGTGGTGTTAGTTGTAGTTTTTTATTCTTCTATCAAGAGTTTGTTATTTTAAAATAGTGCTGGCTTGTACTATTTACTCTATAACAGAAAAGTGATGAAGATTTCTGTTTAAGAGGGCTATGATTTTAGCAGACAGTAACTAAAATCCATTACTGTTATCACGCAGGACTGTTGAAACAAGAGAACTTCAGTTGGGGGTAACAGTTTGCAGACTCATCTGCTTCAGGTATGACTGGTCTCCTTCTAACAACACAGGCTAATGCTAGATGACAGTCATATTTCCCCTCAGGGGAAAAGGTAAGCCATTTTTCTTTCACCTCAGCAAAAAAGATAACAGGCTTCCCCTTTTTGTTTTTTATGCTGGTAGACACTGTTAGGGGCAAAATCGATTGGTTTTTATTACAATATGATACCATTTGAAATATTTTATAAGCTCACATACACTGGGGAACGTTTTTTATTGATCTGGCTTGTTTTAGACACCTAAATCTAGTCAGGAAGGCCCCTTCACTCTAGTGTGCTGAGGGAGGAAGCCTCATTTTGGTGCTTCAGCTGCACAGTTGATTTACAAGGCAGTGCATGCAGATAGGGTCCTGTGGCTCAGAAAGTGACTCCAAAAGGCTTTTTTCTGTGAATGGTGACCCCTAAGGAAGGTAAAAAGCTGCAACAAGGCTGTAGCAGGGATTGTAGTGTATAAAAACGGTTAAATCCAACAATTAGCTCCGGTTTGCTTGTTTTAAGAGTCTCCATATTTGCTGTGCAATACTTTCTAAGCATTAAGACACTGGGATCCAAATTTCAGAAAAATCGGATATTGCCTTCATAGTTTTTTGAACATTCAGAAATAAATGTGTCATTTTATTATTTAAAGAGACAGTAACGTTTTTGTTTAAAATCGTTTTTATTGCATTGTTTGCCTGCCTAAATCTGTTTAACATGTCTGTTCCATCAGATAACCTATGTTCTGTGTGTATAGAGACAAATGTGGTTCCCCCTTCGAGTGTTTGTGATAATTGCGCCTTAGCGTCCAAACAAAATCAGGACAGCTCTGTTATTTTTCATAATGTTGCCCAAGATGATTTATCTATTGAAGGTAGTGGGGATAGTTCTACATCCTCTCCTTCTGTGTCTACACCAGCTTTGCCCGCGCAGGCGACACCTAGCGCGCCAGTGCTTATTTCTATGCAACAATTATCAGTAGTAGTGGATAATTCTATAGCAAATCTTTTATCCAAACTGCCAGCTTTTCAGAGAAAGCGTGATTGTTCAGTTTTAAATACAGATAAAAAGGATGAACAATCAGACGCTGACGATGCCTTATCTATTTTACCCTCGCATCAATCGGAATTGGCTGTAAGGGAAGGGCTGTCTGAGGGTGAAATTTCAGATTCAGGAAAAATTTCTCAACAGGCAGAACCTGATCTAGTGGCATTTAAGTTTAAACTAGAACATCTCCGCGCTTTGCTTAAGGAGGTATTAGCTACTCTGGATGACTGTGATTCCATGGTAGTACCAGAGAAGTTGTGCAAATTGGACAAATATTTAGAGGTCCCAGTGCACGACGACGCTTTTCCAATACCTAAGAGGGTAGCGAACATAGTGGAAAAGGAGTGGGAGAAGCCAGGTGTACCCTTTGCCCCACCTCCTATATTTAAGAAAATGTTTCCCATAGTAGACCCTAGAAGGGACGCATGGCAAACGGTCCCGAAGGTTGAGGGAGCTGTTTCAACACTAGCGAAGCGCACAACTATTCCTATAGAGGACAGCTGCGCTTTCAAAGATCCTATGGATAAAAAATTGGAAGGATTGCTTAAAAAGATTTTTGTTCAGCAAGGGTTCATCCTTCAACCAGCTACGTGTGTTATTACTGTCACTTCAGCGGCGTCCTTTTGGTTCGAAGAACTAGAAAGGTCGCTCCAGAAAGAGACTTCCTATGAAGAAGTCATGGACAGAATTCACGCATTAAAGTTAGCTAATTCCTTTATATTGGATGCCGCCTTTCAAATAACGAAATTGGCGGCGAAAAACTCAGGTTTTGCTATAGTAGCGCGGAGGGCGCTTTGGCTAAAATCCTGGTCGGCAGATGTGTCGTCCAAGACTAAGTTACTGAATATTCCTTTCAAGGGTAAGACCCTTTTTGGGCCGGAATTGAAGGAAATTATTTCAGACATCACTGGGGGTAAGGGCCATGCCCTCCCACAGGATAGGCCTTTTAAGGCTAAGAACAAGTCTAATTTTCGTTCCTTTCGCAATTTCAGGAACGGACCGGCTAATAACTCCACTGCCGCTAGACAAGAAGGTAACGCGGCCCAGCCTAAACCCGCTTTGAAGCCCATGCAAGGCTGGAACAAGGGTAAACAAACCAAGAAACCTGCTGCTGCTACCAAGACAGCATGAAGGGGTAGCCCCCGATCCGGGACCGGATCTGGTAGGGGGCAGACTATCTCTCTTCGCTCAGGCTTGGGCAAGAGATGTTCTGGATCCCTGGGCACTAGAGATAGTTTCCAAGGGATACCTGTTAGAATTCAAGGGACTTCCTCCAAAGGGAAGGTTCCACCTGTCTCGCTTATCTTCAGACCAGATAAAGAAACAGGCATTCTTACATTGTGTAAGAGACCTATCAAAGATGGGAGTGATAAACCCAGTCCCCTCCGGGGAACAAGGTCTAGGTTTTTACTCAAACCTGTTTGTGGTTCCCAAAAAAGAGGGAACTTTCAGGCCAATTCTGGATTTAAAGATATTAAACAAGTTCCTCAGAGTTCCATCCTTCAAGATGGAAACCATTCGGACAATCTTACCGACAATCCAGCAGGGTCAATTTTTGACTACCGTGGATCTAAAGGATGCGTATCTGCATATCCCAATCCACAAATCTCATCATCAGTTCCTGAGGTTCGCCTTTCTGGACAAACATTACCAGTTTGTGGCTCTTCCATTCGGTTTAGCCACCGCTCCCAGAATTTTCACAAAGGTGCTAGGGTCCCTTCTAGCGGTCCTAAGGCCGAGGGGCATCGCTGTAGCACCTTATCTAGACGACATCCTAATCCAAGCGTCGTCCCTTTCCAAAGCGAGGGCTCAAACAGACATTGTGTTGGCCTTTCTCAGATCTCACGGGTGGAAGGTGAACATAGAAAAAAGTTCACTGTCACCGTCCACAAGGGTTCCTTTTCTGGGAACAATAATAGATTCTGTGGAAATGAAAATCTTTCTCACAGAAGTCAGAAAGGCAAAGCTTCTAAAAGCTTGTCGAGTTCTTCATTCTATTCCTCAACCCTCCATAGCTCAATGCATGGAAGTAATAGGACTAATGGTCGCAGCAATGTATGTGGTTCCTTTTGCTCGAATTCATCTAAGACCATTACAGCTATGCATGCTCAATCAGTGGAATGGGGACTATACAGACTTGTCTCCCCAAATTCAAGTAGATCAGGTAACCAGGGACTCACTTCTCTGGTGGTTGACCCAGGATCACCTGTCTCAGGGAATGAGTTTCCGCAGACCGGAGTGGGTCATCGTCACGACCGACGCCAGCCTCTTGGGGTGGGGCGCGGCCTGGGACTCCCTGAAAGCTCAGGGCCTATGGTCGCGGGAAGAGTCGCTTCTCCCGATAAACATTTTGGAACTAAGAGCTATATTCAATGCGCTCCTGGCTTGGCCTCAGCTAGCGGAAGCCAGGTTCATAAGATTTCAGTCGGACAACATAACGACTGTTGCGTACATCAATCATCAGGGGGGAACAAAGAGTTCCCTAGCGATGAAGGAAGTAACCAAGATAATCCAATGGGCAGAGAATCACTCCTGCCATCTATCTGCTATTCACATCCCAGGAGTAGACAACTGGGAGGCGGACTATTTGAGTCGTCAGACTTTCCATCCGGGGGAGTGGGAACTCCATCCGGAGGTCTTTGCTCAGTTAACCCAATTATGGGGCATTCCAGACATGGATCTAATGGCATCCCGTCAGAACTTCAAGATACCTTGCTACGGGTCCAGATCCAGGGATCCCAAGGCGACTCTAGTGGATGCATTAGTGGCGCCTTGGTCGTTCAACCTAGCATATGTGTTTCCACCGTTTCCTCTCCTTCCCAGGCTCATAGCTAGGATCAAACAGGAGAAGGCCTCTGTGATTCTGATAGCTCCTGCGTGGCCACGCAGGACTTGGTATGCAGACCTGGTGAATATGTCATCGGCTCCACCATGGAAGCTACCTTTGAGACAGGATCTTCTAGTACAAGGTCCATTCGAACATCCAAATCTAGTTTCTCTGCAGCTGACTGCTTGGAAATTGAACGCTTGATTTTATCCAAGCGTGGGTTTTCAAATTCTGTGATAGATACTCTGGTCCAAGCCAGAAAACCTGTGACTAGAAAGATTTGCCATAAAATATGGAAAAGATATATCTGTTGGTGTGAATCCAAAGGATTCTCCTGGAGTAAGATTAAAATTCCAAAGATTCTCTCCTTTCTCCAAGAAGGTTTGGATAAAGGGTTGTCAGCTAGTTCTCTAAAAGGACAGATTTCTGCATTATCCGTCTTGTTGCACAAACGACTGGCAGCTTTGCCAGATGTACAAGCTTTTGTTCAGGCTTTGGTTAGAATCAAGCCTGTTTACAGACCCATGACTCCTCCTTGGAGTCTAAATTTAGTTCTTTCAGTTCTTCAAGGGGTTCCGTTTGAACCTTTACATTCCATAGATATTAAGTTATTATCTTGGAAAGTTCTGTTTTTGGTTGTTATTTCTTCTGCTAGAAGAGTTTCTGAATTATCTGCTTTGCAGTGTAATCCACCATATCTGGTTTTTCATTCAGATAAGGTTGTTTTGCGTACTAAGCCTGGTTTTCTTCCAAAAGTTGTTTCCAACAAGAACATCAACCAGGAAATAGTTGTTCCTTCTTTGTGTCCGAATCCAGTTTCAAAGAAGGAACGTTTATTACACAATTTAGATGTTGTTCGTGCTTTAAAGTTCTATTTAGAAGCAACAAAAGATTTTAGACAAACCTCATCTTTGTTTGTCGTTTACTCTGGTAAGAGGAGAGGTCAAAAAGCTACTGCTACCTCTCTCTCTTTCTGGCTGAAAAGCATTATCCGCTTGGCTTATGAGACTGCCGGACAGCAGCCTCATGACCGTATCACAGCTCACTCTACTAGGGCTGTGGCTTCCACATGGGCCTACAAGAACGAGGCTTCTGTTGACCAGATATGTAAGGCAGCAACTTGGTCTTCTCTGCACACTTTTGCCAAATTCTACAAATTTGATACTTTTGCTTCTTCGGAGGCTATTTTTGGAAGAAAGGTTTTGCAAGCCGTGGTGCCTTCCGTTTAGGTAACCTGATTTGCTCCCTCCCTTCATCCGTGTCCTAAAGCTTTGGTATTGGTTCCCACAAGTAATGGATGACGCCGTGGACCGGACACACCAATGTTGGAGAAAACAGAATTTATGCTTACCTGATAAATTACTTTCTCCAACGGTGTGTCCGGTCCACGGCCCGCCCTGGTTTTTTAATCAGGTTGAAAATTTTTTCTTTATACACTACAGTCACCACGGCACCCTATAGTTTCTCCTTTTTCTCCTAACCGTCGGTCGAATGACTGGGGGGCGGAGCCAGAGGGGGAGCTATATGGACAGCTCTTGCTGTGTGCTCTCCTTGCCTTTCCCTGTGGGGGAGAATATTTCCCACAAGTAATGGATGACGCCGTGGACCGGACACACCGTTGGAGAAAGTAATTTATCAGGTAAGCATAAATTCTGTTTTTATTCTGTAAAATTAAATTTATGCTTACCTGATAAATTCATTTCTTCTACAATATGACGAGTCCACGGATTTCATCCTTACTTGTGGGATTTATCCTCCTGCTAACAGGAAGTGGCAAAGAGCACCACAGCAGAGCTGTATATATAGCTCCTCCCTTCCCTCCACCTCCAGTCATTCGACCGAAGTTATGAAGAGAAAGGAAAAGCCAAAGGTGCAGAGGTGACTGAAGTTTACAAAAAATATATCTAATTTAAATCTGTCTTGAAAAAATGACAGGGTAGGCCGTGGACTTGTCATATCGTAGAAGAAATTAATTTATCAGGTAAGCATAAATTTACTTTTCTTCTACAAGATATGACGAGTCCACAGATTTCATCCTTACTTGTGGGATACAATACCAAAGCTACAGTACACGGATGAAAGGGAGGGACAAGACAGGAACCTTAACGGAAGGCACCACTGCTGGAAGAACCTTTCTCCCAAAACCAGCCTCAGAAGAAGCAAAAGTATCAAATTTGTAAAATTTGGAAAAAGTATGAAGAGACGACCAAGTTGCAGCCTTGCAAATCTGTTCAACAGAAGCATTGTTTTTAAATGCCCATGAGGAAGCCACGGCCCTAGTAGAATGAGCCGTAATTCTTTCTGGATGCTGCTGTCCAGCAGTCTCATATGCCAGACAGATGATACTCTTCCACCAAAAAGAAAGAGAGGTAGCCGTAGCTTTCTGACCCCTACGCTTTCCAGAATAAACAATGAATAATGAAGATGATTGACGGAAATCCTTAGTCGCCTGCAAGTAAAACTTCAAGGCACGGACCACGTCCAGGTTATGCAACTTACGCTCCTTCTTAGAAGAAGGATTAGGACATAATGAAGGAACAACGATTTCCTGATCAATATTCTTATTAGAAACAACCTTAGGAAGGAAACCAGGTTTGGTACGTAAAACCACCTTATCAGAATGGAAGATAAGATAAGGTGAATCACATTGTAACGCTGAAAGCTCAGAAACTCTACGAGCAGAAGAAATAGCAACCAAAAACAAAACTTTCCAAGATAACAGCTTAATATCTATGTAATGCATAGGTTCAAACGGAACCCCTTGAAGAACATTAAGAACTAAATTCAGACTCCAGGGTGGAGCAATTGATCTAAACACAGGCTTAATTCTGGTTAAAGCCTGACAAAAAGACTGAATGTCTGGAACATCTGCCAAACGTTTGTGTAGCAAAATTGACAAAGCAGAGATCTGTCCCTTTAAGGAACTCGCTGATAACCCTTTCTCCAATCCTTCTTGGAGAAAAGACATAATCTTGGGAATCCTTACTCCATGAGTAGCCCTTGGATTCACACCAAAAAAGATATTTATGCCATATTTTATGGTAGATCTTTCTAGTGACAGGCTTACGTGCCTGAATCAAAGTATCAATGACCGCATCAGAGAAACCCCGCTTAGATAAAATCAAGCGTTCAATCTACAAGCAGTCAACTGCAGAGAAATTAGATTTGGATGTTGGAAAGGACCTTGAATGAGAAGGTACTGTCTCACTGGGAGTTTCCACGGAGGCAGGGAGGACATGTCCACTAGATCTGTATACCAAGTAATGCATGGCCACGCAGGCGCGATTAGAATTACCGAAGCTCTCTCCTGTATGATCCGAGCAATCACCCGGGGAAGGAGAGGAAACGGTGGAAACACATAAGCTAGGTTGAACGACCAAGGCATCTACTAGTTCGGCCTGAGGATCCCTCGACCTGGATCCGTATCTTGGGAGCTTGGCATTCTGTCGAGACGCCATCCGATCCAATTCCGGTCTGCCCCATCGGAGAATCAGTGAGGCAAAAACCTCCGGATGGAGTTCCCACTCCCCCGGATGAAAAGCCTGGCGGCTTAAATAGTCCGCTTACCAGTTGTCCACTCCTGGGATGTAGATTGCTGACAGATAACAAGAGTGGGTCTCCGCCCATTGAATTATCTTGGATACTTCCGTCATCGCTAAGGAACTCCTCGTTCCTCCCTGATGATTGATGTAAGCCACAGTTGTGATGTTGTCTGACTGGAATCTGATGAATTTGGCCGAAGCCAACTGAGGCCACGCCTGAAGCGCATTGAATATTGCTCTCAATTCCAGAATATTGATTGGAAGCAGAGACACCAACTGAGTCCATACACCCTGAGCCTTCAGGGAATTCCAGACTGTACCCCAGCCCAGTAGACTGGCGTCCGTTGTCACTATCACCCACGAGGGTCTGCGGAAACACATCCCCTGGGACAGATGATCCGGCGACAACCACCAAAGAAGAGAGTTTCTGGTCTCTTGATCCAGATTTATCAGAGGAGATAAATTTGTATAGTCCCCATTCCACTGTTTGAGCATGCACAGTTGCAGTGGTCTGAGATGAAACCGAGCAAACGGAATAATGTCCATTGCCGCCACCATCAATCCAATTACCTCCATACACTGGGCCATTGACGGCTGAGGATTGGACTGAAGGGCTCGACAAGTATTTAGAATTTTTGACTTTCTGACCTCCGTCAGAAAAATCTTCATTGCTATGGAATCTATCAGGGTTCCCAAGAAGGGAACCCTTGTCTGTGGAATTAGTGAACTCTTTTCTAGATTCACCTTCCAACCGTGAGTTCTCAGAAAGGACAACACTGTGTCTGTATGAGACTTTGTTAGATGATAAGTCGACGCCTGAATCAAGATATCGTCCAGATAAGGCGCCACTGCTATACCCCGCGGTTTGAGAACCGCCAGAAGGGATTCTAGAACCTTTGTGAAGATTCTGGGTGCTGTGGCTAACCCGAAGGGAAGAGCCACGAACTGAAAATGTTTGTCCAGGAAGGCAAACCTTAGGTACTGATGATGATCCTTGTGAATAGGAATATGAAGGTATGCATCCTTCAAGTCCACGGTAGTCATATATTGACCCTCCTGGATCATTGGTAAAATTGTTCGAATAGTCTCCATCTTGAACGACGGAACTCTGAGAAACTTGTTTAGACTCTTGAGATCTAAAATGGGTCTGAAAGTTCCTTCTTTTTTGGGAACCACGAAAAGATTTGAGTAAAACACCTGCCCCTGTTCCAGTCTTGGAACGGGACGAATTACCCCCATAGTAGAGAGGTCTTTTACACAACATAAGAACGCCTCTCTTTTTATCTGGTCTACAGACAATCGTGAAAGAAGAAATCCTTTGAATTCCAGTTGATACCCGTGGGTCACAATTTCCAGTGCCCAGGGGTCCTGAACATCTCTTGCCCAAGCCTGGGCAAAGAGAGAAAGTCTGCCCCCTACTAAATCCGCTCCCGGATCGGGAGCCGCCCCTTCATGCTGTTTTGGTAGCAGCAGCGGGCTTCTTGGGTTGTTTACCCTTGTTCCAAGCCTGGTTGGGTCTCCAGACGGACTTGGCATGAGCAAAATTCCCTTCCTGCTTTGTGGAGGAAGAGGAAGAAGAGGGTACTCCTTTAAAGTTCCGAAAGGAACGAAAATTATTTTGTTTACCCCTCATCTTAACAGGCTTATCCTGAGGTAGAGCGTGACCTTTACCTCCAGTAATGTCAGAGATGATTTCCTTCAATTCAGGCCCGAATAGGGTCTTACCCTTGAAAGGAATAGCCAAGAGCTTTGACTTAGATGACACATCAGCAGACCACGATTTTAACCATAACGCTCTACGCGCTAAAATGGCAAAACCTGCATTCTTAGCCGCCAACTTAGCAATTTGAAAGGCGGCATCTGTGATAAAAGAATTAGCTAGCTTGAGAGCTTTAATTCTATCTAGAATATAATCTAAAGGAGTTTCCATCTTAAGAGACTCTTCTAAGGCATCAAACCAAAAAGCCGCTGCAGTAGTAACTGGAACAATGCAGGCTGTTGGTTGTAAAAGGAAATCCTGATGAATGAATAACTTCTTTAGAAGACCCTCTAATTTCTTATCCATAGGGTCTTTGAAAGCACAGCTGTCCTCAATAGGAATAGTTGTACGCTTAGCCAGGGTAGATATTCTGCCAAGAGTCCCGAATGGTGTCTGATATGGGATACATTTTCTTAAAAGTAGGAGGAGGAGAGAACGGTGTACCCGGTTTGTCCCACTCCTTCTTGATAATCTCGAGATTCTCTTAGGAACCGGAAAAACATCAGTGTAAACGGGTACTTCTAGATATTTGTCCATTTTACACAATTTTTCTGGTGGTACCATAATAGGGTCACAGTCATCCAGAGTCGCTAAGACCTCCCGAAGTAGTAAGGGGAGGTGTTCTAGCTTAAATATAAAGGACATGACGTCCAAATCTGTCTGAGGTAACACACTTCCCGGTTCCGAAAGTTCTCCCTCAGACAAAATTTCCCTGACCCCCAACTCAGAGCACTGTGAGGGTACATCGGAAATAGCCAACAAAGCGTCAGAGGACTCAGTATTCACATTTATTACTGTCCTACTGCGTTTACCCTGTAACCCTGGTAACTTAGATAATACCTCTGTAAGGGTAGTTGACATAACTGCAGCCATATCCTGCAGAGTAAAAGAATTAGACGCGGTTGAGGAACCCGGCGTCGCTTGGGTGGGTGTTAAAGGTTGTGACACTTGGGGAGAATTAGGCGGCATATCCTGATTCTGACTGAGAATCAGCCTTAGGAACACTTTCTTTACATAAAATATGCTTTTTACATAGTAAGGCTCTTTCAGAACAAGAAGTACACAAAGTAAGAGGGGTTCCACAATGGCCTCTAAACACATAAAACAAGGAGTTTCCTCAAGTTCAGACAGGTTAAGCAGACTAGCAATAGATTAAAAAAAATTCAGAAAAAAACGTACTGCGCCTTTAAATAATAAAAGTGCAACAATTTTACTGAACTGCAGCAAGAACGATTTTTTATTACTAAAAAATTATACTAAACAGTTCCAATTTGCCAAAAATTATTGCACTAATTGAGCAAAACTAAATCACCCTGTAAAAAGTCTCTTTATCTGGTAAATGAACTTTAAACAATGAAAACAGCTCTGCTGTGGCGCCTACCTGCCCCCTGGGAACTCAGGAAAGATTCAACAAGATTCCGGTGATTGAATATCTACTTTAGGCCCCACCGGATCTAGTGCCTGCTGCTTTCTAGTGAGGAGGAACTGCACGTCTGAGTGCGCGAAACAGGCCCCGCCCACTATGAGCGTTGTATTAACATACTCCATAACCGCATGGGAAGCGGTTTCAAAAAGCCATGTGGTCCCCAAAAGTGCCTATGCACACATTCATTATGCCATATTGTTTACCCCTTAATAAACATAGCAAATATCACAGCTGCCTCTCCCAGTGTCAAGCCCCAAGTGAGCTACATAAACGTAGTAACCCATATGTATACACTAGTAAACACAGTAACCCATAATTCCTATATGTCTATTGCTTACCCTTTCCCTTACAGGGAATAATGTCAGCCAGTTCTGATATAACAAGTCTCCTCAGAAATAAAAGTCTGAACATACCTCAATGCTGCTTGTAGCATGACACCGGTCTCCACACTGAAGATTTTTCTTGCACTACTTTCAGAAACTCTGTGGGAACCATAATGGATCTTAGTAACGTCTGCTAAGATCATCAATCTCAGGGTAGAAAAAAAGATCTTTTCATTCCTCTCAGGAATCCAGACTGATGATTTCTCCCTGAGAAAAATAGTACTCACCGGTACCATTTTAAAATAAAAAATCACTTGATTGAAACTAAAACTAACACCTCACTTTACCTCTTCCTATTACTAACACAGGCAAAGAGAATGACTGGAGGTGGAGGGAAGGGAGGAGCTATATATACAGCCCTGCTGTGGTGCTCTTTGCCACTTCCTGTTAGCAGGAGGATAAATCCCACAAGGATGAAATCCGTGGACTCGCAATATCTTGTAGAAGAAATAGTGTTGTTTTTTTAATATATTTTGTGTACAGAGTTCCTGTATTTTCTCTTTAAGTGTTAATAAAGAGACTGAAAAATAAATATGGATGGTCAAAACTTTGCTATAACGACAAATCTAATGGTGAACTAGGACTTTTGCACAGTACTGTGTGTGTGTGTGTATGTAAAAGTAGAATACCTCTACAACTGGTGTAGCTGTAAGCTTTTTAGTATAGGGTGCGCAAAAACTGAGTACGTATAGTGTGTATATATATATATATATATATGCATACACAGTAATAATATAAACGTTACGTGCTATTCTATATAAAAAAAGGGATATGTACATATATATATATATATATAATCCAAAAGTGAGGGATAAAATAAATATATATAAAGATACATATATATATATTTGTATCTTTATATATATATATATATATATATATATATATATATAGACACAAAAAACAGCTGCTATGAATAAAACATCCAGGGTGCGGGATAACCTTTTCCTAGTGATCCCTAAAGTGAAGAAATAAAAATGAAGGATACTGGATGATATGCAGCGCTAGGTTCTGAGTCCAATAAAAATTGAGTTGATTATTTATAGTATACTATAAGTAATTGGGTAGTTGACGTTATAATTATATAATTGTATAAGAGTATAGTCAAATTTATATATATATATATATATATATATATATACACGTAGTCACAAATAACAGGTGGATGATAAATAGTAGATGAGTCACAGTAAATTCATACAGTCAATAAAAAACTGATATCCATAAAGTTCTTCTATTGTACTTTCTAGACACCCCCACAATCATATGAGGTAAGTGTGATGCGTGGTAAATAAGGAGTGCCTGCGTGGACTCTGGTTATTCAGAACTTGATTGCACCATACATGAATCCTCCACTGTATTACGAGAAAGGTTCTCCACTCAATTTCAGCTGCGTGGCCCCACTGGTTCTCAGGGTATATATGCACACTTGATCTCCTCAAAGCACAGTGATCGATGTTCTCCTCAGATCATGGCTCAGGAATCAATAGTGCCCATTGTCCCATCTCCTCTCCAAACTGTCCCATTTTTTTTACAGATTCAAATATTCCGAAATCCAAACCTTTTCCGGTCCCAAGTAGTTTGGATAAAGGATGTTCTAACTGTACAATTGTAGAATACAATAATATATATTTCTCCTACATTGGTGTGTCCGGTCCACGGCTTCATCCTTACTTGTGGGAATATTCTCTTCCCTAACAGGAAATGGCAAAGAGAGCACAGTAAAAGCTGCCCATATAGCTCCCCCTCTGGCTCCGCCCCCCAGTCATTCTCTCTAAAAGGACAGATATCTGCTCTGTCTGTTTTGTTGCACAAACGTCTGGCAGCAGTGCCAGATGTACAGGCATTTGTACAGGCCTTAGTCAGAATCAAGCCTGTCTACAGACCCATGACTCCTCCATGGAGTCTAAACTTAGTTCTTTCAGTTCTTCAAGGGGTTCCGTTTGAACCTTTACATTCCATAGATATTAAGTTACTATCTTGGAAAGTTCTGTTTTTGGTTGCTATTTCTTCTGCTAGAAGAGTTTCTGAATTGTCTGCTTTGCAGTGTACTTCACCCTATCTGGTATTCTATACAGATAAGGTTGTTTTGCGTACCAAGCCTGGTTTTCTTCCAAAAGTGGTTTCCAACAGGAATATTAACCAGGAAATAGTTGTTCCTTCTCTGTGTCCGAATCCAGTTTCGAAGAAGGAACGTTTGTTACACAACTTAGATGTGGTCCGTGCTTTAAAATTCTATTTAGAAGTTTACAAAGGATTTCAGACAGACTTCTTCCTTGTTTGTCGTTTATTCTGGTAAGAAGAGAGGGCAGAAAGCTACTGCTACCTCTCTTTCTTTTTGGCTGAAAAGCATCATCCGATTGGCTTATGAGACTGCCGGACGGCAGCCTCCTGAACGAATTACAGCTCACTCTACTAGAGCTGTGGCTTCCACATGGGCCTTCAAGAACGAGGCTTCTGTTGATCAGATCTGTAAGGCAGCGACTTGGTCTTCTCTGCATACTTTTGCCAAATTTTACAAATTCGATACTTATGCTTCTTCGGAGGCTGTTTTTGGGAGAAAGGTTTTGCAAGCCGTGGTGCCTTCCGTTTAGGTAACCTAACTTGTTCCCTCCCTTCATCCGTGTCCTAAAGCTTTGGTATTGGTTCCCACAAGTAAGGATGAAGCCGTGGACCGGACACACCAATGAAGGAGAAAAGAGAATTTATGCTTACCTGATAAATTTCTATCTCCTACGGTGTGTCCGGTTCACGGCCCGCCCTGGCTTTTAGTCAGGTTTAACATTTTTTGGTTTCTGCACACTAGTCACCACGGCACCCTATAGTTTCTCCTTTTTCTCCTAACCGTCGGTCGAATGACTGGGGGGCGGAGTCAGAGGGGGAGCTATATGGGCAGCTTTTGCTGTGCTCTCTTTGCCATTTCCTGTTAGGGAAGAGAATATTCCCACAAGTAAGAATGAAGCTGTGGACCGGACACACCGTAGGATAAAGAAATTTATCAGGTAAGCATAAATTCTGTTATTTAAAGTGATGGTAAATCCAAGAGTTTAAAAAACGCTAGGATTTACGATCACTAAAAATAAACATGTAGTTTCATTCATCAGTTACTAACACAAGGGTGCTAAACTCACCCTTTCTGTGCCGCAGCAGGTCTCTAAAGTCAGAGGCTCCGTCTACCCACCGCACAGAGCTCTTTACCAATGAGGTGACGTTTCCACTTCTAAACCAATAGCCGTGCTAGGATGTCAGATGACACGCACGACTATTGGTTTAGAGGTGGAAAGTCACCTAATTGAAGAAGAGCGCTGTGCCATGGGAGGCCAGAGACGCTGACTTTAGCAAGCCACCGCAGCACAGAAAGGGTAAGTTTAGCATCACTTTAATGGGTGCGTCCGGTGACAGATCTTCTGGCTCCTGCTGAGACTTTTCAAATTTGATTAAAATCCAGATCTCAAGACAGTCCTAATATCAAACATCCCCAGCATTTGTGACATGGTTGGGCTGGATTGTGTTTATTTCTCATTTTGATAGTATATAGCTGGAGAATAGTCCACGGAAGGGGCCTTGCTACAAGCCATCCAAGTGCAGGTCTTAGAGGCAGTTTGCCCCAAACCACAACACCCCTCTCATAGGGCTTGGTTCTCACAACCTCACCAGCATAGGGAGAAATCCTCAGCTTATTTTACTGAGCATTATATTGTAAAGTGTCTTTCCTACACATAAAGAAAAATATTCGTGAATTCCCCTTAATGAGATACACAGTTCCCAAGGTAAAAATTGCCTTTTAAACAATCCCTGAGGTGCCCCATGATACTGATAAGGCACCTTATGGAATCTTACCAGACTAGAGAGCATTTAGAGAATCGGACCTAGTGTGAGGCTGATTATACATCACAAGCATATGTCCTGAAGAGTGATACACTCATGGAGGTGGCTGCTCCATAACCCTGCCCGCCTGCTCTGAGCAGGCGGACAGGAATCGCCGGAAATCAACCCGATCGAGTACTATCGGGTTGATTGACACCTCCCTGCTGGCGGCCGATTGGCCGCGAGTCAGCAGGGGGCGGCGTTGCACCAGCAGCTCACAAGATGTATTGCTCTCCGCATTTAGCGAGGTCTTGCGGACCTGATCCGGAGTGTCGGATCAGGTCCGCAAGACCTTTGATAAATTGGGGCCAAAGTGTAAACAACAATATTTTGTTTCATTCAAATATTTACATGTTATAATACATCTTATAAATGCAACCTAAAGGTAGTTTTATATATATATGTATACATATTACCCTCATAAAGATAGTAAAGCACTGCAATCAGAAAGTAATAGTTGCTGTTTTAAATAAATATTGACTTTTATTTGCATTTTAAAAAAACAGGCAGAGAAGTTTGTGACTCAGGCATATTCTAAAAAATTTTTATGAAAAGTTTGGATTTCATAATAAGTTTGGATTTTGGAATTCCGGATTAGGGGATTTGTACCTGTAATATGTTGGTGCATTCTAAATTAACAAAACTAATAAAGCTTTTAAAACTAGGGAGGGCAGAGTTTTGAACTGCTTGTGGTAGAAAACAAATATGACATATCTAACTCTGGGCTCAATATACCAGGTGACAAGGTCTGCAAAGAGAACAAATTGAGATCTAAACAATATTAAATTTTGATACACATTCCGAAGAATACTGCCAGCAGACAGGAACCATCTGATGGATGCAATTAGCTGGTTATGTCACCCTCATATTCCAAACTTTAAAGGGATACGTTGGGGGGGGTTGCAAATTGTTCTGTGTGTCTCTGCACAACCAATATCATCATAAACGACAGTTTTTATCTAAATACAAATTCATACAGACACACATTGGAGATACTGGATGCTGAGAGCATAGGGTGCGTGTTTTCCAGCACTGGGAGAAACAGTCCCTGTCTTTGTTTGTAGAATAGTTCAGTAGCTGATTAGCCCAAAGATACCACAGCTTTTACAAATATCTTCAAAGATAATGTGACAAACACGACCACTGGTTTGTTCTCAAATCGTGTAATCCGTGGGTTATGTGAAAACATGATAAAGATGGTTATATATGAATAGTAGGGACTATTTACTTGGTTTTGAAAATAAAGAAAAACATAATTTATGCTTACCTGATAAATTCCTTTCTCCTGTAGTGTAGTCAGTCCACGGGTCATCCATTACTTATGGGATTATAACTCCTCCCTAACAGGAAGTGCAAGAGGATCACCCAAGCAGAGCTGCTATATAGCTCCTCCCCTCTACGTCATACCCAGTCATTCAACCGAAAACCAAACGAGAAAGGAGAAACTACAGGGTGCAGTGGTGACTGGAGTATAATTCAAAATTTAGACCTGCCATAAAAAACAGGGCGGGCCGTGGACTGACTACACTACAGGAGAAAGGAATTTATCAGGTAAGCATAAATTATGTTTTCTCCTGTTAAGTGTAGTCAGTCCATGGGTCATCCATTACTTATGGGATACCAATACCAAAGCTAAAAGTACACGGATGACGGGAGGGACAGGCAGGCTCTTTACACGGAAGGAACCACTGCCTGAAGAACCTTTCTCCCAAAAACAGCCTCCGAAGAAGCAAAAGTGTCAAATTTGTAAAATTTGGAAAAAGTGTGAAGTGAAGACCAAGTTGCAGCCTTGCAAATCTGTTCAACAGAGGCCTCATTCTTAAAGGCCCAAGTGGAAGCCACAGCTCTAGTAGAATGAGCTGTAATTCTTTCAGGAGGCTGCTGTCCAGCAGTCTCATAGGCTAAACGTATTATGCTACGAAGCCAAAAAGAGAGAGAGGTGGCCGAAGCCTTTTGACCTCTCCTCTGTCCAGAATACACGACAAACAGGGAAGAAGTTTGTCGAAAATCTTTAGTTGCCTGTAAATAAAATTTCAGGGCACGGACAACGTCCAGATTGTGCAGAAGTCGTTCCTTCTTTGAAGAAGGGTTAGGACACAATGATGGAACAACAATCTCTTGATTGATATTCCTGTTGGTAACTACCTTAGGTAAGAACCCAGGTTTAGTACGCAGAACTACCTTGTCTGAATGGAAAATCAGATAAGGGGAATCACAATGTAAGGCCGATAACTCAGAGACTCTTCGAGCCGAGGAAATAGCCATTAAAAACAGAACTTTCCAAGATAACATCTTGATATCAATGGAATGAAGGGGTTCAAACGGAACACCCTGTAAAACGTTAAGAACTAAGTTTAAGCTCCATGGTGGAGCAACAGTTTTAAACACAGGCTTAATCCTGGCAAAAGCCTGACAAAAAGCCTGAACGTCTGGAACTTCTGACAGACGTTTGTGTAAAAGGATGGACAAAGCTGAGATCTGTCCCTTTAACGAACTAGCGGATAAACCCTTTTCTAAACCTTCTTGTAGAAAAGACAATATCCTAGGAATCCTAACCTTACTCCATGAGTAACTCTTGGATTCGCACCAATGCAAGTATTTGCGCCATATTTTATGGTAAATTTTCCTGGTGACAGGCTTCCTAGCCTGTATTAAAGTATCAATCACTGATTCCGAGAATCCACGCTTTGATAGAATCAAGCGTTCAATCTCCAAGCAGTCAGCTTCAGAGAAATTAGATTTGGATGTTTGAAAGGACCCTGCACCAGAAGGTCCTGTCTCAGAGGTAGAGACCATGGTGGACAGGACGACATGTCCACTAGGTCTGCATACCAGGTCCTGCGTGGCCACGCAGGCGCTATTAGAATCACCGATGCTTTCTCCTGTTTGATCCTGGCAATCAATCGAGGAAGCAACGGGAAAGGTGGAAACACATAAGCCATGTTGAAGGCCCAAGGTGCTGTCAGAGCATCTATCAGAACCGCTCCCGGGTCTCTGGACCTGGATCCGTAGCAAGGAAGTTTGGCGTTCTGGCGAGACGCCATGAGATCCAGATCTGGTTTGCCCCAACGCCGAAGTATTTGGGCAAAAACCTCCGGATGAAGTTCCCACTCCCCCGGATGAAAAGTCTGACGACTTAGAAAATCCGCTTCCCAGTTCTCCACGCCTGGGATGTGGATCGCTGATAGGTGGCAAGAGTGAGACTCTGCCCAGTGAATTATCTTTGAGACTTCCATCATCGCTAGGGAACTCCTTGTCCCTCCCTGATGGTTGATGTAAGCCACAGTCGTGATGTTGTCCGACTGAAACCTGATGAACCTCAGAGTTGCTAACTGAGGCCAAGCCAGAAGAGCATTGAAAACTGCTCTTAATTCCAGAATGTTTATGGGAAGGAGACTCTCCTCCTGAGACCAAGATCCCTGAGTCTTCAGGGAGTTCCAGACAGCGCCCCAACCTATCAGGCTGGCGTCTGTTGTTACAATCGTCCAATCTGGCCTGCTGAAGGGCATCCCCTTGGACAGATGTGGCCGAGAAAGCCACCATAGAAGAGAATTTCTTGTCTCCTGATCCAAATTCAGCATAGGGGACAAATCTGAGTAATCCCCATTCCACTGACTTAGCATGCACAATTGCAGTGGTCTGAGATGCAGGCGTGCAAAGGGTACTATGTCCATTGCTGCTACCATTAAGCCTATTACCTCCATGCATTGAGCCACTGACGGGTGTGGAATGGAATGAAGGACACGGCAAGCATTTAGAAGTTTTGTTAACCTGTCTTCTGTCAGGTAAATTTTCATTTCTACAGAATCTATAAGAGTCCCTAAGAAGGGAACTCTTGTGAGTGGCAATAGAGAACTCTTTCCTTCATTCACTTTCCACCCATGTGACCTTAGAAATGCCAGTACAAACTCTGTATGAGACTTGGCAGTTTGGAGACTTGACGCTTGTATCAGAATGTCGTCTAGGTACGGAGCTACCGATATTCCTCACGGTCTTAGTACCGCCAGAAGAGAACCCAGAACCTTTGTAAAGATTCTTGGAGCAGTAGCCAACCCGAAGGGAAGAGCTACAAACTGGTAATGCCTGTCTAGGAAGGCAAATCTTAGGTACCGGTAATGATCTTTGTGAATCGGTATGTGCAGGTAGGCATCCTTTAAATCCACTGTGGTCATGTACTGACCCTTTTGGATCATGGGTAAGATTGTCCGAATAGTTTCCATTTTGAACGATGGAACTCTTAGGAATTTGTTTAGGATCTTTAAATCCAAGATTGGTCTGAAGGTTCCTTCCTTCTTGGGAACCACAAACAGATTTGAGTAAAACCCTTGTCCGTGCTCCGACCGCGGAACCGGGTGGATCACTCCCATTAGTAAAAGATCTTGTACACAGCGTAGAAACGCCTCTTTCTTTATCTGGTTTGTTGACAACCTTGAAAGATGAAATCTCCCTTTTGGAGGAGAAGCTTTGAAGTCCAGAAGATATCCCTTAGATATGATCTCTAACGCCCAGGGATCCTGGACATCTCTTGCCCAAGCCTGGGCGAAGAGAGAAAGTCTGCCCCCTACTAGATCCGTTTCCGGATTGGGGGCCCTCACTTCATGCTGTCTTAGGGGCAGCAGCAGGCTTTCTGGCCTGCTTGCCCTTGTTCCAGGTCTGGTTAGGTTTCCAGCCCTGTCTGAATCTAGCAACAGATCCTTCCTGTTTTGGAGCGGAGGAAGTTGATGCTGTTCCTGCCTTGAAGTTACGAAAGGCACGAAAATTAGACTGTCTAGCCCTTGGTTTGGCTCTGTCTTGAGGCAGGGCATGGCCCTTACCTCCAGTAATGTCAGCGATAATTTCTTTCAAACCGGGCCCGAATAATGTCTGCCCTTTGAAAGGTATGTTAAGCAATTTAGATTTAGAAGTCACATCGGCTGACCAGGATTTTAGCCACAGCGCTCTGCGCGCCTGAATGGCGAATCCGGAATTCTTAGCCGTAAGCTTAGTTAGATGTACTACGGCATCAGAAATAAATGAATTAGCTAGCTTAAGGGCTTTAAGCTTGTTTGTAATCTCATCCAATGGAGCTGTTTCAAGGGTCTCTTCCAGAGACTCAAACCAGAATGCCGCCGCAGCCGTGACAGGCGCAATGCATGCGAGTGGTTGTAATATAAAACCTTGTTGAGTAAACATTTTCTTAAGGTAACCCTCTAACTTTTTATCCATTGGATCTGAAAAGGCACAGCTATCCTCCACCGGGATAGTGGTACGCTAGGGACCGTCTGCCATAAGTCTCGTGTGGTGGCGTCTATTGGAAACATTTTTCTAAATATAGGAGGGGGGGAAAAGGGTACACCGGGCCTATCCCACTCCTTGGTAATAATCTCTGTAAGCCTCTTAGGTATAGGAAAGACGTCAGTACACGCCGGTACCGCATAGTATCTATCCAGCCTACATAATTTCTCTGGGATTGCAACCGTGTTACAATCATTCAGAGCCGCTAATACCTCCCCTAATAGTACACGGAGGTTCTCAAGCTTAAATTTAAAATTTGAAATGTCTGAATCCAGTCTATTTGGATCAGATCCGTCACCTACAGAATGAAGCTCTCCGTCTTCATGCTCTGCCACTTGTGACGCAGTATCAGACATGGCTCTAACATTATCAGCGTACTCTGTTCTCACCCCAGAGTGGTCGCGTTTACCTCTAAGTTCTGGCAATTTAGATAAAACTTCAGTCATAACATTAGCCATGTCTTGTAAAGTGATTTGTAATGGCCGCCCTGATGTACTTGGCGCCACAATATCACGCACCTCCCGAGCGGGAGATGCAGGTACTGACACGTGAGGAGAGTTAGTCGGCATAACTTTCCCCTCGATGTCTGGTGAAATTTTCTTGACATGTACAGATTGGCTTTTATTTAAAGTAGCATCAATGCAATTAGTACACAAATTTCTATTGGGCTCCACATTGGTCTTAGAACATATTGCACAAAGAGATTCCTCGGTGTCAGACATGTTTAAACAAACTAGCAATTAGACTAGCAAGCTTGGAAAATACTTTTCAAACAATTTTCAAGTAATATAAAAAACGTTACTGTGCCTTTAAGAAGCACACAAAACTGTCACAGTTGAAATAACAATGAACCGGATTAGTTATAGAAACCAATTTTTTACAGTAAATGTATTGATTTAGCAAAGGAATGCACCCACTAGCAAATGGATGATTAACCCCTTAATACCGGAAAAACGGATAACAATAAAATATAAACGTTTTTATCACAGTCAAAACACAGTCTCACAGGTCTGCTGTGAGTGATTACCTCCCTCAAAACTAGTTTTGGAGACCCCTGAGCTCTGTAGAGACGTCCTGGATCATGCAGGGAGAATAAGGAAGAATTGTGACTGAATTTCTACTGCGTAGAAAAGCGCCAAAATAGGCCCCTCCCACTCCTAATACAACAGTGGAGAAGCTCAATAAACTGATTTTATTTAAAAATAAACGACAACCAAGTGGAAATTAATGCCCATAAAATTTTTCACCAAGTACCTCAAAGCTAAAACGATTAACATGCCAGTAAACGTTTAAAATATAAATACATGAAAGTTATAAAAAAGCCTGTTGCTAGTCGCTTTTACTGCAGAAAGGCTATAAGTTATATGTATACAGTATTTTCTTAGAGAAATGCCATTCCCCAGAAATACTTTAGTGCCAACATACATACATAACAGCCTGATACCAGTTGCTACTACTGCATTTAAGGCTGTACTTACATTTTAACGGTATTAGCAGTATTTTCTCAGTCAATTCCATTCCTTAGAAAATAATATACTGCAACATACCTCTTTGCAGGTGAACCCTGCCCGCTGTCCCCTGTTCTGAAGTTACCCCGCTCCTCAGAAGGCCGAGAACAGCAAATGGATCTTAGTTACGTCCGCTAAGATCATACACAAACTCAGGTAGATTCTTCTTCTAATGCTGCCTGAGAAAAAACAACACACTCCGGTGCCGTTTAAAATAACAAACTTTTGATTGAAGAAATAAAAACTAAGTTTTAATAACCACTGTCCTCTCACACATCCTATCGATTAGTTAGGTGCAAGAGAATGACTGGGTATGACGTAGAGGGGAGGAGCTATATAGCAGCTCTGCTTGGGTGATCCTCTTGCACTTCCTGTTAGGGAGGAGTTATAATCCCATAAGTAATGGATGACCCGTGGACTGACTACACTTAACAGGAGAAACTTAGATTAAGTACCTATTTGAATGGTTTTCTCATTTACTTAGAGATGTTTGTAACACAGTATCCTTTGTGACATTGAGCTGTATATAGGTTTTTATCCCTATTCTAGACATGAAAGTGGTTTCCATACATGTTCTATTCCATTGCTGTACTAAGTTTATTAGAAAGCACCAATCAGTCTTTTGCCCGATATAAGCTTAAAGGGACAGTCAAGTCCAAAAAAATCTTTCATAATTTAAATAGGGCATGCAATTTTAAACAACTTCCCAATTTAATTTTATCACCAATTTTGCTTTGTTCTTTTGGTATTCTTAGTTGAATCTAAAACTAGGAGGTTCATATGCTAATTTCTTAGACCTTGAAGACTGCCTCTAATCTGAATACATTTTGACCACTAGAGGGCATTAGTTCACATGTTTCATATAGATAACATTGAGCTCATGCACGTAAAGTGACCTAGGACTGAGCACTGATTGGCTAAACTGCATGTCTGTCAAAAGAACTGAAATAAGGGGCAGTCAGCAGAAGCTTAGATACAAGATAATTACAGAGGTAAAAAGTATATTAATATAACTGTGTTGGTTGTGCAAAACTGGGGAATGGGCAATAAAGGGATTATCTTTCTTTTTAAACAACAAAAATTCTGGTGTTGACTGTCCCTTTAATGAGTCTGTGAGATAAGAGTTATAAATTGAGGGGTGACTAGAAAGTCTAAGAAGTAATGTTATTTACATTGACCTGCATAGATGACATTGTTGACCGCAGACTTATCAGCATCGGTCAACCAACCAGCTATCTTAATAATAGCAAACCCTGCTAGATACCGGTGATCAATTGCACTTGCACATAACTTCCCATTTCGATAGATCTACAATTTTTATGATGGTTTTAGTCAAAATTAAACTTTCATGATTCAGATAGAGCGTGCAATTTTAAGCATCTTTCTAATTTACTCCTATTATCAATTTATCTTTGTTCTCTTGATATCTTTATTTGAATGTAAGCATAGGAGTCGGCCCAATTTTGGTTCAGCACCTTGGTATAGCTTGTTGATTGGTGGCTACATTTAGACACCAATCAGAAAGTGCTACCCAGGTGCTGAACAAAAAATGGGCCCACTCCTAAGCTTTACATTCTTGCTTTTTGAAATAAAGATAAGACAATGAAGATAACTTAATAGGAGTAAATTAGAAAGTTGCTTAAAATTGAATGCTCTATCTTAAACATGAAAGTTTAATTTTGACTAAACTATCCCTTTAACACACATTTTTTATTATTTCTTTAACCACACATTTTTAATTCCAATTTATAATTAAAAAAATACACACATAGGGGGGAGAAATATTTAATTGGTTTTATTACTTAAAACTTATATCATTCTGGCGCACAGCACTGCAAATCATATACACTTTTCTTTATGGTGAAGTTTTACATATCATGCTGCTCCACTCCTTGGTGGTCCTTTCCGAAATTCATGCCATATTTTTACCAGTGGCTCCCTGTTCTTCCAGATAATTTCATGACCGTATAATGCGTACAAACTGTAAATAAAAAAGGGAAAATATTAACATAAAATGTTATATTCTGTTTTAAGCCAATTTCTTTTTCTTAATATAGGCCAGATTATATAGTGGGGCGCTAACAGTTAAACGCGAGCGATATTGGGTTTATCACGGCTGTTTTGCGCACACCGGATGTAGTGCTCGCATTACAAGTTAAAAGTAAATGTGATTGCAATTTAATGTAACGTGCATTGAGATAGAGCGACCTAAGAGTACTGGTTATCTGTTTGGCGAACCAAAAAAAAGTTTCACAAAACACATAAAAAAACATAATTTATGCTTACCTGATAAATTCCTTTCTTCTGTTGTGTGATCAGTCCACGGGTCATCATTACTTCTGGGATATAACTCCTCCCCAACAGGAAATGCAAGAGGATTCACCCAGCAGAGCTGCATATAGCTCCTCCCCTCTACGTCACTCCCAGTCATTCGACCAAGGACCAACGAGAAAGGAGAAACCAAGGGTGAAGTGGTGACTGTAGTATAATTTAAAAAATATTTACCTGCCTTAAAAAACAGGGCGGGCCGTGGACTGATCACACAACAGCAGAAAGGAATTTATCAGGTAAGCATAAATTATGTTTTCTTCTGTTATGTGTGATCAGTCCACGGGTCATCATTACTTCTGGGATACCAATACCAAAGCAAAAGTACACGGATGACGGGAGGGCTAGGCAGGCTCATTATACAGAAGGAACCACTGCCTGAAGAACCTTTCTCCCAAAAATAGCCTCCGAAGAAGCAAAAGTGTCAAATTTGTAAAATTTTGAAAAAGTATGGAGCGAAGACCAAGTTGCAGCCTTGCAAATCTGTTCAACAGAGGCCTCATTCTTAAAGGCCCAAGTGGAAGCCACAGCTCTAGTAGAATGAGCTGTAATTCTTTCAGGAGGCTGCTGTCCAGCAGTCTCATAGGCTAAACGAATTATGCTACGAAGCCAGAAGGAAAGAGAGGTAGCCGAAGCCTTTTGACCTCTCCTCTGACCAGAGTACACGACAAACAGGGAAGACGTTTGTCGAAATTCCTTAGTTGCCTGCAAATAGAACTTGAGGGCACGAACTACATCCAGATTGTGCAGAAGACGTTCCTTCTTTGAAGAAGGATTCGGGCACAAAGAAGGAACAACGATCTCCTGATTGATGTTCCTGTTAGTGACTACCTTAGGTAAGAACCCAGGTTTTGTACGCAGAACTACCTTATCTGAATGAAAAATCAAATAAGGAGAATCACAATGTAGGGCTGATAACTCAGAGACTCTCCGAGCCGAAGAAATAGCCGTTAAAAATAGAACTTTCCAAGATAACAACTTTATATCAATGGAATGAAGGGGTTCAAACGGAACTCCTTGTAAAACGTTAAGAACCAGGTTTAAACTCCATGGCGGAGCAACAGTTTTAAACACAGGCTTGATCCTAGCTAAAGCTTGACAAAAAGCCTGGACGTCTGGAATTTCTGACAGACGCTTGTGCAACAAAATGGACAGAGCTGAGATCTGTCCCTTTAATGAACTAGCCGATAAACCCTTTTCTAAACCTTCTTGTAGAAAGGACAATATCCTAGGAATCCTAACCTTACTCCAAGAGTAACCTTTGGATTCGCACCAGGATAGGTATTTACGCCATATCTTATGGTAAATCCCTCTGGTAACAGGCTTCCTAGCCTGTATCAGGGTATCAATAACCGACTCAGAAAAACCACGTTTTGATAAAATCAAACGTTCAATTTCCAAGCAGTCAGCTTCAGAGAAGTTAGATTTTGATGTTTGAATGGACCCTGAATCAGAAGGTCCTGTTTAAGAGGTAGAGACCAAGGTGGACAGGATGACATGTCCACTAGATCTGCATACCAAGTCCTGCGTGGCCATGCAGGCGCTATTAGAATCACTGATGCTCTCTCCTGTTTGATTCTGGCAATCAATCGAGGAAGCATCGGGAAGGGTGGAAACACATAAGCCATCCCGAAGGTCCAAGGTGCTGTCAAAGCATCTATCAGAACCGCTCCCGGATCCCTGGATCTGGACCCGTAGCGAGGAAGTTTGGCGTTCTGACGAGACGCCATGAGATCTATCTCTGGTTTGCCCCAACGTCGAAGTATTTGGGCAAAGACCTCCGGATGAAGTTCCCACTCCCCCGGATGAAAAGTCTGACGACTCAAGAAATCCGCCTCCCAGTTCTCCACTCCCGGGATGTGGATTGCTGACAGGTGGCAAGAGTGAGACTCTGCCCAGCGAATTATCTTTGATACTTCCATCATTGCTAGGGAGCTCCTTGTCCCTCCCTGATGGTTGATGTAAGCTACAGTCGTGATGTTGTCCGACTGAAACCTGATGAACCCCCGAGTTGTTAACTGGGGCCAAGCCAGAAGGGCATTGATAACTGCTCTCAATTCCAGAATGTTTATTGGAAGGAGGCTCTCCTCCTGATTCCATAAACCCTGAGCCTTCAGAGAATTCCAGACAGCGCCCCAACCTAGTAGGCTGGCGTCTGTTGTTACAATTGTCCAGTCTGGCCTGCTGAATGGCATCCCCCTGGATAGATGTGGACGATAAAGCCACCATAGAAGAGAATTTCTGGTCTCTTGATCCAGATTCAGAGTAGGGGACAAATCTGAGTAATCCCCATTCCACTGTCTTAGCATGCACAATTGCAGAGGTCTGAGATGTAGGCGAGCAAAAGGTACTATGTCCATTGCCGCTACCATTAAGCCGATCACCTCCATGCATTGAGCTACTGACGGGTGTTGAATGGAATGAAGGACACGGCATACATTTTGAAGCTTTGTTAACCTGTCTTCTGTCAGGTAAATCTTCATTTCTACAGAATCTATCAGAGTCCCCAAGAAGGGAACTCTTGTGAGTGGAAAGAGAGAACTCTTCTTTTCGTTCACCTTCCATCCATGCGACCTTAGAAATGCCAGTACTAACTCTGTATGAGACTTGGCAGTTTGAAAGCTTGGAGCTTGTATCAGAATGTCGTCCAGGTATGGAGCTACCGAAATTCCTCGCGGTCTTAGGACCGCTAGAAGAGTACCCAGAACCTTTGTGAAGATTCTTGGAGCCGTAGCCAATCCGAATGGAAGAGCTACAAATTGGTAATGCCTGTCTAGAAAGGCAAACCTTAGATACCGGTAATGATCCTTGTGAATCGGTATGTGAAGGTAAGCATCCTTTAAATCCACTGTGGTCATGTACTGACCTTTTTGGATCATGGGTAAAATTGTCCGAATAGTTTCCATTTTGAACGATGGAACTCTTAGGAATTTGTTTAGGATCTTTAAATCCAAGATTGGCCTGAAAGTTCCCTCTTTTTTGGGAACTACAAACAGATTTGAGTAAAACCCTTGTCCTTGTTCCGACCGCGGAACCGGATGGATCACTCCCATTAATAAAAGATCTTGTACGCAGCGTAGAAACGCCTCTTTCTTTATTTGGTTTGTTGACAACCTTGACAGATGAAATCTCCCTCTTGGGGGAGAGAATTTGAAGTCCAGAAGGTATCCCTGAGATATGATCTCTAGCGCCCAGGGATCCTGAACATCTCTTGCCCAAGCCTGGGCGAAGAGAGAAAGTCTGCCCCCCACCAGATCCGGTCCCGGATCGGGGGCCCTCGATTCATGCTGTCTTAGGGGCAGCAGCAGGTTTCCTGGCCTGCTTGCCCTTGTTCCAGGACTGATTAGGTCTCCAGCCTTGTCTGTAACGAGCAACAGCTCTTTCCTGTTTTGGTGCAGAGGAAGTTGATGCTGCTCCTGCTTTGAAATTACGAAAGGAACGAAAATTAGACTGTCTAGTCTTAGCTTTGGCTTTGTCCTGAGGCAGGGCATGGCCTTTACCTCCTGTAATGTCAGCGATAATCTCCTTCAACCCGGGCCCGAATAAGGTCTGCCCCTTGAAAGGTATATTAAGCAATTTAGATTTAGAAGTAACATCAGCTGACCAGGATTTTAGCCACAGTGCTCTGCGTGCCTGAATGGCGAATCCTGAATTCTTAGCCGTAAGTTTGGTTAAATGTACTACGGCTTCCGAAATGAAAGAATTAGCTAGTTTAAGGACTCTAAACCTGTCCGTAATCTCGTCCAGCGTAGCTGAACTAATGTTCTCTTCCAGAGATTCAATCCAGAATGCTGCAGCAGCCGTGACCGGCGCGATGCATGCAAGGGGTTGCAATATAAAACCTTGTTGAACAAACATTTTCTTAAGGTAACCCTCTAGTTTTTTATCCATTGGATCTGAAAAAGCACAGCTATCCTCAACCGGGATAGTGGTACGCTTAGCTAAGGTAGAAACTGCTCCCTCCACCTTAGGGACCGTTTGCCATAAGTCCCGTGTGGTGGCGTCTATTGGAAACATTTTTCTAAATATTGGAGGGGGTGAGAACGGCACACCGGGTCTATCCCACTCCTTAGTAACAATTTCAGTAAGTCTCTTAGGTATAGGAAAAACATCAGTACTCGCCGGTACCGCAAAATATTTATCCAACCTACACATTTTCTCTGGTATTGCAACTGTGTTACAATCATTCAGAGCCGCTAAAACCTCCCCTAGTAATACACGGAGGTTCTCCAATTTAAATTTAAAATTTGAAATATCTGAATCCAATCTGTTTGGATCAGAACCGTCACCCACAGAATGAAGCTCTCCGTCCTCATGCTCTGCAAGCTGTGACGCAGTATCAGACATGGCCCTAGTATTATCAGCGCACTCTGTTCTCACCCCAGAGTGATCACGCTTGCCTCTTAGTTCTGGTAATTTAGCCAAAACTTCAGTCATAACAGTAGCCATATCTTGTAATGTTATCTGTAATGGCCGCCCAGATGTACTGGGCGCCACAATATCACGCACCTCCCGAGCGGGAGATGCAGGTACTGACACGTGAGGCGAGTTAGTCGGCATAACTCTCCCCTCGCTGTTAGGTGAAATTTGTTCAATTTGTACAGATTGGCTTTTATTTAAAGTAGCATCAATACAGTTAGTACATAAATTTCTATTGGGCTCCACCTTGGCATTGGAACAAATGACACAGGTATCTTCCTCTGAATCAGACATGTTCAACACACTAGCAAATAAACTTGCAACTTGGCTACAATTTTATTTAATAAAAACGTACTGTGCCTCAAAGAAACACTAAACGATTAATGACAGTTGAAATAATAAACTGAAAAACAGTTATAGCATCAATCCTTGTAAACAACACAACTTTAGCAAAGGTTTCCCATTAGCAAAGCAAAATTAATTAAATTACAGAGTAACGTTTTTTATCACAGTCAATATATAATTCTCACAGCTCTGCTGAGAGAATCTACCTCCCTCAAAAGAAGTTTTGAAGACCCCTGAGTTCTGTAGAGATGAACCGGATCATGCAGGAAATACAATGAGCAACTGACTGGAAATTTTGATGCGTAGCAAAGAGCGCCAAAAACGGCCCCTCCCCCTCACACACAGCAGTGAGGGAGAAACGAAACTGTCATAATTAGAATAAGCAACTGCCAAGTGGAAAAATAGCCCAAACATTTATTCACTCAGTACCTCACTAAATGTAAACGATTCTACATTCCAGCAAAAACGTTTAACATAATCAATACATATAAAAAAATTCTTATGTACTTTTTACAGAGTAATTCCAGTGAAGTACCATTCCCAGAATACTGAAGTGCAAAGTATACATACATGACATTATATCGGTATGGCAGGATTTTCTCATCAATTCCATTGTCAGAAAATAAAAACTGCTACATACCTCTATGCAGATTCATCTGCCCGCTGTCCCCTGATCTGAAGTTTTTACCTCTCCTCAGATGGCCGAGAACAGCAATATGATCTTAACTACTCCGGCTAAAATCATAGTAAAACTCTGGTAGATTCTTCTTCAAACTCTGCCAGAGAGGCAATAACACACTCCGGTGTCATTGTAAAATAACAAACTTTTGATTGAAGTCATAAAAACTAAGAATAATCACCATAGTCCTCTTACACATCCTATCTAGTCGTTGGGTGCAAGAGAATGACTGGGAGTGACGTAGAGGGGAGGAGCTATATGCAGCTCTGCTGGGTGAATCCTCTTGCATTTCCTGTTGGGGAGGAGTTATATCCCAGAAGTAATGATGACCCGTGGACTGATCACACATAACAGAAGAAATACATTTAAAATTGGTTACACTCATAACACCACCAATAAAAATTATTTAAAAAAAAAAGAAATAGTGCACAATAAAGTTATAAGGGCTCAAAGTAATGAGGTCTCAGAAGTTAGAAAAAAAGGCAGGCAAAGGGCTTTAACAGAGATACATCATATTTATGTTCATATGTGTATATATGTATTTACAGATGTATATACAGATAAACACAAATACATATGTATACATATACAGACATATATGTACAGTAAGTGCATTGGAGACCACTGCAGTCAAGTAGATGAAAACATGAAAAATCATATTTATACAATATTCATATTTAATAAAATGTTATATTGTGTATTTACTGTAAATATTTCACATTCCAATGTTCTGCACATAGCAGAATATGTTCTAAGTATTATTAAATTTATATATATATATATATATATATATATATATATATATAAAACCAAAATACCTTTAGATAAATGTAGAAATATGTATTTATGAATATATAGAACATTCTGTGAAGAACATCGCAATTTGAAATATTAATATTTTCATGTTGGGTTAGCACACTTGAGAATATACGATTAGGTTTGGGCAAAAGTAGGGAGTCTGTTTTTTCCCACTTCATTTTTGCTTCATTGACTATTACAGGAGAATAAGTTAACGTGATTGTGATATTCAAATTTCGGCTTTTTGCTCGCATTGGGTTAGCGCGCAAGCAAAAACTTTTTACTTTAATCTTTTAATACAAACACTACCAAACGTGTGCAAAAAGCTTACTTCTAGCTAAGTTAGAGCGCGAGCAATAAATCCCGCTTCACCCGTAATCTGGCCCTATATATTAACCAATAGGGTTAAAATGCATGATCCATTTCATGCACCTTGACATATTCAGAAAATTAGGTTACAGCTGGTAAGCCAAGTCACATAGGGAGACCATTTTTTCATTTTTAAATTAAATTTTAAATAAGCAGTCACACTAAAGCACTAGTTCAATCGCAAAATGTGTCAATCAACTGAAGAATTAAGCAATTTTTAAAGTTTTAAAATAGTTTGCAGCAGTTGAAAACTGCATTGAAAAATAGCTGCAGAGAGAAAAAAGGAAATTTATGCTTACTTGATAAATTGATTTCTACTACGATACGCCGAGTCCACGGATTTCATCCTTACTTGTGGGATATTATCCTCCTGCTAACAGGAAGTGGCAAAGAGCACCACAGCAGAGCTGTATATATAGCTCCTCCCTTCCCTCCACCCCCAGTCATTCGACCGAAGGTTTTAGGAAGAGAAAGGAAAAGCTAAAAGGTGCAGAGGTGACTGAAGTTGTAAAAAATAAAATAAAATATAATCTGTCTTAAAATGACAGGGAGGGCCGTGGACTCGTATCGTAGAAGAAATCAATTTATCAGGTAAGCATAAATTTCCTTTTCTTCTACAAGATACGACGAGTCCACGGATTTCATCCCTACTTGTGGGATACAATACCAAAGCTACAGGACACGGATGAAAGGGAGGGACAAGACAGAGACCTAAACGGAAGGCACCACTGCTTGAAGAACTTTTCTTCCAAAAACAGCCTCAGAAGAAGCAAAAGTATCAAATTTGTAAAATTTGGAAAAAGTATGAAGGGACGACCAAGTTGCAGCCTTACAAATCTGTTCAACAGAAGCATAGTTTTTAAAGGCCCATGTGGAAGCCACAGCCCTAGTAGAATGAGCCGTAATTCTTTCAGGAGGCTGCTGTCCAGCATTCTCATATGCCAGGCGGATGATACTCCTCAGCCAAAAAGAAAGAGGTAGCCATAGCTTTCTGACCCCTACGCTTTCCAGAATAAACAATGAATAATGAAGATGATTGACGGAAATCCTTAGTCGCCTGTAAGTAAAACTTCAAGGCACGGACCACGTCCAGGTTATGTAATAGACGCTCCTTCTTAGAAGAAGGATTAGGACACAAGGAAGGAACAACAATTTCCTGATTAATATTCTTGTTTGAAACAACCTTAGGAAGAAATCCAGGTTTGGTACGTAAAACCACCTTATCAGAATGAAATATAAGATAAGGCGAATCACATTGTAACGCTGAAAGCTCAGAATCTCTTCGAGCAAAAGAAATAGCAACTAAAAACAAAAATTTCCAAGATAACAATTTAATATCTATGGAATGCATGGGTTCAAACGGGACCCCTTGAAGAACTCGCAAAACTAAATTCAAACTCCAGGGAGGAGGAATTGGTCTAAATACAGGCTTAATTCTAGTTAGAGCCTGACAAAAGGACTGAACATCTGGCACATCTGCCAAACGTTTGTGTAGCAAAATTGATAAAGCAGAAATTTGTCCCTTTAAAGAACTTGCTGATAACCCTTTCTCCAATCCTTCTTGGAGAAAAGACAGAATCCTGGGAATCCTAACTGTACTCCATGAGTAACCCTTGGATTCACACCAATAAAGATATTTACGCCATATCTTATGATAGATTTTTCTAGTGACAGGCTTTCGAGCCTGTATCAAAGTATCGATGACCGAATCAGAGAATCCTCGCTTAGATAAAAGTAAGTGTTCAATCTCCAAGCAGTCAGCTGCAGAGAATCTAGATTTGGATGCAGGAAAAGACCTTGAATGAGCAGGTCCTGTCTCAAAGGAAGTTTCCACGGTGGCAGAGAGGACATGTCCACTAGATCCGCATACCAAGTCCTGCGTGGCCACGCAGGCGCTATCAAGATTACTGAAGCTCTCTCCTGTTTGATCCGAGCAATCACGCGTGGAAGGGGTGGAAACACAGCTAGGCTATCAAGATTACTGAAGCTCTCTCCTGTTTGATCCGAGCAATCACGCGTGGAAGGGGTGGAAACACAGCTAGGCTGAACGACCAAGGTACTGCCAGGGAATCTATCAGTTCGGCCTGAGGATGCCTCGACCTGGATCCGTAACGTGGAAGCTTGGCATTCTGACGAGATGCCGTCAGGTCTAATTCCGGTCTGCCCAATTGACGAGTCAATGAGGCAAACACCTCCGGGTGGAGTTCCCACTCCCCCGGATGAAAAGTCTGACAACTTAGAAAATCCGCTTCCCAGTTTTCTACTCCTGGGATGTAGATTGCTGATAGATAGCAAGAGTGGGCCTCCGCCCATCGGATTATCTTTGATACTTCTATCATCGCTAAGGAACTCCTTGTTCCCCCCTGATTGATATACGCCACAGTCGTGATATTGTCTGACTAGATTCTGATGAATTTGGCCGAAGCCAACTGAGGCCACGCCTGAAGTGTATTGAATATGGCTCTCAGTTCCAGAATATTGATTGGAAGTAGAGACTCCACCTGAGTCCAAACACCCTGAGCCTTCAGGGAATTCCAGACTGCACCCCAACCCAGTAGGAAGGCGCCCGTTGTCACCATCACCCACAAGGGTCTGCGGAAACAAGTCCCCTGGGACAGATGATCCAGGGACAACCACCAAAGAAGAGAGTCTCTGGTCTCTTGATCCAGATTTATCTGAGGAGATAAATTCGCATAGTCCCCATTCCACTGTCTGAGCATGCACAGCTGCAGTGGTCTGAGATGAAACCGAGCAAATGGAATGATGTCCATTGCCGCTACCATTAATCCAATGACCTCCATACAATGACCCACTGATGGCCGAGAAAAGGACTGAAGTGCTCGGCAAGTATTTAGAATCTTTGATTTTCTGACCTCCGTCAGAAATATTTTCATGTCTACCAAGAAGGGAACCCTTGTCTGTGGAACTAGTGAACTCTTCTCTATGTTCACCTTCCAGCCGTGAGTTCTCAGAAAAGACAACACTGTGTCCGTATGAGATTTTGCCAGCTGATAAGTCGACGCCTGGATCAGAATATCGTCCAGATAAGGCGCCACAGCTATGCCCCACGGTCTGAGAACCGCCAGAAGGGACCCTAGAACTTTTGTGAAGATCCTGGGTGCTGTGGCCAACCCGAAAGGAAGAGCCACGAACTGATAATGTTTGTCCAGAAAGGCAAACATTAGGAAATGATGATGATCCTTGTGAATAGGAATATGAAGGTAAGCATCCTTCAAATCCACGGTTGACCCTCCTGGATCATAGGTAATATTGTTCGTATAGTCTCCATCTTGAATGATGGAACTCTGAGAAACTTGTTTAGACACTTGAGATCTAAAATGGGTCTGAAAGTTCCCTCTTTTTTGGGAACCACGGAAGGATTTGAGTAAAACCCCTGCTCCTGTTCCAGTTTTGGAACGGGGCAAATTACTCCAATGGTAGAGAGGTCTTTTAGACAGCGTAAGAACGCCTCTCTTTTTATCTGGTCTACAGACAATCGTGAAAGATTAAACCTCCCCTCTTGGGAGAAAAATTCCAGTTGATACCCGTGGGTCACGATTTCCAGTGCCCAGAGGTCCTGAACATCTCTTGCCCAAGCCTGAGCAAAGAAAGAAAGTCTGCCCCTACTAGATCCAGTCCCAGATCGGGGGCCACCCCTTCATGCTGTCTTTGTAGCAGCAGCGGGCTTCTTGGATTGTTTACCTTTATTCCAAGCCTGGTTAGGTCTCCAGACTGACTTGTATTGAGCAAAATTCCCTTCCTGCTTCGTAGAGGAAGCAGAGGATCCTCCTTTAAAGTTTTGAAAGGAACGAAAATTATTTTGTTTACCCCTCATCTTAATCGACTTATCCTGAGGTAGGGCATGGCCTTTACCTCCAGTAATGTCAGAAATAATTTCCTTCAATTCAGGTCCGAATAGGGTCTTACCCTTAAAAGGAATAGCTAAAAGCTTAGATTTTGATGACACATTAGCAGACCAAGATTTGAGTCATAACTCTCTACGCGCTAAAATGGCAAATCCTGCATTTTTCGCCGCTAATTTAGCAATTTGAAAAGCGGCATCTGTAATAAAAGAATTAGCTAGCTTGAGAGCCTTAATTCTATCCAAAATGTCATCTAATGGAGACTCAACCTTTAGAGACTCTTCTAGAGCCTCAAACCAAAAAGCTGCTGCAGTAGTAACTGGAACAATGCAAGCCGTAGGTTGTAAAAGAAAACCCTGATGAATAAATAATTTCTTTAGAAGACCCTCTAACTTTTTATCCATAGGGTCCTTGAAAGCACAACTGTCCTCAATAGGTATAGTTGTACGCTTAGCCAGGGTAGATATAGCTCCCTCCACCTTAGGGACTGTTTGCCAAGAATCCCGAATGGCATCTGATATGGGAAACATTTTCTTAAAATTGGGAGGGGGAGAGAACGGTATGTCTGGTCTATCCCATTCCTTTTTTACAATTTCCGAAATTCTTTAAGGAACCGGAAAAACATCAGTGTAAGTAGGTACGTCTAAATATTTGTCCATCTTACACAATTTCTCTGGTAGTATCACAATAGGGTCACAATCATCCAGAGTCGCTAAAACCTCCCGAAGTAACAGGCGGAGGTGTTCAAGCTTAAATTTAAAGGACATGACGTCCGAATCTGTCTGAGGTAACACATTTCCTGAGTCTGAAGGTTCCCCCTCAGACAGCAATTCCCTGACCCCCAACTCAGAGCACTGTGAGGGTACATCGGAAATAGCCAATAAAGCATCAGAGGATTCAGTATTCACATTAATCCCTGACCTACTGCATTTACCCTGTAACACTGGTAATTTAGATAATACCTCTGTAAGGGTAGTTGACATAACTGCAGCCATCTCCTGCAGAGTAAAAGAATTAGACGCACTAGAGGTACTTGGCATCGCTTGTGTGGGCGTTAAAGGTTGCGACACTTGGGGAGAATTAGATGGCATATCCTGGTTCTCTTCAGATTGAGAATCATCCTTAGGCACACTTTCTTGACCTAAAATATGCTTTTTACAATGTAAGGCCCTTTCAGTACAAGAGGTACACAATGGCTTTTAAACACATAGAACAATGAGATTCCCCAATGTCAGACATGTTGAACAGACTAGTAATAACCACAATAACAGCAACAGCGTGGGAGCGCTCAGACATCCGCTCTGTGTGTGGCCTTGGCTCGCGCTTCACGTAAGGTTGCTCCCCTCTTGAGTAAGTCCTGACGTCCCGATGATGACTCCTAGGTTCTTCTGTCAATCCGATGCAAGTGGTTAAAACGATCCACCACCTTCCTCAGTGATGGTCACTGAGGAAGTTTAATATATGAACATTTGAAACGCGTTTGACCTGCTGCATTGCCTGTTGTAACCACTTTTGCCTAACAGAGTTACAGAATACAGACTTTTTATTTCACCTTTTTGAGCCTTTGTCTCTTATTTACCGTTTCATGGTTTGGTAATGCCTGTTACCGTGTGCAGTGGAAGTTGCTATTGTAATAACCACAATAGTCGTTAAACACTTTATTTATTGATTTAAACAATTGTTTGAGAAACGTGTACTGCGCCTTTAAGTAATAAAAAAGCGCACACATTTTCCAAAACTGCTACAAAACGTTAAATTACTATTTCAAATTAACTACACCTAATCAAAGGCTCCAAAAATTATTGCACCCCAAGAGTAAGGGGAGAATTAACCTCTACAAGGCATTTATAGTCACAAATAAGTTAAATTTGAAAAATGTAACCCCTGCACCTCGCCACAGCTCTGCTGTGGCGCCTACCTGCCCCCAGGGTACTTAGAAATGACTCGACAAAGATCCGGATAATAGAATACCAGTCAAGGCTCAACCAGAGCTAATGCCTGCTGCCTTCTCAGCCAGAGTGAAGTGCGCGTCTGAGCGCATGAAAATAAGCCCCGTCCATCATGTCCGATGATCGTATAGGCCTGAACAACCGCATGGTGAAGCGGTTTAGAGTATAAGCCATGTGGATTTAATTTAACCCCTAAGTACATTCAAAATATGGCCAAACTGTTTATATGCAAATCCTGTATTTTCCAATAAAAACCGTTAAGCATATTCCTGCCTCTCCCAGTGTCTCCTTATAATGCTGTTAAGCCCATTATAATGCTTGGCCCAATATGTCAATAAAATAAGTTAAGCATAGGTTTCTCAGTAATACCCCTTTGTTTTACAGGTCTACTGCTTACCCCTTCCCTTGCAAGGAAATAAATGTCAGCCAGTTCAGATATACCAAGTCTCTTCAGAAATAAAGGGCTGCACATACCTCAATGTAGCATGAAACCGTTCTACACACAGAAGATGTCTCCTGTATTACCTTCAGAAGCTCTGTGGGAACCAACATGGATCTTAGTTACATCTGCTAAGATCATCAACCTCAGGGCAGAAATCTTCTTCCATATCCCCCTGAGGAAAATAGTACTCACCGGTACCATTTAAAATAAAAAACTTCTTGATTGAAGAAACTAAAACTAACACCTCACTTTACCTCTTCCTAGTATAACACAGGCAAAGAGAATGACTGGGGGTGGAGGGAAGGGAGGAGCTATATATACAGCTCTGCTGTGGTGCTCTTTGCCACTTCCTGTTAGCAGGAGGATAATATCCCACAAGGATGAAATCCGTGGACTCGTCATATCTTGTAGAAGAAATAAATTGTGTTACATTTTTAGAATGTCTCAAATAAATAAGTTTCCTTTGCTCTTGGGCTAACATTGCATAATATACAATCCCAATTCCGAAAAAGTTGGGACAGTATGCAAAATGCAAAAAAACAAACAAAAAGATTCATATAAAAATTCAGTTCACCCAGTACTATATTGAAAACACATTATTAACACATTATTTGATGTTTTACTTTGTGAATTTAATGTATTTTTGAAAATATTCACTCATTTCAAATCTGATGACTGCAACACGTTCCAAAAACGTCGGGACAGTCGACTGTTTACCACTGTGTAACATCACCTTTTCTTTTAATAACACTTATTAAACATTTTGACACTGAAGACATCAGTTGGTTAAGTTTAGCAAGCAGAATTTCCCCCCATTCATCCATTACGTTTCAGCTGCACAACTGTACGGGGCCTTTGTTGCCTTATTTTGTGCTTCATAATGCGCCACACATTCTAGTTACGACTGCAGCAAGCCATGCTAGCACCCGCACTCTCTGCTTATACAACCATGTGATTGTAATCCGTGCAGAATGCGGTTTGGCGTTGTCCTGCTGGAAAATGCAGGGATGTTGCTGGAAAAGACTACGTCTGGATGGCAGCATATGTTGTTTCAAAATGTATACATATCTTTCTGCATTAATGGTGTCCTCACAGATGCTGGCTTTTGGAATGACGTTGATAACAGCTTGGATGGTCCTATTTCTCTTAGGCCTGGAGAACATGACAGCTGTTTTTTCCAAAAACTATTTCAAATGTCGGACACAAAACACGATTTCACTGTGCTACTGTCCATCTCAGATGAGACCGAGCCCAGAGAAGGCGGCGGCGCTTCTGGACAGTGTTGATGTATGGCTTCTGCTTTGCATAGTAAAGCCTTAACTTGCAACCGTGGATGCAGTGGTGAATGGTGTTGATTGACAAAGGTTTACCAAAGTATTCCCGAGCACATATCCATTACAGACTCATGAATGTTTTTGAGACAGTGACGTCTGAGGGATCAGAGATCTCGCGCATTCAGAAGTGGTTTTTGGCATTGTCCTTTACACACCGAGATTTGATCAGATTCCTTGAATCTTTTAATTATATTGTGCACTTTAGAAGGTGAAATGCCCCAAATCCTACTGATTTGTCTTTGGGGAATGTGTTTCTCAAAGTGTTGGATTATTCGCTGACTCATCTGTGGTAGATTGTCGAGCCTCGACCCATCCTTGATCTTCAAGGACTAGGCATTTTTTGGAGGCTCCTTATATAAATATGATTACCTCATCTGTTTCACATCACCTTCTTATTTCAACTTGTCACACCGCTATTAGTCCTAAATTGCCCCGTCCCAACTTTTTGGGAATGTGTTGCAGTCAATAGATTTGAAATGAGTGTATATTTTCAAAATCAAATAATGTGTTAATAATGAGTTTTCAATATAGTACAGGGTGAATTGAATTTTCAAAGGACTCTTTGATAAATTCCCTGAGAGACAGTTATTAATCAATGCACTGCCGCTTTGCAGTGCTGCTCCGTATTTGACTGTTCTCTACAAACAGCTTTTCCCTCTGGCTGCAATGTGTTAAAGAAAACTTACACAGTGCAGCCTGATGTTGAACAGCTTTTGCAAGAGACACGTCCTTTTTGCAGACATGTTGCATTTCCTGGGATGACATCTCAGAACACAGAATGTTCTGCCATGAAACACAGGGTTTATCAAAAAGAAAAAAAAATGCTCAGAGCAACAATGAAGAAATAAAATGATTCTCTAAACTAAAATCTAAATAATACAAAAATATGAAATTTCTTAATTACAATACATCAGCCTGTAATTATTGTTCTGTAGTATAAAAAACATAAAATTATGTTTACCTGATAATTTTCTTTTCTTCAGATGGAAAGAGTCCACAGCTGCATTCATTACTTTTGGGAAATAAGAACCTGGCCACCAGGAGGAGGCAAAGACACCCCAGCCAAAGTCTTAAATACCTCCCCCACTTCCCTCATCCCCCGGTCATTCTGCAGAGGAACAAGGAACAGTAGAAGCAATACCAGGGTGAAAAGGTGCCAGAAGAATAAAAATAAGAGAGACGCCCCACAGAAAAAAATATGGATGGGAAACTGTGGACTCTTTCCATCTGAAGAAAAGAAAATTATCAGGTAAGCATAATTTATGTTTTTCTTCATAAATGGAAAGAATCCACAGCTGCATTCATTACTTTTGGGAAAATAATACCCAAGCTATAGAGGACAATGAATGCGAGAACGGGAGGGTAATTGGGCGGCCTATTCTGAGGGCACCAGGCCTGAAAACCACAACCCAACCAAACCCTGCTTCGTCAAAGCCGGGCAAAAAAACTAGAAGGAAAAGGCCCCACGAACACTGACCCGCAGATAGTCCGAACCTAAGTAGAGGCCGCAAGCAAATACACTGAGACAACACTCCTACAGGAGAACCGTCGCCCAGCAGTCGGTCCCAACGCAACGGAAAATTTACTGGTAGGAAACTCAGAAGAAAAACATCTGAGACCAGTAACACGCTGCCATCCGTAGGAAGACACGGAGAACACTATCCGTAAGGAAGAGCGGGCAAACAAAATGTCAGATTGCCCAACCTCCAAGACAGAGGGCACACTCCAGGCAATCCAGGCCGCCCGGCCTACTCACAGATTTCAAACAGGGGAGAGGCACAGAACCTAAAAAAAGGTCCACTGGCTCCCCCAAGACTTGAGGATGAACAGATCTCAGATCCTACACACAGTCCAAGCAACGGCAGATCTGAGGCAGGGGAACCAAAAGGAACCCCAAGACCGGCCCCCAAGAGGGCGGAAGAATGGACACAGCCACTTCACCTAGAGACCATCGAACAGGCGTTAGACCCAATTAGATCTAGCAAAGCCACTAAGTTTCAATGCGGAGCCAGCAGCTCCCCAGATGGAAAGGAAGAGCAGACCAATCCCCGAACCGGATAAAAACATTCGTTCTAACCTCCCGAACACAGGAGAGGCCCCTAAAAAAGGAACCACACCTCCGTAAGGAGGACAACGAGTCCCCTGAAGAGGAAAGCATTGATAAAAACCTGCACATAAGACATGAAGTCGTAGGAAGAACCAAGAACACAAGGCCACGTCACTGACGACACGGAAAGAACAACTTAAAACACCATCGTCCTAGCACACCTACCAGGCGCAAGAGAGACAGCTGAGCAACTGCAAACCTTCTGCTTGCTAGGCAGGAAAGCCCACCATCCGGTTGAGTCAGTTGGCTGTCCCAAGGGGACCATATCGTCCTGAGCAGACAAGCCCCCAAGTAGCCCTGGCTCTCAGAAAATCTGGCCACGTTGTAAACAGAACGGCCAGAACAAGGGCTAAGCCCAAGTACCCTGGAAACTGGAACCCCCAGGCCAATCCTAGTATCATAAAGTCCGGTAACATCACACAGCGGGATCCACAAAGTGAGAACGCCGAGTAAAACCCTCGACAACCGGAAGAATCAGGACAAGAAGCCCGGGCCCCACCAATGTTTAGATTAACCAATCTTCCAGGAACATAATCCCTTGTCTGATATCAAAAACAGACCTCCCAGGGAAAAATCCAGAATAACCCGGATGTCAAGAGCAAGAAGCCCTTGCAAGTCCCGACCCAAAGGGAAGAGACCACCCCTTGTAGGAGCCCAACACTACAAAAGAGCTAAGGCCTCCCAAGGCCATATAAGGACGCAAGAGCTAACAGGCATCCAAGCAAGATGAACATGATTGTGCTTTAAAAACACGACTATCCCCCTTAATGGGACTCAAGGCGCTGCTCATTTTATCAACCTCGAAAAGGAGGAAGGCTGAGTAGACCTCGCCGGGGTTCAAACTTGCAACTCTCGGTGTGCTACCGTGCAGAGTAACCACAGAGCATTAGTATGCAGAGCTAGCTGTCCAGCTAACCACAAGATCCAGCACAAGGGGAACAGTGAGGCCAAGTCACCCGAAACAGAGTAAGTCTCCGCATCACCTCAGACACGAAGTCAGAGGACAGTAAAACATGGGTGTGGATGCCACATGGATGGCAATACCTAAACCATATGAGCGAAAAGACACTAGGACCCCAGCTACCCGACGAGGAGATGCAGAGCATTCCCAACCCCGGGGAGGGACCCCTAACCGGAGCCCAAAAAGACCCCACTGTCTAATGTCCTGAAAAAGGAACAATTAACTCCCAAAGGGAATACAAGTCCCCAGAAGGTGACCCAATCCACAAGGAGAAACGGACAAAGTCCAAAAAGGTCTCAATGAAGTAGAGAACCACTAAAGGAACAAGTCCAATAAGGACAATTTCCAAAGCTTCCTAAAGGCAAGACCGCCCAGACCGGCAGAAAAGAGGCGCTAAACCCTCTAACCTTCCCAACACGTGGGAAAGAATACTCTAGGTCCCGAGGCAACAGAGAGTGACGCAGCAGAATACACTGACCCAGTCACCAGAGAGACGGCTATTTAAGGACTGAAACAATCCCGTGAGCCGCAAGTCCTCTTGAGAATGCTTAGATGAAACTTGTAACATAAATAATATTGTGAGCACTCGGCACCCCAACCTGACCAGCTAGGTAGATAGGCGCCACGTGTCTGAATAAGCCGCAAGACAGAAGATCTGAACCCAAGCAGGACCAGCCTGCACACCCGGGTCATAACTGCCAAGCTGGCTAAATCCACCCTAAGAGAGGAAGAAAAAACAGACAAACATGGGACTAACGTGTCCCGCACAACTTCCGCAGATGCAAACAACAAGTATCGATCCCAGAGAAGTTCCCGTAGGAAACAGAAAAAAGAAAATTAAAAATGACAGGCAACCCGAAGGTTAACGCCCAAGAAGAACAGAAGACCCGCAGGACCAGGATCTCGATAACAAGACTTAAGGGAGATTACGTCATCCCCCATGTCTAACGAGAAGAGCCATTTGAAGTAGGAGTCTGATGAGACCTGTAGCCGAGAAGGATAGGGTCCCCAAACAACTCAAAAACGTGTCTGAGTAAAACACGAAGGCGAGCCAGCCTGTAACAAAAGGCACAACACTCAGGAACAGTTACCGCCGCAGGGAACTGCTCATGGCCGAGAGACCCGGGGCATTTGGGCACGAGCACAATCGGAAATAAACATCTGGACTTTGTAGACGAGCAAGCGCCAAAAGTATGTAAAAACGAAAACGTGCCACAACCTCCGGGGAGGAAAAAACAAAACCTGGGTTACCCGCATGTGTAGTAGTAGTAGAAGAGAGCGGTAGGGAACTCGCCTCCTGGAGGACAGGGCCCCCAGAGGCAGATAGCTCAGCAGTCCCTTGAATCCCAGAGCCCGAGGAACAAGGCGCTCTAGGACGGCCTAAAGAACATAACTGACTGACCTGCGTCAATGGGGCCAATTCGCATTCATCACAGGACGAAGAATCTGAAACAGAAAGTTGAAGTCAGAGGACAGTAAAACATGGGTGTAAATGCCACATGGATGGCAATACCTAAACCATATGAGCGAAAAGACACTAGGACCCCAGCTACCCGACGAGGAGATGCAGAGCATTCCCAACCCCGGGGAGGGACCCCTAACCGGAGCCCAAAAAGACCCCACTGTCTAATGTCCTGAAAAAGGAACAATTAACTCCCAAAGGGAATACAAGTCCCCAGAAGGTGACCCAATCCACAAGGAGAAACGGACAAAGTCCAAAAAGGTCTCAATGAAGTAGAGAACCACTAAAGGAACAAGTCCAATAAGGACAATTTCCAAAGCTTCCTAAAGGCAAGACCGCCCAGACCGGCAGAAAAGAGGCGCTAAACCCTCTAACCTTCCCACCACGTGGGAAAGAATACTCTAGGTCCCGAGGCAACAGAGAGTGACGCAGCAGAATACACTAACCCAGTCACCAGAGAGACGGCTATTTAAGGACTGAAACAATCCCGTGAGCCGCAAGGACCCGCAAGTCCTCTTGAGAATGCTTAGATGAAACTTGTAACATAAATAATATTGTGAGCACTCGGCACCCCAACCTGACCAGCTAGGTAGATAGGCGCCACGTGAAGACAGAAGATCTGAACCCAAGCAGGACCAGCCTGCACCCCCGGGTCATAACTGCCAAGCAGGCTAAATCCGCCCTAAGAGAGGAAGAAAAAACAAACATGGGACTAACGTGTCCCGCACAACTTCCGCAGATGCAAACAACGAGTATCGATCCCAGAGAAGTTCCCGGAGGAAACAGAAAAAAGAAAATTCATCCTAACCGGAGAAAATTAAAAATGACAGGCAACCCGAAGGTTAACGCCCAAGAAGAACAGAAGACCCGCAGGACCAGGATCTCGATAACAAGACTTAAAGGAGATTACGTCATCCCCCATGTCTAACGAGAAGAGCCATTCGAAGTAGGAGTCTGATGAGACCCGTAGCCGAGAAGGATAGGGTCCCCAAACATCTCAAAAACGTGTCTGAGTAAAACACGAAGGCGAGCCAGCCTGTAACAAAAGGCACAACACTCAGGA